>NC_091308.1:2729733-2849733 GCF_038502225.1 Cherax quadricarinatus
GAGAAAATCAGGAGAGCTTTCTGAAAAAAATGGAGAAAGAGCTCTCTGTGAAATGGGAAAAGAGGTTGGAGAAGGAGACGAAGAATTAGGAGGCACAAGTCGAAACTGCAGTAGCCAGGGTAAAGGTCCTAGAATTTGAGGTAAACAGGCTGAAGCAAGTCTCAGGGGCAGTGACCAGAGAAGACACACCATACAAAGATGAGAGGCTGAACAGGAAGGAAGGAGATATGAATTATGCTAAGGTCATATCAGCCTGCAAAGAAGGGCCAGGGAGTGGAAGGGAAGAGCAGATGGGTGCAGATGGAGAGGGAGATAGGTCGAATGCTGAGGCATAACCATGCTACCAAGAGCCACTGGAAAAATCAAGGGAGAAAATGACCACATACAGACAGGAACCAGAGTCACAGTGGGAGAGGCAATGGGAGAAGGAAAGGGCAAAATCAGTGATTATCCACGGGCTTCGGGAGAGAGAGGAAAGGACACACACTGAAAGACGGCAGGAAGAAAGAAAGGAGATTGAGAAAATCATCACGGAAATAGGGGGAGAAGACATGGATGAGATTGTAAATTTTCGGAGAATAGGGGGGTACTTGAAGGGGAGAAACCGACTGATCAAGCTGATTCTCAGGACAGAAACAGTGCGGAACAGGATCCTCCAGGAGAAACCACGGTTGAAAAGCTCAGAAGAGTACAAGGTGTTCCTAGACAGAGACAGAACACAAACAGAGAGACAGCAGCTGAGGGAGAGGACAAAAAAGCGAAAGGAGCTAGGAAAGGAGACAAGGATGGAACCAGCAGAGGTCAGTCAGAGCAGAACAGAGCAGCAAGGGCAAGCACACACACAACTATCCTCAGAACCCCACAATCTATCACACCATCCCAACACACAATACAATCCATACCCACAGCTTCCACCCAACCCCCAACCATAGAATCCCACAGTATGCTACCAGGTCCCCCACCCCCACAGGCCCCCCAAACCACAGTGTTGGAAAGGAAACTGAAGGTATGGTACACAAATGCTGATGGAATAACAAACAAGTGGGAGGAGTGGCACAAAAGAGTCAAAGAGGCATCACCAGACATCATAGCGATCACAGAAACCAAGCTTACAGGTATGATAACAGATGCCATCTTTCCAGCGGGATACCAGATCCTGAGAAAAGACAAAAGGAACAGGGGGGGATGGAGGAGTGGCATTGCTGATCAAACACCGATGGAATTTTGATGAGCTGGAGAGAGGAGACAGCGGAGAAGAAAGTGATTACATAGCGGGAACGCTTCACTCTGGTGGTCCCAAGGTGATAATTGCAGTGATGTATAACCCACCACAGAACAGCAGGAGGCCAAGGCAAGAGTATGACGAGAGCAATAGAGCGATGGTTGACACACTGGCTGCACTGGCGAGAAGAGTTCATGCATGCAGGGCAAAGCTCCTGATCATGGGCGACTTTAACCACAAGGAGATCGAATGGGAGAACTTGGAGCCACATGGGGGCCAAGATACATGGAGGGCTAAGATGATGGAGGTGGTACTGGAAAACTTCATGTACCAACATGTAAGGGACACTACAAGAGAGAGAGGAGAGGATGAACCAGCAAGACTGGACTTAGTATTCACCTTGAGTAGTGCAGATATCGAGGACATCACATATGAAAGACCCCTTGGGGCCAGCGATCATGTGGTTTTGAGCTTCGAATACACAGTAGAGCTACAAGTGGAGGGGGAAGCAGGAAGGCCAGGACAAATGAAACCAAACTACAGGAAAGGGGACTACACAGGAATGAGGAACTTCCTGAAGGAGGTTCAGTGGGACAGAGAACTGGCAGGGAAGCCAGTTAATGAGATGATGGAATATGTAGCAACAATGTGCAAGGAGGCTGAGGAGAGGTTTGTACCCAAGGGTAACAGAAATAATGAAAAAGCCAGGATGAGCCCGTGGTTCACCCAAAGATGCAAGGAGGCAAAAACCAAGTGTGCTAGGGAATGGAAGAAATATAGAAGGCAAAGGACCCAGGAGAATAAGGAGAGCAGTCGTAGAGCCAGAAACGAATATGCACAGATAAGAAGGGAGGCCCAACGTCAATATGAAAACGACATAGCAGCAAAAGCCAAATCTGACCCGAAGCTGTTATACAGCCACATCAGGAAGAAAACAACCGTCAAGGACCAGGTAATCAGGCTAAGGAAGGAAGGAGGAGAGACAACAAGAAATGACCGTGAAGTATGTGAGGAACTCAACAAGAGATTCAAAGAAGTGTTCACAGAGGAGACAGAAGGGGCTCCAGAAAGATGGAGAGGTGGGGTACACCACCATGTGCTGGACACAGTGCACACAACCGAGGAAGAAGTGAAGAGGCTTCTGAGTGAGCTAGATACCTCAGAGGCAATGGGGCCAGATATCATCTCTCCATGGGTCCTGAGAGAGGGAGCAGAAGTGCTATGTGTACCCCTAACAACAATATTCAATACATCTATCGAAACAGGGAGATTGCCTGAGGCATGGAAGACAGCAAATGTGGTCCCAATCTTTAAAAAAGGAGACAGACATGAAGCACTAAACTACAGACCAGTGTCACTGACATGTATAGCATGCAAAATCATGGAAAAGATTATCAGGAGAAGAATGGTGGAACATCTAGAAAGGAATGATCTCATCACCAGCAGCCAACATGGTTTCAGAGACGGGAAATCCTGTGTCACAAACCTACTGGAGTTCTATGACATGGTGACAGCAGTAAGACAAGAGAGAGAGGGGTGGGTGGATTGCATTTTCTTGGACTGCAAGAAGGCGTTTGACACAGTACCACATAAGAGATTAGTGCAAAAACTGGAGGACCAAGCAGGGATAACAGGGAAGGCACTGCAATGGATCAGGGAATATTTGTCAGGAAGACAGCAGCGAGTAATGGTACGTGGCGAGGTGTCAGAGTGGGCACCTGTGACCAGCGGGGTCCCACAGGGGTCAGTCCTAGAACCAGTGCTGTTTCTGGTATTTGTGAACGACATGACGGAAGGAATAAACTCCGAGGTGTCCCTGTTTGCAGATGACGTGAAGTTGATGACAAGAGTTCATTCGATCGAAGACCAGGCAGAAATACAAAGGGATCTGGACAGGCTGCAGACCTGGTCCAGCAACTGGCTCCTGGAGTTCAATCCCACCAAGTGCAAAGTCATGAGGATTGGGGAAGGGCAAAGAAGACCGCAGACGGAGTACAGTCTAGGGGGCCAGAGACTACAAACATCACTCAAGGAAAAAGATCTTGGGGTGAGTATAACACCAGGCACATCTCCTGAAGCGCACATCAACCAAATAACTGCTGCAGCATATGGGCGCCTGGCAAACCTCAGAACAGCATTCCGACATCTTAATAAGGAATCGTTCAGGACCCTGTACACCGTGTACGTTAGGCCCATGTTGGAGTATGCGGCACCAGTTTGGAACCCACACCTAGCCAAGCACGTAAAGAAACTAGAGAAAGTGCAAAGGTTTCCAACAAGACTAGTCCCAGAGCTAAGAGGTATGTCCTACGAGGAGAGGTTAAGGGAAATCAACCTGACGACACTGGAGGACAGGAGAGATAGGGGGGGACATGATAACGACTTACAAAATACTGAGAGGAATTGACAAGGTGGACAAAGACAGGATGTTCCAGAGACTGGACACAGCAACACGGGGACACAGTTGGAAGCTGAAGACACAGATGAATCACAGGGATGTTAGGAAGTATTTCTTCAGCCACAGAGTAGTCAGGAAGTGGAATAGTTTGGGAAGCGATGTAGTGGAGGCAGGATCCATACATAGCTTTAAGCAGAGGTATGATAAAGCTCATGGTTCAGGGAGAGTGACTTAGTAGCGACCAGTGAAGAGGCGGGGCCAGGAGCTTGGACTCGACCCCTGCAACCTCAACTAGGTGAGTACACACACACACACACACACACACACACACACACACACACACACACACACACACACACACACACACACACACACACACACACACACATTATTCCAGAAAACCAAGTCTTAATTTTTTAATCAGAATTTTCATTAGTAATTCCCTTTTCATATTAATCATTTCAAGGCGTATTTTTTTTTATCCACACAATGGTTCGACTCAGACGTAAAAACACAGGGGAAAAAAAGGCCTTTGAATATCAAGCAGGAAATGCCTTTGCCTGTGCCGCTCACTCGCACAACTCTGATGTGTGTGAGTGGCCTTCTTTCTTGTAATTCGTATTTTTGCTTTTCATTGTGTGTAATGGTGACGAAATGTGGCGGAGGAAGAAAGATGCAACAATGAAGGTGATATTGTGAATTTTTCTGGAGTTACTAAACTGTTTGTGTTAGCGAGGAAGCACAAGAAAATTACCCTGTGCAATAGAGAAAAATATACACATTAAGATTGGGTACTATATTAGATATTAACGTGTGCTTATTTGTGTATTTATAAAAGACGACGTGGTAGGAGAAGAGGAATATTCAAAAGGCCTCAGAGAGAAATCCGAATATTTTTTCCTCGATGCCTTTTAATCGATTTTTCAGAGGCTATGGATCCCTTCAGTCTGCACTGGTGGGGGAACCCCATATTCTATATCTCATATATATATATATATATATATATATATATATATATATATATATATATATATATATATATATATATATATATATATATATATATATATAAGGTACATCTTGCTACTTCTACTTACACTTAGGTCACACTACACATACATATACAAGCATATATATTCACACACCTCTCTGGGTTTTCTGCTATTTTCTTTCTAGTTCTTGTTTTTGTTTATTTCCTTTTATCTCCATGGGGAAGTGGAACAGAATTCTTCCTCCGTAAGCCATACGTGTTGTAAGAGGCGACTAAAATGCCGGGAGCAAGGGGCTAGTAACCCCTTCTCCCGTATAAATTACTAAATTTAAAAAGAGAAACTTTTGTTTTTCTTTTTGGGCCACTCCGCCGGTGTGTTGAAAGAATATATATATATATATATATATATATATATATATATATATATATATATATATATATATATATATATATATATATATATATATATATATATATATATATATATATATATATAATTTTAAGAATTTTGAATGGTGTCATTTCCTTCAGTGTTTTCACATTCTTGACCCTACACCACCTCCCCTCGTTACCTTGACCGTCACCCCCTTGCCTCATTAACTTCACCCCACACCACCTCCCCTCATTACCTTGACCGACACCCCCTTACCTCATTAACTTCACCCCACACCACCTCCCCTCATTACCTTGACCGACACCCCCTTCCCTCATTACCTTCACCCCACACCTCCTTCCCGCATTACCTTGACCCACACCTCTACCTCATTATCCAGCTGAAAACCTGAGTGATGATGAGGTACTGACATCTCTCATGCACCGCCAGGCTAAGTGGCAGGTCTTCATCCCCCCTCCTCCTCAGTTACCCTTCCCCTCACTAGCTCCACCCCTCACCACTCCCTCCCCTCACTCTTCCTCTCACTTCCCCCTCATCAGCCTCTCCCCTCATATCCCTCTCTCTAGCCCCTCCCCTCACTTCCCTCTCACCAGCCTCTCCTCTTACCCTTACCTAATTTTCCGCTTACCTGCCGTTTTGAAAGAGTGCTGAGACGCCTTCGTACCTACCTGGAGTCCGGCCTATGATCAGACCTCACGGTATATCAGGGCCTGATCAATCAGGCTGTTCCTGTTGGCCAGTTGCCTCTTGAAGACAGCCAGTGGTAATCCCCCATATGTATGACGGGGGGCTGTTGAACAGCCAGTGCATCCAAGGTAATATCCTCGTAGTGGTCTAGTAGATGCGAGAGGCAGGACCGACCTGCTCTGAGCCCATGCTGGGCAAGTGTTGGGAATCAAAGTGGTTGGCGATCTTGCTTCTTAGAACCCCCTTCAAAAATTTTTATGATGTGGGACGTTAGTGCTATTGGTCTAATTCTTTCCTATTACTATACTGCCACTTTTGTGGAGTGGGGCTATATCTGTTGTTTTTAGCCACTGTGGGATGCCCCTGTGCCAAGGCTCCCTCTCCATGAATATCAAAATGGTATGCAATACCGACAAGTTGGTAAGTAAGACTCACAGGCCACATTTAGGCATCTTTATTCCGAAACGTTTCGCCTACACCGTAGGCTTCTTCAGTCGAGTACAGAAAGTAGGCAGGAGCTGCAGAAATGTGAAGACGATGTAATCAGTTCTTCACCTTTGAAGGTGTAGATTTGATGTTGTCAGTCCCTCAGCCTGGAGAAGACTATGAAACAGAATTCTTCTCCAGGCTGAGGGACTGACCACCTCAAATCTACATCAAGGGTGATGGACTGATTACATCGTCTTCACATCTCTACTGCTCCTGCCTACTTTCTGTCCTCGACTAAGAAGCCTTCTGTATAGGAGAAACTTTTCGGAATAAATATGCCTAAATTTTGCCTATGTGCCTTACTCTCCATAGCGTACATAACGTACGCAAAAGGGAGTTTCTTGCCGTTCTTGATGAACACGGAGTTCCGCGAGTCTGGGCCTGGGGCAGAGTGCATGGGTATGTTGTCAATGGCTTTTTCAAAGTACTGTGGTGTTAGGGTTATATCAGAAATTTTTGAGACGTTGACAAGATTATGAGTCTCGTTCATAAAAATTCATTCGGATTGTCGATCTTGAGTGTGATTAATGTCCATTAATCAAAGTCATACTGAGACTTCAGTATATCAATCATTCTTTGTTGTCAGTGTAAGTTCCATCTTGTTTAAGCAAAGAGGCCGATACGGAATGTGGTTTTTGCTATTTTTTTTTTTTGGCATATGGAAAGAAATATTTGGGGCTTATTTCAGTTTGATTACGGTTTTTATCTCGTTTTTCTCTCCTGGGTCCTGTAAGATTCGCTGAAGCTCAATATTTTCTGTTTTCCCCTAATAGGGTAATAGATGTTAAAATCTGTAGAAAGCACTCAAAACAATGGTAGTATACCAAAGAAAATCTAGTGTTAAGAGTTTGAGTAGTACCAGACATAGTGCAGACAGAAAGATATAACCACTAGTCACAGCTTCGTAACACTGCGAACGAGGCCATAACAAGCATGAGAGTCTTCTAATGAGCACATGAAAAGGCCATAATATCAGTTCAGTGGTGACCAAGTTTAGTTGCTTAGACACTGGGTGAATGAGATTCAAAACGAGAGAACCATCTCAAAAGCTACAGAAAATGTCAGGGTGGAGGATGATTTATATCTTTTTAGAGGACTTTCAAAACAAGATAATTAATGCCAGTTGAAAGTACTCTCTTGAGAGAGAAAAAGAGAGATACCTGATAATACAGACCTGAAAGATGCTTTTGAACTTGGTCTCAAATCTACACACTGCCATGATAACTTACTGGAGATATATGGAAGTGGAGGATAAAACTTGTGAAGTCAGGGCACCACTGGTATACTAAGAGAACACTGTATCAATGTCACAGTCCAGCACCCATCAGAAATATTACCGGAAAAACTGCAGAAGTTTCCAAGAGGAAACTGGATCACCACCTTCATCAACTATCAGATCGACCAGGCTGTGATGGTTATGTAGCCTGCGGGTCGTTAATAGCAACATCCTGATTAAACAGGCAATAAGCAAAGAAGCCTGGGTTCAGGCCAGGCTGCCAGAGTAGGAAAAAAAACCACTGAAACTGGTCACAGGTTTGTACTGTATCTTCCCAACTCTGCCCACCTTATCTCCCCAACCCTGCCCACCTCCGCCTCTAACCCTGGTCGTACCCACTCCCCAACCCTACCAAACCTTCCACTAAAACCAAGCTGCTCTTCTTGCTTCAAGATTTTAAAGGAGACTTGCCAAGAAGATTCCTAACTTCCCGAGAACACTGTGACTCTTGAGCACCCAACAAAACACAGCAGGAAAAGTTGGGGTCGGCTGCAATAACGCAACAATAACAGGTCTTGTGGGACGGTAGTTAATCATCATTCTCAGTGTCGCTGTCTTTATGGGTTGTGTGATGAGAGTCATCAATCTCTCAGTGGCACTATGTTAGGTAAGACACATATGCAACAGTTAGGTATCTTTATTTCGAAACGTTTCGCCTACACAGTAGGCTTCTTCAGTTCTTCGCCTACTGTGTAGGCGAAACGTTTCGAAATAAAGATACCTAACTGTTGCATGTGTCTTACCTAACAATCTGTCGGTATTTCATACCATTTTAATGTTCAGTGGCACTATCAAGGATTGACACTAACGATTCTTCCCCCGGCACTCCTCCACCCAAACAGTTGAACATGGATATAAGTGGATGTTGTAGGGTATATATACCACGTGAAGACAGGATAACAGATATTGTTTACTTCGGATCTATGTCCTTGTCTTCATTCTCCTGATGACAACTCCGGTCGGTAGTCGTTATATATATACATTCTTATTTCCATTGCTTTTTCCTGTCTTTAGCATCGACATGTGTTCGTCACGATTTTGTTATTTTAATGGATCTTTATTCAGATTACAGTCATTAATAAAAAAAATTACGTAGTGCAGTTTGAAATAGTTTAGTATAGGGGCCGGGTGTGATTGGTGTCGTGGGTACGGAAGTAATTCCTTGGGTAGCTTTGGGTAGCGGTGGTTTTGATAAGGACCTGCCTTGTATGGGTCGATAGGCCTTCTGTAGTGTTCCTCAATTCTTATGTTCTTAAATGCTGATGTGTATTGATGCATGGCAGGTTGAAAGATGCCTGAAGTCAGTAATGCCAGTCAGGCATGAATAGTGTTCAAACCTGAGGTTCTTCCTTAACATTCATAAATCGGCAAGTACAAACACATAAAAATAATTAATTTGATAAAAATTAACAGTAAAATTCTAGTTAAGAGCTGAGCGAGAAGTAATTAAGAGTTCACTCAGGTGAATTATGACAAAAGTGTGAGATAATCTGGACGACGCTGAGGGGATAACCTCATATGGAAATTAGACAGACAGTGAATATTCCAAGTTGAGAAACTCATCCACGGTGAGAATGGTGCTCTCTGTCTCTGTCTCTGTCTGTCTGTCTGTCTGTCTCTCTCTCTTTCTCTCTTTCTCTCTTTCTCTCTCTCTCTCTCTCTCTCTCTCTCTCTCTCTCTCTCTCTCTCTCTCTCTCTCTTACACACAGGTCCCACGTTGTACCAATAACCTACGAAGCTTACAATAGGAAGGTTACACAGGCAGCACTGTCTGAAAAGTCTTCGTCAACGGCCACCAGCCGTGACGCCACTGTCCCTTCCCAGAGGCCCTAACAATAGATGAAATATGAGATTAGTAGCTCCGTGAGAAGCAGAATAGATTTGCAGTGAAAATTAAGCATCAGAACACCTTCTAAACATGAGAAACCCGTTGTTAAAGCTTTTGAGAATCGCCAGAAATTCTTCGTTAAGAGAGAAAAGCAGGAAAAATATGTAAAAATGCAAGGTCCTTAGTTCTTAGCATTAGATCCCGAGAGAGAGAGAGAGAGAGAGAGAGAGAGAGAGAGAGAGAGAGAGAGAGAGAGAGAGAGAGTGAGAGAGTGAGAGAGAGAGAGTGAGCGAGTGATCTTTCAGTACATGGTAATGATAGTTTAGTATAATCTCTTCATACAAAAGTATAATTTTGTTGACGATATATACACATGTTCATACAGACGATATACACGAAATGCATGCGCAGGCAATATTCACGCATATGTATAGACGATATGCACGTGTATGTATTTATGCATGTATATAGAGAGTACAGGAAGTAAGACAAGAGTGTACAGAACGACGCTTACAAAAGTTTTAATAGTCTGTTGAGATGTAACTAATGCACTGAGGGGAAGATGGAAGTTTTCTTCTGCCTTATGGGGGATACACATGTACTTGTGCTAGTAGGTGTCGAGACATAGCTCCCGGCTCCGTCTCTTAACTCTGGTGCATTTCTTAAGATGCTCCTGCGTGTTGTTGTGAGGAACGACACACGTTGAAGAACACGCTTTTACTGGTCAACTTTTGGCTCTGTGTAGAGCTTTGTCAGATGATGGTAGAGCTCTACACAGAGCGAAACGTTTCGTGGTTTTTCTTCACTATTGACGGAAGTATGACGTTTGTTACTGAAAAGGGCCGAGTTAAGAAGTTTTTTTTTTAATTGTAACGTGAGACATACCAGATGTAACAGAGACTGACTTAGAATTAAAGAAAATAAAAACAGGAATAAAACAAACATTTTCAATCAAGACATTACTTGAAAGAGAGAAACTTCGCTACTGGTGGTTTTTCTGAATCCTAACAACTGAAAAAAGAGACGAGAAAGGCCACCGGAGGCGAAATGTCCCCTTTAATAAATGTCTTATTCCCACATTATGTTGGTACTTGTGTAATTATAGCTTCACAAGATAAAAAAAAGCGCCTCGATCAGAAGACGGAGGACCCGTTGACGAGTGTAATTCTGTAAGGAATAACTCATCCAGCTGCACACGGAGCTTGGTTAAAAGCCTCAGTGCTGTTTCTGAAGAGTAAATATCTGCTTCCATAAGCTTGGTCATGATAGAAAATGGAAGGAGCCGTTTGATTATCAGCAATAAATTAACTGGAAATACAGTCATCCTTGGAATTTACTCTAATACGTTTCTCGACTCCATTACTGTACTCGTCAGTAACTGATGTTAAGAGTGTGTTGTTTATGTACTCGCCTCCAGCGTGGTATTACACTCCCCGCACAATGCTGTATTTCCAGCACAGTGGTGCTGTGCTGCCAGCAACTAGTATCCAGTTGTTAAAATTAGAAATTTACCTGTAACTGGGAATAATAGTGCCCAAGCCTTCGGCCGGTTTATGTTCAGGCCATCTGCTGACCTCTTCAGGCTGTTGGTGCTTGCGGGAGGTGCAGTCTGATGGGTGTTAAGGGTTATGGCAGTCATTCTAAACCCTGTGCCATTAAAGGCGCTTGCTCACTGACTAAAATATATTTCTTAGAGTGAACACCAGAACACAGGTTCCAGAACACACTTTTATTGGCACAGTGTTTCGCTTATTATAAAGCTTCGTTATTATTTTTTGTTGACAAACGATACTTTGTCTTTACATAAAAGTTTGCTTGGAGGAATATAGACCTAGTGCCTAGGCTTTTGTACATTCAAGAAAACTTCGCACTACGGTAACTAGGAGGGGTATGAGGTGCCTAAGTACCTACAAGGGCAAGCAGACGTGAGATTAGAGGCGGCTCCAGAAGTTCTCTATTTGAGTGACTCAAGGATGGCACTCTGGCACTCTGGCACTCTGGCTGGTCAGAGAGGGAAGACTAGGCCACTTGTTTTGAAGCTGATTATATTTAGGATTATTATTATTATTATTCTTTGGGGCTTTGGGGGAACCGATGGAAATTATATACATGTCGTGCCGAATAGGTAAAACTTGCGATTTTGGCTTAAATAGCAACGCTCATTTTGCCGAATAAGGCAAGCAAAAATTTGTATATTCAATAATTTCGCAAAAATCATTCTGAACCTAACGAAAAACAATATTTCATTATGTTTGTTTATTGTTAAATTATTGTAAACTAATCTAAAATATATTTAGTTGGATTATTCTAAAATATATTTCGCTTGTTATAATAATGTTAGTTAAGTTTTCTTAGGTTCTTTTGGTACAAAATTATTAATTTTGTATATTAACTTAAATGAGAAAATATATCATTAAACGTATAAGAGAAAATTTTAGAAAGGACTTAATTTTAAATGAGTTCTTGCTAATTGAGAAGTTTTACATATTCGGCACTGATGGTAGCGCTACCATCAGTGTTGTCACAGATACAAAGGCGCTGCCTCAAAACTAGCTAGGGGGCTACAACACCGTTACAAAGGCGGTATAACCAGTGTTGCCTCACTGTTGCACAGGTACTGGCCGCTTTGACTTGCACATTACCTGTGGTTCACCTCCACCCTGCCAACACCTGGCCACTCCTTGATCCCCTGTGAGAACCTTTGTTCCATCACCAGCTGTAACGGCAGATATCATCACTGTTACGAGGACTTCAAGGCGATGAAGACGAGTCCAGCGAGTGAATGACTGGAAGACTGAACATCAGACTGCAAGAAGTGTGAAAGACGCCAATACACTCAGATGCCCGAGTAAATATTCTGGCAGATGGTCTGTGAAAGACGAAGAAAATCAAAACATTGACTAGGTATAATACTGTAAAAAAATAAAGGATGCCTGAACTTTGCAGAATCTTTGGGAATAAGTTAGTGGAAATGAACAAGCACGGTTGTACGTTCGATTCTGCACGGAAGTAAAACATTGTCTCCGAATTCACTAGATAACGAAAGTTGTTAATAATTCTAAGTGTAGACTAAAATGTTATTATAAAATTTGTGTTTACAATATTTACAAAGGAAATCACATCAGTATTAATTGGAGAATTGTAGCAAATTATATTGTAAAATGATATTGTAAAATTAAAATAAATTATTTATTGATAATTGCATTTTCACTTACGTCTATAAATAAAAGACGTTATTTTTTAAATCTATTATCATTGTGTGTGTGTGTGTGTGTGTGTGTGTGTGTGTGTGTGTGTGTGTGTGTGTGTGTGTGTGTGTGTGTGTCTGTGTCTGTGTGTGTTTGTGTGTGTGTCTGTGTCTGTGTGTCTGTGTGTGTGTGTGTGTGTGTCTGTGTGTCTGTGTGTACTCACCTGTTTGTACTCACCTATTTGTGGTTGCAGGGGTCGAGTCACAGCTCCTGGCCCCGCCTCTTCACTGATTGCTACTAGGTCCTCTCTCTCCCTGCCCCATGAGCTCTATCATACCTCGCCTTAAAACTATGTATGGTTCCCGCCTCCACTACGTCACTTTCTAGGCTATTCCACGGCTTGACTACTCTATGACTGAAGAAATACTTCCTAACATCCCTTTGATTCATCTGAGTCTTCAACTTCCAATTGTGACCTCTTGTGTCTGTGTCCCTTCTCTGGAACATCCCGTCTTTGTCCACCTTGTCTATTCCGTGCAGTATTTTATATGTCGTTATCATGTCTCCCCTGACCCTCCTGTCCTCCAGTGTCGTCAGGCCGATTTCCCTTAACCTTTCTGCGTAGGACAATCCCCGTAGCTCTGGGACTAGTCTTGTTGCAAACCTTTGCACTTTCTCTAATTTCTTGACGTGCTTGACTAGGTGTGGATTCCAAACTGGTGCTGCATACTCCAGTATGGGCCTGACGTAAATGGTATACAGAGTCTTAAACGAATCCTTACTGAGGTATCGGAACGCTATCCGTAGGTTTGCCAAGCGCCCGTATGCTGCAGCAGTTATCTGATTGATGTGCGCCTCAGGAGATATGCTCGGTGTTATACTCACCCCCAGATCTTTTTCCTTGAGTGAGGTTTACAGTCTTTGGCCATCTAAACTATATTGTGTCTGCGGTCTTCTTTGCCCTTCCCCAATCTTCATGACTTTGCATTTGGCAGGGTTAAACTCAAGGAGCCAGTTGCTGGACCAGGCTTGTAGCCTGTCCAGGTCTCTTTGTAGTCCTGCCTGATCCTCATCCGATTTGATTCTTCTCATTAACTTCGCATCATCTGCAAACAAGGACACTTCTGAGTCTATCCCTTCCGTTATGTCGTTCACATATACCAAGAACAGCACAGGTCCTAGGACTGACCCCTGTGGAACCCCGCTTGTCACAGGCGCCCACTCTGACACCTCGTCGCGTACCATGACTCGTTGTTGCCTCCCTGTCAGGTATTCTCTGATCCATTGCAGTGCCTTTCCTGTTATGTGTGCCTGATCCTCTAGCTTTTGCAGTAACCTCTTGTGAGGAACTGTGTCGAAGGCCTTCTTGCAGTCCAAAAATATGCAGTCGATCCACCCCTCTCTTGTCTTACTTCTGTCACCTTGTCATAAAACTCTAGTAGGTTTGTGACACAGGATTTTCCTTCCCTGAAACCGTGCTGGTTGTCAATTATACACTTGTTTCTATCCAGGTGCCCCACCACTCTCCTCCTGATGATCTTCTCCATGACCTTGCATACTATACACGTTAGTGATACAGGTCTGTAGTTTAGTGCCTCATGTCTGTCTCCCTTTTTAAAAATTGGGACTACATTTGCCATTTTCCATACCTCACGGAGTTGCCCAGTTTCCAATGATGTGTTGAAGATCTTTGTTAATGGCTCACACAATATCTCTGCTCCCTCTTTAAGGACCCATGGAGAGATGTTGTCTGGTCCCACCGCCTTTGAGGTGTCAAGTTTGCATAGCAGCTTCTTCACCTCCTCCTTGGTTATATGTACCTCATCCAACACTTGTTGGTGTGCCCCCCTGTTTTGATTTCCTGGAGTCCTACTGGTTTCCACTGTAAATACCTCTTTAAATTTTGTGAGCTCCTGACATACCTCTTGGTCGTTTCTTGTGAATTCCCCATCACCCTTCCTCAGTCTGATTACCTGGTCCTTGACTGTTGTTTTCCTCCTGATGTGGCTGTACAACAGCTTCGGGTCAGTCTTTACTTTTGATGCTATGTCATTTTCATATTGGCTCTGAGCCTCCCTTCTTATCTGTGCATATTCGTTTCTGGCTCTTCGGCTGATTTCTTTATTTTCCTGAGTTCTCTGTCTTCTGTACATTTTCCATTCTCTAGTACACCTAGTTTTTGCCTCCCTACACCTTTGGGTGAACCAAGGACTCGTTCTGTTCTTCCCATTATTGCTGTTTCCCTTGGGAACAAACCTCTCCTCTGCCTCCTTGCATTTTGTTGCCACTTAGTCCATCATTTCTTGTACTGGTTTTCCTGTCAGTTCCCTCTCCCACTGAATGTCTTGAAGGATGTTCCTCATGCCTGAGTAGTTCCCCCTTTTGTAGTTTGATTTTTCCCAGCCTATTCCTGCTACTCTTTCCACTTGGAGCTCAACTATGTAGTCGAAGCACAGAACCACATGATCACTAGCTCCCAGGGGCCTTTCATACATGATACCCTCAATGTCCGAACTACTCAAGGTGAATACAAGGTCCAGCCTTGCTGGTTCATCCTCTCCTCTCTCTCTGGTAGTCCGATTTCCCTTAACCTTTCCTCGTACGACATTCCCTTGAGCTCTGGGACTAGCCTTGTTGCAAACCTTTGTACTTTCTCTAACTTCTTGACGTGCTTGACCAGCTGTGGTTTCCAGACTGGTGCTGCATACTCCAGTATGGGCCTAACATACACAGTGTACAGTGTCTTGAACGATTCCTTATTGAGGTATCGGAACGCTATTCTCAGGTTTGCCAGGCGCCCGTATGCTGCAGCGGTTATTTGGTTGATGTGTGCCTCCGGTGATGTACTCGGTGTTATGGTCACCCCAAGGTCTTTCTCCCTGAGTGAGGTCTGTAGTCTTTGTCCACCTAGCCTATATTCTGTCTGCGGTCTTCTTTGCCCCTCCCCAATCTTCATGACTTTGCATTTGGCTGGATTGAATTCGAGGAGCCAGTTACTGGACCACATGTCCAGCCTCTCCAGGTCTCTTTGCAGTCCTGCCTCATCCTCGTCCGATTTAATTCTTCTCATCAACTTAACGTCATCTGCGAACAGGGACACTTCAGAGTCTATTCCTTCCATCATGTCGTTCACATATATCAAAAATAGCACTGGTCCTAGAACTGACCCCTGTGGGACCCCGCTCGTAACAGGCGCCCACTGTGATACCTCTTCACGTACCATGACTCGTTGCTGCCTCCCTGTCAGGTATTCCCTGATCCATTGCAGTGCCCTTCCTTTTACGTGTGCCTGATCCTCCAGCTTCTGCACTAATCTCTTGTGGGGAACTGTGTCAAAGGCCTTCCTGCAGTCTAGGAAAACGCAATCTACCCAACCCTCTCTCTCGTGTCTTACTTCTGTTACCTTGTCATAAAACTCCAGGAGGTTTGTGATACAAGATTTGCCTTCCATGAACCCATGCTGGTTTTCATTTATAATCTTGTTCCTTTCCAGGTGTTCGACCACTCTCCTCCTGATAATCTTCTCCATGACTTTGCACACAATACATGTCAGAGACACAGATCTGTAGTTTAGTGCCTCGTTTCTGTTTCCTTTCTTAAATATGGGGACTACATTAGCTGTCTTCCATTTCTCAGGTAGTTGCCCAGTTTCAAGGGATGTGTTGAAGATTGTGGTTAGAGGCACACACAGCATCTCTGCTCCTTCTCTAAGGACCCATGGGGAGATGTTGTCCGGTCCCATCGCCTTTGAGGTGTCAAGGTCACTTAAGAGCTTCTTCACCTCCTCCTCAGTTGTTCGTATGTCATCCAACACTTGTTGGTATATTCCCTCTTGATGTTCCCTTCTGTGCTGTCTTCCCACAGCCCTTCCTGTCTCTACTGTAAAAACTTCCTTAAATCTCCTGTTCAGCTCCTCACATACCTCCTGATCATTTCTTGTGAGTTCTCCACCTTCTGTCCTTAATCTGATCACCTGGTCTTTGACTGTTGTCTTCCTCCTGATGTGGCTATACAACAGTTTCGGGTCAGTCTTGATTCTCGATGCTATGTCATTTTCATACTGTCGCTGGGCCTCCCTCCTTACCTGTGCGTACTCATTCCTGGCTCTGCGACTGATCTCCCTATTTTCGTGTGTTCTCTGCCTTCTGTACTTTTTCCATTCTCTATTGCACTTTGTTTTTGCCTCCTTACACCGTCGGGTAAACCAGGGGCTTGTTCTGGTCTTCCCGTTGTTACTGTTGCCCTTGGGAATGAACCTTTCCACTGCCTCCTTGCATTTTGTTGCTACATATTCCATCATTTCATTTACTGGCTTTCCTGCCAGTTCTCTGTCCCACTGGACCTCCCGCAGGAAGTTCTTCAACCCTATGTAGTCCCCTCTTTTATAGTCAGGCTTTTCCCATTCTACTCCTGTTATTCTCTCCACTTGCAGCTCTACTATGTATTCAAAGCACAGAACCACGTGGTCGCTAGCTCCTAGGGGACTCTCATACTTGATGTCCTCAATGTCTGAGCTGCCCAGGGTGAACACAAGGTCCAATCTTGCTGGTGCATCCTCCCCTCTCACTCTGGTAGTGTCCTTAACATGTTGGTGCATGAGGTTTTCCAGCACCACGTCCAACATCCTGGCTCTCCATGTTTCGGGACCCCCATGTGGCTCCAGGTTTTCCCAGTCAATCTCCCTGTGGTTGAAATCCCCCATAACCAGCAACTTTGCTCTGCTGGAGTGAGCTCTTCTTGCCACCTCAGCAAGTGTGTCCACCATTGCTCTGTTCCTCTCTTCATATTCCTCTCTTGGCCTCCTGCAGTTCTGTGGTGGATTATACATCACTGCAATGACCACTTTGTGTTCCCCAGACTGAAGTGTACCTGCTATGTAGTCTCTTTCTCCTGTCTCATCTATTCCTTCCATTTTCTCGAATTTCCATCTGTTTTTTACGAGCAGAGCAACCCCACCTCCCCCCCTACCCCTTCTATCTTTCCTCATGATCTGGTATCCTGGTGGGAAGATTGCATCTGTTATTGTCTCCATGAGTTTTGTTTCTGTAACTGCTATGATGTCTGGGGACTTCTCATTGATTCTTTCTTGCCATTCCTCATGTTTATTCGTTAATCCATCTGCATTTGTGTACCAAACCTTCAACTTCTGTTCTAATACTGTAACTGTGGTGCGGGGGGTGGAAACAGAGGGATCGGTGTGTGATGGTTGGTATGGAATGTTCAGTTGCCTTGGGGGTGTCGTGGCTGGAGTCCTTCTGCAGGTGTTTCTGGGGGGTGCGCTTGTCCTTCCATTTGATCCTGGGTTATTCTGCTCTCCTTTTTCATTTCCTCCCATTTCTCCTTTCATTTTTGAACTCTCTCTTTCATTGTCTTCCTTTCGTCCTGTGTTCTGTCTCGGTCGAGGTACACACTCCGGAACTCCTGCTTGCCTCTCAGCCGTGCTTTCTCCTGCAGGATCATGGTTCGGGTTGATTCTGCCTTGAAAATTACTTTGAGAGGCCGATTCCTTTTCTTTGTGAACCACCCAATTCTCCGAAAATTTGCCACCAGGGTCATGTCCCCCTCGCCTATCACCTTCATGATGTCTTCAATCGCTTTTTTCTCCTCCTGCTTTCTTTCATCATAAGTTTCCCCTTTAGCTTCGTCTAGCCCATAGACAAACACGAATCTCTCCCTTTCCACCTCCCACTGTGACTCCCATTGCATCCTCTGATGTGTTTTAGTTCCTTCCCGTGGAGTGTTCCTTCCTTCAGTCCCTTCCCTCGTTATGGCCCCTATGCTTCTTGGTTTATCCTTCCTGCTCACCTGCTCCTGGCCCCCACAGGTATCTGGTAAGGTCCTTGCACATGTCCTAGTTCCATCAATGTCTTCCAACCTCTCTTTCTGTCCTAGAGTGCTCCCTGTCTTTGTTTTGGCCCCATGTGGGTTTGACAGGACCTCTGCATACAGTTTAGTTTCCATGTGTGTGCATGTGTGTGTATGAGTTTGTGTATGTGTGTGTGTGTGTATGTGTGTGTGTACTCACCTAGTTGTACTCACCTAGTTGAGGTTGCGGGGGTCGAGTCCGAGCTCCTGGCCCCGCCTCTTCACTGATCGCTACTAGGTCACTCTCCCTGAGCCGTGAGCTTTATCATACCTCTGCTTAAAGCTATGTATGGATCCTGCCTCCACTACATCGCTTCCCAAACTATTCCACTTACTGACTACTCTGTGGCTGAAGAAATACTTCCTAACATCCCTGTGATTCATCTGTGTCTTCAGCTTCCAACTGTGTCCCCTTGTTACTGTGTCCAATCTCTGGAACATCTTGTCTTTGTCCACCTTGTCAATTCCTCTCAGTATTTTGTATGTCGTTATCATGTCCCCCCTATCTCTCCTGTCCTCCAGTGTCGTCAGGTTGATTTCCCTTAACCTCTCCTCGTAGGACATACCTCTTAGCTCTGGGACTAGTCTTGTTGCAAACCTTTGCACTTTCTCTAGTTTCTTTACGTGCTTGGCTAGGTGTGGGTTCCAAACTGGTGCCGCATACTCCAATATGGGCCTAACGTATACGGTGTACAGGGTCCTGAACGATTCCTTATTAAGATGTCGGAATGCTGTTCTGAGGTTTGCTAGGCGCCCATATGCTGCAGCAGTTATTTGGTTGATGTGCGCTTCAGATGTGCCTGGTGTTATACTCACCCCAAGATCTTTTTCCTTGAGTGAGGTTTGTAGTCTCTGACCCCCTAGACTGTACTCCGTCTGCGGCCTTCTTTGCCCTTCCCCAATCTTCATGACTTTGCACTTGGTGGGATTGAACTCCAGGAGCCAATTGCTGGACCAGGTCTGCAGCCTGTCCAGATCCCTTTGTAGTTCTGCCTGGTCTTCGATCGAGTGTGTGTGTGTGTGTGTGTGTGTGTGTGTGTGTGTGTGTGTTTATGTGTGTGTGTATGAATTTGTATGTGTGTGTGTGTGTGTGAGAGAGAGAGAGACTCAGCAATCAACATTTGCACCAATAACTCACTACAGTTGTGACCGGGTGTGGAAGTGTGAATTGCTCATTACTCTAAAATTTGTTCATGATTGCAGCCATGTATAAACGTAAGTAACCATTCTTACAGTATTCATTACCTTTGTAACTTGTGAGTTCATTACCTTTGTAACTTGTGAGTTCATTACCTTGTACCTAGTTCAGCCATCAAAACTTTGGAGCCCGGTCCCTGGACCCATTGTGTACCTCTGTAATCTGTAAATACCTTTGTAACTTGTCATGATTGTGACTAGACCTACCTGGAGTTCATTACCTTTGTAAATTGTGAGTTCATTACCTTTGTAAATTGTGAATTCATTACCTCTGTAACTTGCTCAGCTATCAAAACTTTGAGGCCCAGTCCCTGGACCCATTATGTACCTCTGTAATCTTTTGACTACCGCCCACAGGATGGGTATGGGGTGCATAATAAACATATTAAACTTAACTAACTCTCTGGTAGTGTCTCTAACATGTTGATGCATGAGGTTTTCCAGTATCACATCCATCATCTTGGCTCTCCATGTTTTGGGACCCCCATGGGGCTCCAGGTTTTCCCAGTCAATCTCCTTGTGATTGAAATCACCCATAACTAGTAACTTTGCTTCCCCCATGTGTGCTCTCCTGGCCACCTCGGCTAGTGTGTCGATCATTGCTCTGTTGCTCTCATCGTATTCTTCTCTTGGCCTCCTGCAGTTCTGTGGTGGGTTGTACATTACTGCAATTATCACCTTATGTCCCTCAGACTGGATTGTTCCTACTAAGTAGTCCCTTTCGTCCGTGCCATCCATTCCTTCCATATTCTCAAAACCCCACTGGTTTTTAATGAGTAGTGCAACTCCTCCTCCCCCTCTCCTCCCTCTGTCTTTCCTGAGGATTTGATATCCAGATGGAAAGATTGAATCTGTTATTATTCTGGTGAGTTTTGTTTTTGTGAGTGCTATTATGTCTGGGGATGTCTCCTTGATTCTTTCGTGCCACTCCTCATACTTGTTTGTTATTCCATCTTCATTTGTATACCACACCTTCAACTTCTTTTCTAAGACTGTGGTCTGGGAGGTATATTGGGGTTGGGGAAGTGGGAGACCTGGTAAGGAACTATGGGTTGTTGCTGTGGGGGTGGAGTTTGTAATGTAGTGGGTGGGGGCATTGGATGTGGCATGGGTGTTTTGATTTAGAGTGTTTGGTTGCACTGGGGTTGACCTGGTTGGGAGGCTTCTATAGGAATTTGTGAGGGAGGCTGTATTTGATCTTCTTCCTGGGTCTGGGATCTCCTGTCTGTCTTCTCCAGCCCCTCTCTTTCCTCCTTTCGCCTTTGTACCATCTCTCTCAGTTTCTGCCTTTCTTCTTGTGTTCTGTCGCCGTCGAGATACACCTTCCTGTATGCCGGCATGTCCCTTAATAGTGCTTTCTCCTGCAGGATCCTGGTCCAAGTCGCTTCTGCCTTGAAGGTCACTTTCACTGGCCGGGTTCTTTTTTTTAAAAAAAACCCTATTCTCCGAAAAATTTCCAGCTGGGTCATGTCGTCTTCTCCTATTGCTTTCATGATGCTTTCAATTGCTTTTTTTTCCCTTGTTTTCTTGCTTCATGTGTTTCCCCTTCAACTTCCTGGAGCCCATACACAAAGACTGACCTCACCCTTTCATTCTCCCACTGCATATCCCTGTGTATCCCCTCATTTAATTTGGTTTCCTCCACTGCAGCTTTCCTTTCTTCAGTTTCACTGGCTAATGTACTTGGGCTCAGTGGCCTGTCATTTTCCCTTCTTGGCTTTCCTTGGGCTCTGTTGTTGTCTGTTAGGGCTTCCACATAAAGCTTAGCTCTTGCATTTGCTACAGTCTCCTCTGATAGAGCTTCTCCATGCAGTTGTGCCCCTGCTTTCCCTACAGTCCCCTTATTTGTGGCTGAGGTAGCAGTCTCTGTTGTCAATCCCAAAATGTTCTTTAGTTCTTTAGGCTGTTTCAGATTTTTCAGTTCCTCTTCTAAACTCTGTATCCTAGCCTCTGCTGCTTTGACATGCACCTCCCACTTCCTGCTTTCCATATCTGTCCTCTCTTCCATTCTCATGCTAAGTTCTTCTAGTTTCTTTTCCCATTCATGATCCCTTTTTATGAGCTCTGCTGCCCAATCTTCTTTTGCAGCTTCCTCCTCCTGTCCCTTGGTTTTTCTTGTTGCTCTCTGGCAACCCATTTTTGTTTTATCCTGATTGCCTCAGAGTGGGAAACCTATGTAGTTCTGTATGTTAGGTTAGTAGTGTGTATGTCAGAGTGTGGGGGGGGAGGTAGTGGAGGAACTGTGCCTATGTGGGAGAGGAGTTAGGAGGGGTGGGGAGGGGGAGGGTGAATGGGGGAGGGGAGGGTGAACGAGGGAGGGGAGGGTGAACGAGGGAGGGGAGGGATCAGGGGAAGTAGTGAGATGTCGGTTGTGAGGGGGGGAGTGTATGTGTGAGTCTGGATATGTGTACTCACCTAGTTGAGGTTGCGGGGGTCGAGTCCGAGCTCCTGGTCCCGCCTCTTCACTGATCGCTACTAGGTCACTCTCCCTGAGCCGTGAGCTTTATCATACCTCTGCTTAAAGCTATGTATGGATCCTGCCTCCACTACATCGCTTCCCAAACTATTCCACTTACTGACTACTCTGTGGCTGAAGAAATACTTCCTAACATCCCTGTGATTCATCTGTGTCTTCAGCTTCCAACTGTGTCCCCTTGTTACTGTGTCCAATCTCTGGAACATCCTGTCTTTGTCCACCTTGTCAATTCCTCTCAGTATTTTGTATGTCGTTATCATGTCCCCCCTATCTCTCCTGTCCTCCAGTGTCGTCAGGTTGATTTCCCTTAACCTCTCCTCGTAGGACATACCTCTTAGCTCTGGGACTAGTCTTGTTGCAAACCTTTGCACTTTCTCTAGTTTCTTCACGTGCTTGGCTAGGTGTGGGTTCCAAACTGGTGCCGCATACTCCAATATGGGCCTAACATACACGGTGTACAGGGTCCTGAATGATTCCTTATTAAGATGTCGGAATGCTGTTCTGAGGTTTGCTAGGCGCCCATATGCTGCAGCAGTTATTTGGTTGATGTGCGCTTCAGGAGATGTGCCTGGTGTTATACTCACCCCAAGATCTTTTTCCTTGAGTGAGGTTTGTAGTCTCTTACCCCCTAGACTGTACTCCGTCTGCGGCCTTCTTTGCCCTTCCCCAATCTTCATGACTTTGCACTTGGTGGGATTGAACTCCAGGAGCCAATTGCTGGACCAGGTCTGCAGCCTGTCCAGATCCCTTTGTAGTTCTGCCTGGTCTTCGATCGAGTGAATTCTTCTCATCAACTTCACGTCATCTGCAAACAGGGACACCTCAGAGTCTATTCCTTCCATCATGTCGTTCACAAATACCAGAAACAGCACTGGTCCTAGGACTGACCCCTGCGGGACCCCGCTGGTCACAGGTGCCCACTCTGACACCTCGCCACGTACCATGACTCGCTGCTGTCTTCCTGACAAGTATTCCCTGATCCATTGTAGTGCCTTCCCTGTTATCCCTGCTTGGTCCTCCAGTTTTTGCACCAATCTCTTGTGTGGAACTGTGTCAAACGCCTTCTTGCAGTCCAAGAAAATGCAATCCACCCACCCCTCTCTCTCTTGTCTTACTGCTGTCACCATGTCATAGAACTCCAGTAGGTTTGTGACACAGGATTTCCCGTCCCTGAAACCATGTTGGCTGCTGTTGATGAGATCATTCCTTTCTAGGTGTTCCACCACTCTTCTCCTGATAATCTTCTCCATGATTTTGAATACTATACATGTCAGTGACACTGGTCTGTAGTTTAATGCTTCATGTCTGTCTCCTTTTTTAAAGATTGGGACTACATTTGCTGTCTTCCATGCCTCAGGCAATCTCCGACAATATGTTTGCAACGATAGCAATCCAGGTAATGGCTTGATAAAGCTCCTGGAGAGCGAAACGTTGCCACAATAAATGTCACATTAGTTGCACTTGTGTCCTTTTACTTTACGTATTGAATATTGTTGTTAGGGGTACACATAGCACCTCTGCTCCCTCTCTCAATACCCATGGGGAGATGTTATCTGGCCCCATTGCCTTTGAGGTATCTAGCTCACTCAGAAGCCTCTTCACTTCTTCCTCGGTTGTGTGCACTGTGTCCAGCACTTGGTGGTGTGCCCCACCTCTCCGTCTTTCTGGAGTCCCTTCTGTCTCCTCTGTGAACACTTCTTTGAATCTCTTGTTGAGTTCTTCACATACTTCACGGTCATTTCTTGTTGTCTCTCCTCCTTCCTTCCTTAGCCTGATTACCTGGTCCTTGACTGTTGTTTTCCTCCTGATGTGGCTGTACAACAGTTTCGGGTCAGATTTGGCTTTCGCTGCTATGTCATTTTCATATTGTCTTTGGGCCTCCCTTCTTATCTGTGCATATTCGTTTCTGGCTCTATGACTGTTCTCCTTATTCTCCTGGGTCCTTTGCCTTCTGTATTTCTTCCATTCCCTAGCACACTTGGTTTTTGCCTCCCTGCACCT
Source organism: Cherax quadricarinatus (assembly GCF_038502225.1). Classification (NCBI taxonomy): domain Eukaryota; kingdom Metazoa; phylum Arthropoda; class Malacostraca; order Decapoda; family Parastacidae; genus Cherax; species Cherax quadricarinatus. The sequence continues at coordinate 2,753,746 of NC_091308.1, forward strand.
TTGGGTAAACCATGGGCTCATCCTGGCTTTTTCATTAATCCTGTTACCCTTGGGTACAAACATCTCCTCAGCCTCCTTGCATTTTGTTGCTACATATTCCATCATCTCATTAACTGGCTTCCCTGCCAGTTCTCTGTCCCACTGAACCCCGTTCAGGTAGTTCCTCATTCCTGTGTAGTCCGCTTTCTTGAAGTCTGGCTTCATTCGTCCTGGCCTTCCTGCTTCTCCCTCCACTTGTAGCTCTACTGTGTATTCGAAGCTTAAAACCACATGGTCACTGGCCCCAAGGGGTCTTTCATATGTGATGTCCTCGATATCTGCACTACTCAAGGTGAATACTAAGTCCAGCCTTGCTGGTTCATCCTCTTCTCTCTCTCTTGTAGTGTCCCTTACGTGTTGGCACATGAAGTTTTCCAGTACCACCTCCATCATCTTAGCCCTCCATGTATCTTGGCCCCCATGTGGGTCCAAGTTCTCCCAATCGATCTCCTTGTGGTTAAAGTCACCCATGATCAGGAGCTTTGCCCTGCATGCATGAGCTCTTCTGGCCACTCTAGCCAGTGTGTCAACCATCGCTCTATTGCTCTCGTCGTACTCTTGCCTTGGCCTCCTGCTGTTCTGTGGTGGGTTATACATCACTGCTATTACCACCTTGGGACCTCCAGAGTGAAGTGTTCCCACTATGTAATCACTTTCTTCTCCGCTGTCTCCTCTCTCCAGCTCATCAAAATTCCAGCGATTTTTGATCAGCAACGCCACTCCTCCACCCCCCCCTGTTCCCTCTGTCTTTCCTCAGGATTTGGTATCCCGTTGGAAAGATGGCATCTGTTATCATACCTGTAAGCTTGGTTTCTGTGAGAGCTATGATGTCTGGTGATGCTTCTTTGACTCTTTCATGCCACTCCTCCCACTTATTTGTTATTCCATCAGTGTTTGTGTACCATACCTTCAGTTTCCTTTCCAACACTGTGGTTTGGGGGGCCTGTGAGGGTGGGAGACCTGGTGGCATACTGTGGGATTCTATAGCTCGGTGTTGGGTGGAGGCTGTGGGTATGGATTGTAGTGTGTGTTGGGATGGTGTGATAGGTTGTATGGTTCTGAGAGTAATTGTGTGTGTGCTTGCCCTTGCTGTTCTGTTCTGCTCTTACTGACCTCTGCTGGTTCCCTCCTTGTCTCTTTTCCTAGCTCCTTTCGCTTTTTTGTCCTCTCCCTCAGCTGCTGTCGTTCTGATTTTGTTCTGTCTCTGTCTAGGAACACCCTCTTGTACTCTTCCGAGTATTTCAATCGTGGTTTCTCTTGGAGGATCCTGTTCCGCACTGTTTCCGTCCTGAGAATCAGCTTGATTGGTCGGTTTCTCCCCTTCGAGTACCCCCCTATTCTCTGAAAATTTACAATCTCGTCCATCTCTTCACCTATTTCCGTGATGATTTTCTCAATCTCCTTTCTTTCTTCCTGCTGCCTTTCAGTGTGTGTCCTTTCCTCTCTCTCCTGAAGCCCATGGATAAACACTGATTTTGCCCTTTCTTCCTCCCATTGCCTCACCCTCTGTGACTCTGGATCCTGCCTGTATGTGGTCAGTTTCTCCCTTGATTTTTCCAGTGGCTCTTGATAGCCTTGTTGTGCCTCAGCATTTGACCTATCACCCTCTCCATCTGCAACCAGCTGATCTTCCCTTTCACTCCTTGGTCCTCCTTGGCAGACTGATGTGACCTTAGCATAATTCATAATTCCTTCCTTCCTGTTCGGCCTCGCAGCTTCATATGCTGTGTCTTCTCTGGTCACTGCCCCTGTAACCCGCTTCAGCCTATTTATCTCAACTTCTAGGACCCTTATCTTAGCTACTGCAGTTTCGACTTGTGCCTCCCAATTCTTTGTCTCCTTCTCCAACCTCTTTTCCAATTTAACAGAGAGCTCTTTCTCCATTTTTTTCAGAAAGCTCTCCTAATTTTCTCTCCCACTCTTGTTCCATCCTTTTCCACTGCTCCTCCATCCACTCCTCACTACCAGAACCATTCTCATCTGATCCTTGGTTCCTGCGAGTCCCCACCATTTTTTTTTTTTTTTTTTTTTTTTTTTTGTGAGAGAAGAGAGAAGGGAAAGGTAGAGGGGGTGAGAGAGTGAAGGGAAGAGTAGGAGAGGGGAGAGTTAGAAGGGAAAATGGGGATGAGAGAGAGCAAGAGAGAGAGAGGGGGGGGAGAGGGAGAGAGAGAGAGAAAGAGAAGGCAAGGAGGGGGAGAGAGAGGGGGCAGAGAGGGGGAAAGAGGGGGGAGATGGAAGAGTGAGAGGGGAGAGAGGCTAGGGGGAGAGGGAGGGGAGGATGGGAGAGAGGTGGGGAAAGGGAGAGGGGAGAGATAATGGGAGGGGACAGATGTTAGAAGGGGAGAGATGTTAGAGGGGGGGAGGTGTTAGAGGTAAGAGATGTTAGAGGGGAGAGATGGGAGAGGGAAGAGAGAGAGATAGGTAGAGAGAGAGATATAGGTAAAGAGTGAGAGAGGTAGAGATAGGTCTACTTAGGGTAGAAAGAGGGGGGGAGAGGAGAAATGTTCAGATGGTCAGTTCACAGGACGGTGTGAAATCCTGTGTATGTGTGTTTACGTGTGTACTGCAGCTTACAAGTGCTTGTTCCTGTGTGTGTATGTGTATGTGTATGTGTATGTGTGTATGTGTGTGTGTGTGTACGTGTGTGTGTGTGTGTGTATGTGTGTGTGTGTGTGTACGTGTGTGTGTGTGTTAGTTACCATTTTGTCCTAGGCACATGTCGATTAGACACTAAGCCTGGTGTGTGTTTGTGTGTGTGTGTATGTGTGTATGTGTGTATGTGTGTGTGTGTGTGTGTGTGTGTGTGTGTATATGTGTGTGTGTGTGTGTGTGTGTGTGTGTATGTGTGTGTGTGTGTGTGTATGTGTGTGCGTGTGTGTGTGCGTGTGTGTGTGTGTGTGTGTGTGTGTGTGTGTGTGTGTGTGTGTGTGTGTGCCCCCACTTCTAAGTATTCATACTGCTAATAAATACCGGTAGATACCAGTAATTCTAAGCTTACCAATACTTGTAACACTTATCGATTCTACTTCTAAAATTCAGAAAGTAGCTAGGTTGTAAAATTTAGCTTGTCTCAGCTTAAGTGTCTGACATATCCCTCACTACCGCTTTACACCTTGCACTGTCCTCTATGCTATTTCTACTCTAATTCTGGTAATGGCTTGCAGGAGTGAGTGACCAGTATCTAACAGTGATGCAGGACCAGACTCAATCTTGCAATATGCAACCTCAACACGTGGAATACTTGCGCTGACAGCGGTGTGATGACAAGTTGCCAGAAGCTGATGACGTAGTGTCGTACATAGGCCTTCTCTCACTATTTTGTAACTCCTTCACCCGTGATGTTTATAATCATATATGCTCATGCATCCCGCGTTCCTCAAGTGATATCACTTTTCACTTATTACAGAATACACTTCACATTCGGTGTTACACTTTATATGTGTGTGTGTGTGTGTGTGTGTGTGTGTGTGTGTGTGTGTGTGTGTGTGTGTGTCTGTGTGTATGTGTGTGTGTGTGAACATATTTAAAGCTTTTATTTGAAGTCTAAGAACATGTTTACATTTTTTAAATACATTTAGGGCTATTAACTTATTATATAATTATCTGGTATTATTTTTATGTCTAGTATTCTCAGTCTTTGTTTTCGTTAAATCTTTTTCCTCTTTAATTTTCACTTCCATTCGCAGCATTCCAGGAACACACAAGAACGACTAATTCCCATTCCAGGGATTTTTTCCTGAGTGCATGATTGAATGTTCTTAAGAGTCTTAATTCTGCTCCACTTCTACACTTCCCTCATCACCCCAGCTTCCCTACCCCTTCACTACCCCTCTTTTGCACCCCTTCGTTTCCCCGCCACCCTTCCCTACACACCTTCACCTCCCCACAAATATTAAAGTACTGCATATATCTGCACAAAATTTCCAGTTCTATTCTCCCTAGTGCTTCTCTTGGGAAGATCCTTCAAGATAGTTCTCGCTCACGTAATCTACCACGACACTTCCAGCGAAATTATGTTGTGCGTCAGCGAATATCTGCGCGATCGTCCAAACGATTTCCTGAGGACCCTGCTTGATTTTCCTTGTACCCACGGACGCTGTGAACCCAAGGAGGGTGTGGACGCTATTTGCTATACTACGGACGCCATTTGATTTCTCACACCAAACTGTTTTCGGAGAACGCGGAGTCAGTAATGACAGCCACCAGAGGGAGACAGTTTGCCAGAACGCCTCTGAAAGCAGCACGGGAAATTAAATTTTAGTGTCCCACAGCGGAACCACTTCTAGGGTCTAGTTTCTAAGCCTTGTGTGTATCCATGTGTTTTTGCGCTACCGTCCACAGGATGAATGTGGGGTGCACTGTAAACTAGCCCCTTCGGAGGCATTATCTAAATCTAACCCGCGGGTGTTCCCACTATATAACCATTATGTGGAACAGGGTATCTGTACATTGCAGGGTTTCTCAAGTTTGTTGAATGCACAAAGGAAAAACAGTCTAGACCGATAATTTCTGCCATTGGTTGAGCCTCAGTTTTGAATTACTTTGGGAAGTTAGTTATTGGAAGGTATATCACAGCCTGTCAGGCACTATCCTGACGTAATGCACATAAGCACTCTCTCTCTCTCTCTCTCTCTCTCTCTCTCTCTCTCTCTCTCTCTCTCTCTCTCTCTCTCTCTCTCTCTCTCTCGCACACATACATTCAATTTTATCTGGGATCGCCAGTCTCATCTTAAGGATATATTTCGAGCAGCTACAAAGGAAACACGAATAACGAAGACTAGCAAGAGCGGGCATAAAGACGGAGTGGCGGAAGCCTTTACATGGGCTGTCATATACTTCCCAGAGTCGAAAGCCCTCAACTTCAATAGGAAACTTTATGCATGGGTAAAAATCAAAATCACCTGCATTGTTGGCCTATATACAGGGTGCGTCGGTAAAATGCAAATCTCTGACCATAAATAACCTCTCTTTCTTTCCAGGTGTGATGAGGATACGACCCAGCACGCAGGTGTATAGAGGTATTGTAAAAATGTGTATGTCTGTGTGTGTTTTGTGTGTGTGTGTGTGTGTGTGTGTGTGTGTGTGTGTGTGTGTGTGTGTGTGTGTGTGTGTGTGTTGTATATGTTTGTGAGCCGTGTGGGCATGTGTACGCGCTTGCGTAACTTCAGTTTACGTGTGGCTATCCAGTATACACATGTATGGAAGCAATAAGATCACATGATACAGGTGTTGTCTTTAATATGCAATATCAACACAGTGAAAACTTGCGTCATTGCAAGCGCTTTCGCCATCTCTCATGTTATCATTAAACAGTGGAAGATAATGTGAGAGATCAAGAAGGCGCTTGGAAAAATACTGCTTTCCACCGTGGTTATGTTGCATTTGTATGGAAATAGAGATGATGTGGTTGCCTAGAGACCTCAGATCAAGGCACAAGTACTCACTGAATTGTGTTTTCAAGTGTTACGCCTTATCTCCTGGCTCCTGCTATTAAATATTATCGACTAGCTTCACTGGTTCCTGGCCTCTTGGGTCTTATCTCCCCTACTCTTGAAACAATGTGTGTGGGTTTGCCTCTTCCACTTTCTCATCCAACTCGTTCCACTGTCTTTCCAATGTGAGGCTGAAGAAATATTTGCTGGCGTCTCTGTGTCTCATTAAGAGTTCCGTTCCATCCATTTCTAAGACTATTCGTATCCGCCCTATCAAGTTCTCTCTGTACTGACTCATTTGTATTGGCAGGGGTCGATCCTGCCGCTTACCGAGGAACTCTTTGTTTTTCCTGAATTATGCCATACCTACTCTTGAAGCTGTGATTCGAGTTTGCTGTCACCAATAACTTATTTTTTCTCATTCCATTGCCTTACTGTATAACCTGAGGTTATACCTACCCGCTAAGCTGTGTATTGATTATGCTTCCAGTGCACAGTAGAGAAACATCAGTCTGAACATCAGGAAATTAATATATTTCAGTAACTCCAGATATTAACATGTTACGGTTGAACTTAAAGAAATAGCTTGGGTAGTATTTATGCCATATTTTGTTAATTTTAACAAGACTAGGTTAAGCTCTACTTTAGTTTTGATACAAAATTAAAAATTTGCATAGCATGTAAATTCATATTAAAGCATTATATGATTTTTTTCCTCGGGATAATCTATTTTCAAGGCAACTTGGTTTGATTTGTTGCCTTGTTTGACACGTTTGTTGTTTGTAAATGTGTACTAGTGTTTAAATGGTGTGTACTAGTGTTTACATGGTGTGTACTAGTGTTTACATGGTGTGTACCAGTGTTTACATGGTGTTTGTACCAGTGTTTACATGATGTGTACTAGTGTTTACATGGTGTGTACTAGTGTTTACATGGTGCTTGTACCAGTGTTTACATGATGTGTACTAGTGTTTACATGGTGTGTACCAGTGTTTACATGGTGTTTGTACCAGTGTTTACATGGTGTTTGTACCAGTGTTTACATGGTGTGTACTAGTGTTTACACGGTGTGTACCAGTGTTTACATGGTGTGTACCAGTGTTTACATGGTGTTTGTACCAGTGTTTACATGATGTGTACTAGTGTTTACACGGTGTGTACCAGTGTTTACATGGTGTGTACCAGTGTTTACATGATGTGTACCAGTGTTTACATGGTGTGTACCAGTGTTTACATGATGTGTACCAGTGTTTACATGGTGTGTACCAGTGTTTACATGGTGTGTACCAGTGTTTACATGGTGTTTGTACCAGTGTTTACATGGTGTTTGTACCAGTGTTTACATGATGTGTACCAGTGTTTACATGGTGTTTGTACCAGTGTTTACATGATGTGTACCAGTGTTTACATGGTGTGTACCAGTGTTTACATGGTGTGTACCAGTGTTTACATGATGTGTACCAGTGTTTACATGGTGTTTGTACCAGTGTTTACATGTGTACCAGTGTTTACATGGTGTTTGTACCAGTGTTTACATGATGTGTACCAGTGTTTACATGTGTATCAGTGTTTATATGGTGTGTACCAGTGTTTACATGATGTGTACCAGTGTTTACATGGTGTTTGTACCAGTGTTTACATGTGTACCAGTGTTTACATGGTGTTTGTACCAGTGTTTACATGGTGTTTGTACCAGTGTTTACATGGTGTGCACCATTGTTTACATGGTGTGTACCAGTGTTTACATGTGTACCAGTGTTTACATGGTGTTTGTACCAGTGTTTACATGATGTGTACCAGTGTTTACATGATGTGTACCAGTGTTTACATGGTGTTTGTACCAGTGTTTACATGATGTGTACCAGTGTTTACATGGTGTGTACCAGTGTTTACATGGTGTGTACCAGTGTTTACATGATGTGTACCAGTGTTTACATGGTGTTTGTACCAGTGTTTACATGTGTACCAGTGTTTACATGGTGTTTGTACCAGTGTTTACATGATGTGTACCAGTGTTTACATGATGTGTACCAGTGTTTACATGGTGTTTGTACCAGTGTTTACATGTGTACCAGTGTTTACATGGTGTTTGTACCAGTGTTTACATGGTGTTTGTACCAGTGTTTACATGGTGTGTACCATTGTTTACATGGTGTGTACCAGTGTTTACATGTGTACCAGTGTTTACATGGTGTTTGTACCAGTGTTTACATGATGTGTACCAGTGTTTACATGGTGTGTACCAGTGTTTACATGGTGTGTACCAGTGTTTACACGGTGTACCAATATTTAGATGGTGTTTGCTCCAGTGTTTACATGGTGTGTACCAGTGTTTACATGGTGTTTGTACCAGTATTTACATGGTGTTTGTACCAGTGTTTACATGGTGTGTACCAGTGTTTACATGGTGTTTGTACCAGTGTTTACATGGTATGTACCAGTGTTTACATGGTGTTTGTACCAGTGTTTACATGGTATGTACCAGTGTTTACATGGAGTGTACCAGTGTTTACATGGAGTGTACCAGCGGAGGAGAGAGAGGTACATGATAATATATACCTGGAAGGTACTCGAGGGCTTGGTCCCAAATCTGCACACTGCCATAACAACATACTGGAGTGAGAGATATGGGAGGAAGTGTAAAATAAACCCAGTGAGGAGCAGGGGTGCGGTGGGGACAATAAGGGAACACTGTATCAACATCCGGGGTCCCAGACTTTTCAACATCTTACCAGAAGATATCAGAAACACTGCTGGAACAAGTGTTGAAGCCTTCAAGAGGAAACTAGACAAGTATCTTCACCAGGTGCCAGATCAACCAGGCTGTGATGGATATATGGGGCAGCGGGCCTCCAGCAGCAACAGCCTGGTTGACCAGGCGAGCACCAGACGAGCCTGGCCCATGACCGGGCTCAGAGAGTAGATATACTCTCGAAATTCTTCAAAGGTGTATCAAAGGTATATCAAAAGTTTACATGGTATACCAGTGTTTACATGGTATGTATGTACCAGTGTTTACATGGAGTGTACCAGTGTTTAAATGGTGTGTACCAGTGCTTACATGGTGTGTACCAGTGTTTACATGGTGTGTATACCAGTGTTCACATTTAGTGTACGTATTAGTCCTGGATCTGAGTGTGTATGCAAGTTCTCACATGTAGTGTGTGTGTATAAGTGCGTACATAAAGTGTATGGGTATTGTTGAGTGCTTACATGTTCTGTACGTGTATGATTACTCTGGCTGGAATAAGTACATTAATATGTGCGTGATGCACATATTTTACCACGAGAATGATACTGATGAAACTATACCCAAGCGAAATAACCTCAATGATTTTTAAATGGGTGGACGGGTAAGCCAAAAGAAGGCCTCGGTCAGATGACCAAAAGCTCCATGTCCTGTTTCCTACACAAAAGTGTAGATTTTCATGTTTTTTTTTTTCGATCCCTAAATTACAGTATAGTTCTGAGTGTTAACTTTTTTTTGATAGGGGACGGGGGGTGTTAGGCCTGGGGAGGTGAAAATGTGGGGGGGGGGGATTTTTTCGTAAAATATTAATAGGTGTAGCCAAAATTTGCCCTATGACAGTTGTATGAATGCGTGAGTCCTGAAATATGATTGAGGCCAGTTTGTAATTGTGAATCAAATTGCTGTCTGTTCATCCATTGTTGTTGTGGTTACTGTGATTTCCTGCCTGTGTGTGTGTGCTCGCTGATTTGTAGTCACCGAATTGTGTCTTCGGGGTTCGCGGCATAGCTCCTGGTCCCGCCTCTTCAGCCATTTTGACTGGCATCACTGACTTGTAACGTCTTGTGCCTTGTCGTATCTACTCAAGAAGCTGTGTATTGAGTTTGCCTCCACCACTGCCTCATCCTAGTCATTCTCCTCTTCAGGCGCCCTTTGGCTTCCACCCCTTGATTTCACTCTTCTTAATTCAGGCAGTCTGTCCCTACCAGCCCTAACAATTCCTCTTGAGTTTTTGAGCTTAGTAATCATGTCCCCATCTTGTTCTTCTCTAAGATCGTCAAGTTCAGTTCTTTCAACCTCTCCTCACAGTGCATTCCTCTCTATTCTAGTACTAGTCTGGTTCTAAACGTTTGAATCTTCTCCAATTTCTTCACATGCTTAGCCAAACGTGGACTCCATGCTGGGATCACGTCCTCGATGATTGGTCTAATATATGTCGTGTGTGTGTGTGTGTGTGTGTGTGTGTGTGTGTGTGTGTGTGTGTGTGTGTGTGTGTGTGTGTGTGCGTGCGTGTGTGTGCGTGCGTGTGTGTGCGTGTGCGTGTGCGCGTACACTCACCTATTTGTGGTTGCAGAGGTCGAGTCACGGCTACTGGCCCCGCCTCTTCGCTAGTCGTTAATAGGTCCACACTCTCTCTCTCTCTTTCTCTCTCTTTTTCTCTCTCTCTCTCTCTCTCTCTCTCTCTCTCTCTCTCTCTCTCTCTCTCTCTCTCTCTCTCTCTCTCTCTCTCTCTCTCTCTCTCTCTCTGCTCCAAGAGCTTAATCGTACCTCGTCTTAAAGCTGTATATGTATCCTGCCTCCACTACATCACTCTCCAAATTGTTCTACTTCCTGACAGTTCTGCTGAAGAAATACCTCCTAACATCCCAGTGACTCTGATTTATGAACTTCCAGTTGCGACCCCTTATTGTTATGTCACATCTCTGAAACATTCTGTCTCTGTACGCTGTGTGTCTGTGTACTCACCTAGTTGTGGTTGCATGGGTCGATTCATAGCTCCTGGCCCCGCATTTTCACTGTGTGTGTGTGTGTGTGTGTGTGTGTGTGTGTCTGTCACATTTTTTTGTTAAACTAAATCATTGTGGGGGACACTCTTCATTGTGGTGTAGTTGCTGTATATCAGCGTCTCGTCACGATATTCTCATGATACTAACATCGTGCTTCTGTGTGTCTGGGCGGAGCTGTAGTTAGGGCCTTGTATTTTGTACCTCATACCTTATACTGTCTACCTCATATTTTAACAAGGTAACCATTTACTGGTAAGTGACGATGATCAGCAGATGTACGGAGATTAACACCCAGGTACCTATTTACTTTGAGTAGGTAAACATTGAGAGCATATAATATATATATATATATATATATATATATATATATATATATATATATATATATATATATATATTCTCACCTTGCTGGAATTACTGTGATTACTTTTATTGGTTTTTCGTCGCCTGTACTCATCGAATGGTACTCGCCTAGTTGTACTATTGTACAGTACCCACCTAGGTGTACATAAATTAGACACATGTGCAAGACTTGGGTATGTTTAATGAGGAAACGTTTCGCCACACAGTGGCTTCATCAGTCCATACAAAGGAGAATGTTGAAGAACAGGAGGAGTTTGAGGTAATCAGTCCCTAAGCCTTGAGTCGATGTGGTCAGTCCATCAGTCTTGAAAAGTCACTGTGTGGCGAAACGTTTCCTCATTAAAGATACCCAAGTGTTGCACATGTGTCTAATTTATCAACCTGTTGGTTCTCTGAACCATTCATCTACACGCCTAGGTGTAGTCTGATAGTTGTACTCTCCTAGTTATACTCTTCTAGGTGTACTCTCCAAGCTGTACTCTCCTAGTTGTACCCTCCTAGGTGTAATCTACTAGGTGTACTCTCCTAGGTGTACTCCTAGTTGTACCCTCCTAGGTGTACTAGTTGTCTCCTAGGTGTACTCTCCTAGTACCCTCCTGTACTCTCTAGTTGTTCCTAGGTGTACTCTCCTAGGTGTACTCTCCTAGTGTACTCTAGGTGTACCTAGGTGTACTCCTAGTTGTACTCTTGTACTAGGTGTACTCTCCTAGTTGTACCCTCCTAGGTGTACTCACCTAGTTATGCCCTTCTAGTTGTACCCTCCTAGTTGTACTCTCCTAGTTGTGCCCTCCTAGGTGTACTATCCAAGCTGTACTCTCCTACGTGTACTATCCTAGGTGTACTCTCTTAGGTGTACTCTCCTAGTTGTACCCTCCTAGGTGTACCCTCCTAGGTGTACTCTCCTAGTTGTACCCTCCTAGGTGTGCTCTCCTAGTTGTACCCTCCTAGGTGTACTCTCCTAGTTGTACCCTCCAAGGTGTGCTCTCCTAGTTGTACCCTCCTAGTTGTACCCTCCTAGGTGTACTCTCCTAGTTGTACCCTCCTAGTTGTACCCTCCTAGGTGTGCTCTCCTAGTTGTACCCTCCTAGTTGTACACTCCTAGTTGTACCCTCCTTGGTGTACTCTCCTAGTTGTGCCCTCCTAGGTGTACTCTCCTAGTTGTACCCTCCTAGGTGTACTCTCCTAGGAGTAACCTCCTTGGTGTACTCTCCTAGTTGTACCCTCCTTGGTGTACTCTCATAGTTGTACCCTCCTAGGTATACTCTCCTAGTTGTACCCTCCTTGGTGTACTCTCCTAGTTGTACCCTTCTATGTGTACTCTCCTAGTTGTACCCTCCTAGGTGTACTCTCCTAGTTGCACCCTGCTAGGTCTACTCTCCTAGTTGTGCCCTCCTAGGTGTACTCTCCTAGTTGTGCCCTCCTAGGTGTACTCTCCTAGTTGTACCCTCCTAGGTGTACCCTCCTAGGTGTACTCTCCTAGTTATGCCCTCCTCGTTGTACTCTCCTAGTTGTACCCTCCTAGTTGTACCCTCCTAGTTGCACTCTCCTAGGTGTACTATCCAAGCTGTACTCTCCTAGGTGTACTCTCTTAGGTGTACTCTCCTAGTTGTACCCTCCTAGGTGTACTCTTCTAGTTGTACCCTCCTAGGTGTACTCTCCTAGGTGTACTCTCCTAGGTGTACTCTCCTAGTTGTACCCTCCTAGTTGTACCCTCCTAGTTGTACCCTTCTAGTTGTACCCTCCTAGGTGTGCTCTCCTAGTTGTACCCTCCTAGTTGTACCCTCCTAGGTGTACTCTCCTAGTACCCTCCTAGGTGTACTCTCCTAGTTGTACCCTCCTAGGTGTACTCTCCTAGTTGTACCCTCCTAGGTGTACTCTCCTAGTTGTACCCTCCTAGTTGTACCCTCCTAGGTGTACTCTCCTAGTTATGCCCTCCTCGGTGTACTCTCCTAGTTGTACCCTCCTAGTTGTACCCTCCTAGTTGCACTCTCCTAGTTGTGCCCTCCTAGGTGTACTATCCAAGCTGTACTCTCCTAGGTGTACTCTCCTAGGTGTACTCCTAGTTGTACCCTCCTAGGTGTACTCTCCTAGTTGTACCCTCCTAGGTGTACTCTCCTAGTTGTACCCTCCTAGGTGTGCTCTAGGTGTACTCTCCTAGTTGTACCCTCCTAGTTGTACCCTCCTAGGTGTGCTCTCCTAGTTGTACCCTCCTAGTTGTACCCTCCTAGGTGTACTCTCCTAGTTGTACCCTCCTAGGTGTACTCTCCTAGTTGTACCCTCCTAGGTGTACTCTCCTAGTTGTGCCCTCCTAGGTGTACTCTCCTAGTTGTACCCTCCTAGGTGTACTCTCCTAGTTGTACCCTCCTAGGTGTACTCTCCTAGTTGTACCCTCCTTGGTGTACTCTCCTAGTTGTACCCTCCTTGGTGTACTCTCCTTGTTGTACCCTCCTAGGTGTACTCTCCTAGGTGTACTCTCCTAGTTGTACCCTCCTAGTTGTACCCTCCTAGTTGCACTCTCCTAGTTGTGCCCTCCTAGGTGTACTATCCAAGCTGTACTCTCCTAGGTGTACTCTCCTAGGTGTACTCTCTTAGGTGTACTCCTAGTTGTACCCTCCTAGGTGTACTCTCCTAGTTGTACCCTCCTAGGTGTACTCTCCTAGTTGTACCCTCCTAGGTTTACTCTCCTAGTTGTACCCTCCTAGGTGTGCTCTCCTAGGTGTACTCTCCTAGTTGTACCCTCCTAGTTGTACCCTCCTAGGTGTGCTCTCCTAGTTGTATCCTCCTAGTTGTACCATCCTAGGTGTACTCTCCTAGTTGTACCCTCCTAGGTGTACTCTCCTAGTTGTACCCTCCTAGGTGTACTCTCCTAGTTGTGCTCTCCTAGGTGTACTCTCCTAGTTGTACCCTCCTAGGTGTACTCTCCTAGTTGTACCCTCCTAGGTGTAATCTCCTAGTTGTACCCTCCTTGGTGTACTCTCCTAATTGTACCCTCCTTGGTGTACTCTCCTAGTTGTACCCTCCTAGGTGTACTCTCCTAGTTGTGCTCTCCTAGGTGTACTCTCCTAGTTGTACCCTCCTAGGTGTACTCTCCTAGTTGTACCCTCCTAGGTGTACTCTCCTAGTTGTACCCTCCTTGGTGTACTCTCCTAATTGTACCCTCCTTGGTGTACTCTCCTTGTTGTACCCTCCTAGGTGTACTCTCCTAGTTGTACCCTCCTAGGTGTACTCTCCTAGTTGTACTTTCCTTGGTGTACTCGTCAAAAGGAGCACAGCTGAACGGTATATTTAACGGTGTATAAAGTTGATATGGTTTAAGTATACAAGCTGTAGACAGGTGTATGATTGACGCATACAAGCGGTAGACAGGAATATATAAAGGGAATATACATGGGAAGCCGTACTCTTAGTATATTTTATTTGTACCAGACAGGAGAAGGGGAAAAAAGGATTAAAATTTGTTTTCCTCGTTCTGGGATGGAGGATTTTCACAATAGGATTAGTGGTATTGTGTTTAGAAGTGGGAATTATCCCATCCCACTGAACGGAATGGAGATTCGAACCGCATGGCAAGCCAGAGTAGCCGACCAGGTTAGGGGAGTGCAAATTCAGTGCTGTTCAACTCAGATGTTTGCAATTGAGTCGTTGCAGTTTGGCGAGTCACTCAGGTCTGGAAGGCTCCACGGGCCAGTAGGCCCCCCTGCGGTGCTCCTTCTTTCTTATGTTCTTCTTAAGTGAGGATCTGTACGTCAGTGTTATACAATACTGATAAATCATTGAATAATACACGTGGGGAATAGAGTCACAATACCGTGGCTGGAACGGTTATGTAAAAATCCGCTCTTAGGAGAAAATCATCATTTCGCGGTTACGGTCCATCCTGGACCACTGTCAAGTCTCGCTGTGACAAGACCATGGTCCTGGACCATGGTCCAGGACAAGGTACGAGTGTTTGATGAAGAAACACGAGTGTTTCATTCATCAACAAGTGAAGAATTTCTCTGTTTTTGCCAGTTCGTCAACTGGTGCTCAGTTACTACAGTGAGAAGGTTGTGTTCTGTGTTTACAACGGTGAAAATAACATATAGCAGAGCTTAATGCTTAAGCAACGTCTTCACAACACACCATAGAACAAAACTAGAAAGTGACTCGGTAATATGACGCTCACACCGATATGCAGATCAAATTTAAACTGGATCCTGGAAATATAAAAAAAAAAAATGGCTCCCTAAGATAAATGAAAAAAAAATGGTTACAGAGAGAAAAAAATATTGAAAGTGTCTTTTTGGTTGATAGGAAAACGGCAGACATAATGACATTTAAGATCATTAACGGATGTTCGAGGACTTTAAGCACTATTAACAGGGGGAGCAAGAAACCATAGTTGTAAACTATAAGTACAGAAAAAACACTAGATACAAGTCTTCATAAATACAGGAGTAGACTGCTGGAATGTAATGCAGGAGGTGGTGGTGAGTGCTGCAAGCAGCACTGCACAAATACTGGGGCAGAGTGCCTCGGGGGCGGTGACCCCTTGAGTCGACTCCAGGTGACCTCCAGGTAACGGATGGAATGGGATCCAGGACGAGGAAGTGTGTTCTAAATATACTGGAGCTTTTAAACAGTGGCATGAACTATATACTGAAGCTTGGAGCACCTCCAGTGTGGTGTTGCTCCTGTAGCTACGAGCAGTTAGAAGTAAAGTTAATCTCACACACACACACACACACACACACACACACACACACACACACACACACACACACACACACACACACACACACACACACACACACACACACACACACACACACACACACGCGCACACACACACACACATACACAACGCTGTGACTCGTCCCCTGCAACCACAACTAGGTGAGTACAGACACACACACACACACACACACACCAGTGAAGAGGCGGGGCCAGGAGCTTGGACTCGACCTCTGCAATCTCAACTAGGTGAGTACACACACACACACACACTCGAAGGGGAGAAACCGACCAATCAAGCTGATTCTCAGGACGGAAACAGTGCGGAACAGGATCCTCCAAGAGAAACCACGATTGAAATACTCGGAAGAGTACAAGAGGGTGTTCCTAGACAGAGACAGAACACAATCAGAACGACAGCAGCTGAGGGAGAGGACAAAAAAGCGAAAGGAGCTAGGAAAAGAGACAAGGATGGAACCAGCAGAGGTCAGTCAGAGCAGAACAGAACAGCAAGGGCAAGCACACACACAACTATTCTCAGAACCATACAACCTATCACACCATTCCAACACACACTACAATCCATACCCACAGCCTCCACCCAACACCGAGCTATAGAATCCCACAGTATGCTACCAGGTCTTCCACCCTCACAGGCCCCCCAAACCACAGTGTTGGAAAGGAAACTGAAGGTGTGGTACATAAACGCTGATGGAATAACAAATAAGTGGGGGGAGTGGCATGAAAGAGTCAAAGAGGCATCACCGGACATCATAGCTCTCACAGAAACCAAGCTTACAGGTATGATAACAGATGCCATCTTTCCAACAGGATACCAAATCCTGAGGAAAGACAGAGGGAACAGGGGGGGTGGAGGAGTGGCATTGCTGATCAAAAATCGCTGGAATTTTGATGAGCTGGAGAGAGGAGACAGCGGAGAAGAAAGTGATTACATAGCGGGAACGCTTCACTCTGGAGGTCCCAAGGTGGTAATAGCAGTGATGTATAACCCACCACAGAACAGCAGGAGGCCAAGGCAAGAGTACGACGAGAGCAATAGAGCGATGGTTGACACACTGGCTAGAGTGGCCAGAAGAGCTCATGCATGCAGGGCAAAGCTCCTGATCATGGGTTACTTTAACCACAAGGAGATCGATTGGGAGAACTTGGACCCGCATGGGGGCCAAGATACATGGGCTAAGATGATGGAGGTGGTACTGGAAAACTTCATGTACCAACACGTAAGGGACACTACAAGAGAGAGAGGAGAGGATGAACCAGCAAGGCTGGACTTAGTATTCACCTTGAGTAGTGCAGATATCGAGGACATCACATATGAAAGACCCCTTGGGGCCAGTGACCATGTGGTTTTAAGCTTCGAATACACAGTAGAGCTACAAGTGGAGGGAGAAGCAGGAAGGCCAGGATGAATGAAGCCAAACTACAAGAAAGGGGACTACACAGGAATGAGGAACTTCCTGAACGGGGTTCAGTGGGACAGAGAATTGGCAGGGAAGCCAGTTAATGAGATGATGGAATATGTAGCAACAATGTGCAAGGAGGCTGAGGAGAGGTTTGTACCCAAGGGTAACAGGAATAATGAAAAAGCCAGGATGAGCCCATGGTTTACCCAAAGGTGCAGGGAGGCAAAAACCAAATGTGCTAGGGAATGGAAGAAATATAGAAGGCAAAGGACCCAGGAGAATAAGGAGAGCAGTCGTAGAGCCAGAAACGAATATGCACAGATAAGAAGGGAGGCCCAAAGACAATATGAAAATGACATAGCAGCGAAAGCCAAATCTGACCCGAAACTGTTGTACAGCCACATCACGAGGAAAACAACAGTCAAGGACCAGGTAATCAGGCTAAGGAAGGAAGGAGGAGAGACAACAAGAAATGACCGTGAAGTATGTGAGGAACTCAACAAGAGATTCAAAGAAGTGTTCACAGAGGAGACAGAAGGGGCTCCAGAAAGACGGAGAGGTGGGGCACACCACCATGTGCTGGACACAGTGCACACAACCGAGGAAGAAGTGAAGAGGCTTCTGAGTGAGCTAGATACCTCAAAGGCAATGGGGCCAGATAACATCTCCCCATGGGTATTGAGAGAGGGAGCAGAGGCACTATGTGTACCCCTAACAACAATATTCAATACATCTATCGAAACAGGGAGATTGCCTGAGGCATGGAAGACAGCAAATGTAGTCCCAATCTTTAAAAAAGGAGACAGACATGAAGCATTAAACTACAGACCAGTGTCACTGACATGTATAGCATGCAAAATCATGGAAAAGATTGTCGGGAGAAGAGTGGTGGAACACCTAGAAAGGAATGATCTCATCACCAGCAGCCAACATGGTTTCAGGGACGGGAAATCCTGTGTCACAAACCTACTCTAGTTCTATGACATGGTGACAAGAGAGAGAGGGGTAGGTGGATTGCATATTCTTGGACTGCAAGAAGGCGTTTGACACAGTTCCACTCAAGAGATTGGTGCAAAAACTGGAGGACCAAGCAGGGATAACAGGGAAGGCACTACAATGGATCAGGGAATACTTGTCAGGAAGACAGCAGCGAGTCATGGTACGTGGCGAGGTGTCAGAGTGGGCACCTGTGACCAGCGGGGTCCCACAGGGGTCAGTCCTAGGACCAGTGCTGTTTCTGGTATTTGTGAACGACATGACGGAAGGAATAGACTCTGAGGTGTCCCTGTTTGCAGATGACGTGAAGTTGATGAGAAGAATTCATTCGATCGAAGACCAGGCAGAACTACAAAGGGATCTGGACAGGCTGCAGACCTGGTCCAGCAATTGGCTCCTGGATTTCAATCCCACCAAGTGCAAAGTCATGAAGATTGGGGAAGGGCAAAGAAGACCGCAGACGGAGTACAGTCTAGGGGGCCAGAGACTACAAACCTCATTCAAGGAAAAAAATCTTGGGGTGAGTATAACACCAGGCACATCTCCTGAAGCGCACATCAACCAAATAACTGCTGCAGCATATGGGCGCCTAGCAAACCTCAGAACAGCATTCCGACATCCGGTGGCCCGGTGGTCTGGTGGCAAAAGCTCCCGCTTCACACACGGAGGGCCCGGGTTCGATTCCCGGCGGGTGGAAATTCCGACACGTTTCCTTACACCTATTGTCCTGTTCACCTAACAGCAAATAGGTACCTGGGTGTTAGTCGACTGGTGTGGGTCGCATCCTGGGGGACAAGATTAAGGACCCCAATGGAAATAAGTTAGACAGTCCTCGATGACGCACTGACTTTCTTGGGTTATCCTGGGTGGCTAACCCTCCGGGGTTAAAAATCCGAACGAAATCTTATCTTATCTTATTCAGGACCCTGTACACCGTGTACGTTAGGCCCATATTGGAGTATGCGGCACCAGTTTGGAACCCACACGTAGCCAAGCACGTAAAGAAACTTGAGAAAGTGCAAAGGTTTGCAACAAGACTAGTCCCAGAGTTAAGAGGTATGTCCTACGAGTAGAGGTTAAGGGAAATCAACCTGACGACACACAAAATACTGAAAGGAATTGACAAGGTGGACAAAGACAGGATGTTCCAGAGACTGGACACAGCAACAAGGGGACACAGTTGGAAGCTGAAGACACAGATGGATCAAAGGGATGTTAGGAAGTATTTCTTCAGCCACAGAGTAGTCAGGAAGTGGAATAGTTTGGGAAGCGATGTAGTGGAGGCAGGATCCATACATAGCTTTAAGCAGAGGTACGGTAAAGCTCATGGTTCAGGGAGAGTGGCCTAGTAGCGACCAGTGAAGAGGCGGGGCCAGGAGCTTGGACTCGACCTCCGCAACCTCAACTAGGTGAGTACACACACACACACACACACACACACACACACACACACACACACACACACACACACACACACACACACACTTCCCCAGAATGTGAATACATCTCAGTGTGTCCGCTCCCCCTTCCACGTGTTCATACATACAAACATATACATTACACACACTCAGTCTTTACATTCTCTACCTAGTGATTACTGCGACTTTCTGGCGATAATAATGAATCGCCGTGCAGCTGAAAGCCGCACTCTGAAGGGTAGGGAAGGGCAGGGAAAGGCAGGGGAAGGGCAGGGGAAGGCAGCAATGGGCACACTCACCCAGACTGAATGTGACAGGGAAACATAGCTTGGTATCGTTAATGTTTCACTCGTATAGAGAAACGTCTCCTCACACTGCGGCTGTGTAGAAGCATCATTGCTAAAACAACTCTCATATTTGTAAATGAAGACGCTATCAGGCAGACATTGTATAACACAGTAGCAGAGAGATGTGCCGGGTGTGACACAGGAGAGAGATGTGCCAGGTGTGACGCAGGAGAGAGATGTGCTGGGTGTGACACAGGAGAAAAATGTGACTGGTGTTACACAGGAGAGAGATGTGCAAAGTGTGACACAGCAAAGATATGTGCCGGGGATGTGACACAGGAGAGAGATGTGCTGGGTGTGACACAGAGGAGAGAGAGAGAGAGACAGAGAGAGAGAGAGAGACAAGGGTGGTGGGTGTGGAGTTGCTTGGTGCTGTGTACTCAGGGATCCGCATCCCTCACCTTTCTATTATATGTAACAAGATGGTGAGTTGTGTTGCTTACATCAACCACCTCCAATACCAGGATGACTGTCCTGTTTTTCTCCTTGTTGTTAGATGCCCCCGAGCCCTCTAGTCCATGTTTGTATATATATATATATATATATATATATATATATATATATATATATATATATATATATATATATATATATATATATATATATATATATATATATGTGTGTGTGTGTTAGTTGTGTGTGTGTGTGTGTGTACTCACCTATTTGTACTCACCTATTTGTGGTTGCAGGGGTCGAGTCTTAGCTCCTGGCCCCGCCTCTTCACCGGTTGCTACTGGGCCCTCTCTCTCCCCGCTCCATGAGCTTTATCAAACCTCGTCTTAAAACTGTGTATGGTTCCTGCCTCCACTACGTCATTTTCTAGGCTATTCCACTGCCTTACAACTCTATGACTGAAGAAATACTTCCTACTATCTCTCTGACTTATTTGTGTCTTCAACTTCCAATTGTGGCCTCTTCTTTCTGTGTCCCCTCCCTGGAACATCCTGTCCTTGTCCACCTTGTCTATTCCACGCAGTATTTTATATGTCGTTATCATGTCTCCCCTGACCCTCCTGTCCTCCAGTGTCGTCAGGCCGATTTCCCTTAATCTTTCTTCATAGGACATTCCCCTTAGCTCTGGAACTAACTTTGTCGCAAACCTTTGTACTTTCTCTAGTTTCTTGACGTGCTTTATCAAGTGCGGGTTCCAAACAGGTGCTGCATACTCCAGTATGGGCCTGACATACACGGTGTACAGTGTCTTGAATGATTCCTTACTAAGGTATCGGAATGCTGTTCTCAGGTTTGCCAGGCGCCCATATGCTGCAGCAGTTATCTGATTGATGTGTGCTTCCAGAGACATGCTCGGTGTTATACTCACCCCAAGGTCTTTCTCCTTGAGTGAGGTTTGCAGTCTTTGGCCACCTAGCCTGTCTGTGGTCTTCTGTGCCCTTCCCCTATCTTCATGACTTTGCATTTGGCAGGATTAAATTCGAGAAGCCATTTGCTGGACCAGGTGTCCAGTCTGTCCAGGTCTCTTTGAAATCCTGCCTGGTCCTCATCAGATTTAATTCTCCTCATTAACTTCACATCATCTGCAAACAGGGACACTTCTGAGTCTAACCCTTCCGTCATGTGGTTCACATATACCAAAAATAGCACTGGTCCTAGGACCGACCCCTGTGGGACCCCGCTCGTCACAGGTGCCCACTGTGATACATCATTACGTACCATGACTCGTTGTTGCCTCCCTGTCAGGTATTCTCTGATCCATTGCAGTGCCCTTCCTGTTATATGCACCTGATGCTCTAGCTTCTGCACTAATCTCTTGTGAGGAACTGTGTCAAAGGCCTTCTTGCAGTCCAAGAAGATGCAATCAACCCACCCCTCTCTCTCGTGTCTTACTTCTGTTATTTTATCATAAAACTCCAGAAGGTTTGTGACGCAGGATTTGCCTTCCGTGAATCCGTGCTGGTTGACATTTATACTCTTGTTCCGTTCCAGGTGCTCCACCACTCTCCTCCTGATAATCTTCTCCATAATTTTGCATACTATACACGTCAATGACACAGGTCTATAGTTTAGTGCCTCTTTTCTGTCTCCTTTTTTAAAAATGGGAACTACATTTGCCGTCTTCCATACCTCAGGCAGTTGCCCAGTTTCCAGGGACGTGTTGAAGATTGTGGTAAGTGGCATGCACAACATATCTGCTCCCTCTCTAAGGACCCACGGGGAGATGTCCGGTCCCATTGCCTTTGAGGTATCGATGTCCCTTAGCAGTTTCTTCGCCTCCTCCTCATCTGTATGTATGTCGTCCAACACTTGTTGGTGTATTCCTTGCTGGTGTCCCCATCTGGTCTGTCCCCCCAGAGTCCTTCTTGTCTCTACTGTAAATACTTCCTTAAATCTCGTGTTGAGCTCATCACATACCTCTTGATCGTTTCTTTTGAGTTCTCCACATTCTTTCCTCAGCCTTATCACCTGGTCCTTGACCGTTGTCTTCCTCCTAATGTGGCTATACAGCAGTTTCGGGTCAGATTTGACTTTCGATGCTATGTCGTTTTCATACTGTCGCTGGGCCTCCCTCCTTATCTGTGCATACTCGTTTCTGGCTCTTCTACTAATGTCCTTGTTTTCCTGGGTCCTATGCCTCCTGTACCTTTTCCATTCTCTGTTGCACTTAGTTTTTGCCTCCCTACACCTTCGGGTAAACGTGTGTGTGTGTGTGTGTGTGTGTGTGTGTGTGTGTGTGTGTGTGTGTGTGTGTGTGTGTCGTGCCGAATATGTAAAACTGGTCAATTAGCAAGAACTCATTTAAAATTAAGTCCTTTCTAAAATTTTCTCTTGTACGTTTAAAGATATATTTTTTCATTAATGCTAATGTAAAAATTTTTAATTTTGCTCCAGAAGAATCTTAGAAAACTTACCTAACCTTATTATAACAAGAACAATTTATTTTAGACTAACCCAACTAAATATATTTTAGATTTGTTTACAATAATTTAATACTAAACAAACACAATGAAATATTTTTTTTTCGTTAGGTTAAGAATGATTTTGGCGAAATTGCTGCATACACAAATTTTCACTTGTCCTATATGGCAAGATGAGCGTTGCTATTTAAGCTAAGATCGCAAGTTCTGCCTATTCGGCACGACATATATAGAGCTGGGTGAAAAGCTCATTATAGAAACAAAGGACCACAGGGCGACCAGCTTCCTCTTTCAGAGACTCAGTGTTGCGATCCAGAGAGGAAATGCCTGCAGCATTCTGGGCACGCTGCCCACCGCCGGGGAGCTGGACGAAGTATTCGAGATGTAGCTCTGAGTTACCTATGTTGTTTTACTTTGTATCATATTTTTGTGAATGGTTTGTCAATGTATTTTGTCTTTAAATAAAATATATATATATATATATATATATAATATAGGGGGTGGTAGGAGAAAATTCTCAAACAGCTTGTGTCTAATTTATCATCATGGCTGCAGGAGGTGAGGTGGTGCAGCAGTGTCATGTTGGTCTTCGTCTGGCCTGCAGCTTCATGACGGCAGACCAGCAGCAGCTGCTACACCTGCTGTCTTCCTCCTCACCATTCACCCTAAAATCTTAACTGCCACACAACTTTTTTTCCTTGCGTCCATGCTCAGATTTCAAGTCTGCTTATTTTCTAGTAGCAGAGCTCTTTCTCCGAGGAAATTTATGGTGCCGTCTCTCGCGCACTGGACTAGCTGGCTGCTTCACCTCATTCATACATGTCAATACCACACGCCTTCGCATATTTTGATTTTTTTGAGTTCCTTGATGCTCTTCTCGTACACTTTTTCTGCGTACACAACCTTCACCTTTCCATTTGCACCTGTTCTAAGAAGGGGCATTAGTAATCGGATTCAGAGGGGCGGTGACCCCCTCGGAAGCGACTACAGGTAACCTGCTGGTGCAGGTAACCAAACCACCTTCATCAGTAATGCTCTCCTCTTTATGCTGACTAATAATACGTTCTTTTATGCTGACCAATAATGTGTTCCTTTATGTTAACAATAATACCAATTAAAAATGTTTAAGTTTGTTATGTGTGACGTTTCTTTCATGTTACATAACCCAGCTGAAAGATACGTCTGAATGATGATATCACTTGGCTCAAGATCATTCTCTTAAACTTTATCTCGCACACACATTAAGGATGAGCCTGGCACATGGCCGGGCACCGGAAGTAGACTCTCAAATCTCATCAAAGGTATATCACTCTTCGTGTGTGTCACTGCTGTCTAGTAAGTGCGTCTCACGTATGTGTCATAGCTGTCTCGTGCACACGACTAACGTGTGTGCCATAGTTCAGGTGTATACACCCGTGCAATGAATCACAGTTCAGCTGTGTACACCCTTGCAGTGAATCACAGCTCAGCTGTGTACACCATTGCAGTGAATCACAGTTCAGCTGTGTACACCATTGCAGTGAATCACAGCTCAGCTGTGTACACCCTTGCAGTGAATCACAGCTCAGGTGTGTACACCCTTGCAGTGAATCACAGCTCAGCTGTGTACACCATTGCAGTGAATCACAGTTCTCAGCTGTGTACACCCAGGTGTGTTTGCAGTGAATCACAGCTCAGCTGTGTACACCCTTGCAGTGAATCACAGCTCAGGTGTGTACACCCTTGCAGTGAATCACAGTTCAGCTGTGTACACCATTGCAGTGAATCACAGTTCAGCTGTGTACACCATTGCAGTGAATCACAGTTCAGCTGTGTACACCCTTGCAGTGAATCACAACTCAGGTGTGTACGCCCTTGCAGTGAATCACAGCTCAGGTGTGTACACCCTTGCAGTGAATCACAGCTCAGGTGTGTACGCCCTTGCAGTGAATCACAGTTCAGGTGTGTACACCCTTGCAGTGAATCACAGCTCAGGTGTGTACACCCTTGCAGTGAATCACAGCTCAGGTGTGTACACCCTTGCAGTGAATCACAGTTCAGCTGTGTACACCATTGCAGTGAATCACAGTTCAGCTGTGTACACCATTGCAGTGAATCACAGTTCAGCTGTGTACACCCTTGCAGTGAATCACAGCTCAGGTGTGTACGCCCTTGCAGTGAATCACAGCTCAGGTGTGTACACCCTTGCAGTGAATCACAGCTCAGGTGTGTACACCCTTGCAGTGAATCACAGTTCAGCTGTGTACACCATTGCAGTGAATACACAGTGAATCACAGCTCAGGTGTGTACACCCTTGCAGTGAATCACAGCTCAGGTGTGTACACCCTTGCAGTGAATCACAGCTCAGGTGTGTACACTCGTGTGATAGTGATGTAGAGTTTTAGTGAAACGTGATGAAGAGTATTACTAAATTGTTATCCAAGACTTAATCTAGGCTTGTTGGGGCTTGTGTTACGAGAGACTTACTCTAGGCTTGTCGGGGCTTGTGTTACGAGAGACTTACTCTAGGCTTGTTGGGGCTTGTGTTACGAGAGACTTAATCTAGGCTTGTTGGGGCTTGTGTTACGAGAGACTTAATCTAGGCTTGTTGGGGCTTGTGTTACGAGAGACTTAATCTAGGCTTGTCGGGGCTTGTGTTACGAGAGACTTACTCTAGGCTTGTCGGGGCTTGTGTTACGAGAGACTTACTCTAGGCTTGTCGGGGCTTGTGTTACGAGAGACTTACTCTAGGCTTGTCGGGGCTTGTGGTTCGAAAGAGGTGTTTTGGTACTGTGTTTGACAGACTTACGTTTCCATGAAACTGTGGACCAGAGGAGAGAGGACTCACCAGAGAAAAATCTGCACGTAAATGAGGACCCCCTTTTTTCGGTGTGGCGTCCAATACCAGTACCTTTAGCGTCCAATATTTGGAGTACCCAGTACCAGTACCTGGAGCACCCTGTACCAGTACCTTCAGCGTCCAATACCTGGAGCACCAGTACATGCAGCGTCCAATATGTGGAGCACCCAGTGCCAGTACATGCAGCACCCAGTACTACCACCTATAGCGTCCAATACTTGGAACACCCAGTACCAGTACCAGGAGCACCCTGTACCAGTTCCTGCAGCGTCCATTACCTGCAGTACCCAGTACCACTACCTTCAGCGTCCAATGCCTGGAGCGCCCAGTACCTGGAGCACCCAGTACCACGAGCACCCAGTACCACTGCCTTCAGTGTCCAATACCTGGAGCACCCATTACCAGTACCTGGAGCACCCAGTACCACTACCTTCAGCATCCAGTTCCTAGAGCACCCAGTACCAGTACCTGCAGCGTCCAGTACCTGGAGCACCCAGTACCGGCAGTATCCAGTACCTGGAACAACCAGTACCTGCAGGGTCCAGTACCCGAAGCACCCAGTACCTGCAGGGTCCAGTACGTACCGCTACCCCCGGTGGAGATGTTATTCGGCCCCATCGCCTTTGAGGTATCTAGCTCGCTTAGCAGCCTCTTCACTTCTTCCTCGGTTGTATGTATCGTGTCCAACACTTGATGGTGTACCCCACCTCTCCGTCTTTCTGGATTCCTTTCTGTCTCCTCTGTGAACACTTCTTTGAATCTCATGTTGAGTTCCTCACATACTTCTCGGTCGTGTCTTGTGATCTCCCCTCCTTCTTTCTTCAGCCTGATTACCTGGTCCTTGACTGTTGTTTTCCTCCTAATGTGGCTGTACAATAGCTTCGGGTCAGATTTTTCTTTCGCTGCTATGTCATTTTCATATTGTCGTTGGGCCTCCCTTCTTACCTCTGCATATTCATTTCTGGCTCTACGACTGCTCTCCTTATTCTCCTGGGTACTTTGCCTTCTATACTTCTTCCATTCTGTAGCACACATGATTTGGCCTCTCTACACCTTTGGGTGATCCAAGGGCTCATCCTGGCTTTCTCGTTATTCCTGTTACTCGTGGGTACAAACCTCTCCTCAGTTTCCTGGCATATTGTTGTGTGTGTGTGTGTGTGTGTGTGTGTGTGTGTGTGGTGTGTGTGGTGTGTGTGGTGTGTGTGTGTGTGTGTGTGTGTGTGTGTGTGTGTGTGTGTGTGTGTGTGTGTGTGTGTGTGTGTGTGTCTGCTATGAACTCTTAATGGTCGACAACGGTGATTTAGACAACGGTTAAACTTGTGAAAGAGAGACCCAGCTGCTCGACAACCCTCACTTCCTGGTCGCCATAAGTCGCATTACAGAAGCTACACCTCAAATAAATATGCAGACGAGGATTGAAAGTCGTCATGGGTAAGGATCCCTTGAAACTGAACAATCTTCTCAAACTC
Source organism: Cherax quadricarinatus (assembly GCF_038502225.1). Taxonomy (NCBI): domain Eukaryota; kingdom Metazoa; phylum Arthropoda; class Malacostraca; order Decapoda; family Parastacidae; genus Cherax; species Cherax quadricarinatus. Next base: position 2,780,415 of record NC_091308.1, read on the forward strand.
TCTCTTGTAAACTTTAAGTATTACCCTTAACCATTAATGTGTGTTAGTGCTCCTGGGATCACATCCCTCACACAAGACCACTTCAGTTGGAAAGTAAATATTATAGGAATAAGAACTATTAAGAAACACATAAGACAGTGAAAATATATGTACACTGATTGTATGGGGGGAAGGGTGTATACACGCCGGTCTTGAGCAGCCAAACACTGACATTCAACTTCGTCACTAAATGTATTAACTGGGATCAATTAAATCATAACGTTCAGATTTGCTGGGAAGAAAGTGTGAGAAACATGAAGTTAAACAGTGTTACAGAGGATGATGGTAGGTAAGTATATTTGTTAGGGAACAGGACAAGTTTTTCCTGGAGCTTTTGATCATCTGACCGAGGACTTCCGATGGCTTACCGGTCCACTTCTTTAAAAATCATGGTTATGATTATAACCATTAGGAGGTACTCCTATAGAGAAGACCTCAGTGGATGAGACGCTGTTTATATTCACGAAAAGCTTTGTCCCTGACTCATGCCATAAAGAAACTGAAGGGAAGATGCAAGTTAGAGAGAGAGAGAGAGAGAGAGAGACTCTCAAAAGGTGAAGATGACGATTCGATGAATTTCTCAACAGTCTTATTTTCTCAAGAGTAAAAAGAAATGTTGGTTAGAGAGATGAGAAACAATAAGATGAAAATTAATGCATCACTCAAAGTCCAAGAGAGACTGAGGGAACACAAGAGCCATTAATTTAATTGAAGGAAACTCAAAATACTTTTCCTCAGATGCGAAATCAAGGATAAAACCCACATTTATTACATGACGATAACAAAGAAATCAGCGAAATACTTAAGTCACAATGTGATTGTGTTCAATGAACAGTTAATCAGACTGAAGAGTGATACTACAAATATTTTTTTTCTAGGCACGAGATCCAAAATTACGCCAACATTTTCAAAATTTCTGATAAAATCACAATCCCACTAGACTTTGAAGTATAAGTATACACACACTGCGCCGAGCCCAGACTCATGCAACCCCAAATTCACGAAATATTGCAAAAAAAAACTAACATTTTTTTAAAAGCCTTAAGGAGAGAGTGAAGGCAGGAGTCATCCCACAGTCACTGTAACCCACGATCTTAGCTCCACTCTACGAAGGTAGAGACGGACAGCATTAACGTCATACATCAAAATTTTTGAGTTTTAAAAAGTAACATTACAAAACACATGAAATCACAATTGCACAGCCCAGGACAACATGGGTTCAGAACAAGTCATTCCTGCCTATCACAATGCCAAACCATGACAACATGTTCTTGGATTCACTGGAAGACAAATTGCGAATGTAGTATACGCAAGTTTTGCAGAATCCTTCGACAAGTGTAATCATGGTGCAGCGTCACATAAATTGCGTGCAACAAGAATAAGTGGGAAATTTTGAAAGGAATCAATGAAAATTATGCCCTCTGAAACTGCTCTCTACGAGATCAAGAAGCTTAGCAGACTGTGCCATCAGAGGTTCGTGGTTCCATGAGGGTGGATGTTGGTGGGAAGGGAAGCGATTGGTGGAATAATGACGTGAAAAGTGCGGTAAATGGACCAGAACTTTTCATCACGATTCAGAGATAGCTCAATGAGTGTAAAGGGATCAAGACTTTTTAATATCCTCTGTTTATACACAAGGATAAATAAAAAAACTGACCTAGTTATCTTTAAGACGGGACTGAAGTTTCTGATCTGCAAGGCTGAAGTACCTACGCTGGACTGCGTGCAGCCAGCAGCCTGGCTTATTAGTCTGTCAACCAGGAAGTCTGGTCTGGGACTGGATGCTGGCTACAATTCCAGGATGCTGGCTACAATTCCAGGATGCTGGCTACAGTTTAGTACTGTGTCCACAATGTGTAAATAGAATTTATTTGAATGTAAAGTATCTTGACTTTCATTTAATTGATCTCTCTGGAGTGGTTTATTATGTTAAAAAGTACCCAGTGTGTCCTTGGAGCGTCACACTGCGGCGGCAGTAGCGTCACACTGCGGCGGCAGTAGCGTCACACTGCGGCGGCAGTAGCGTCACACTGCGGCACCAGTAGCGTCACACTGCGGCGGCAGTAGCGTCACACTGCGGCAGTATTAAGTGCCTCCAAATTCTTATTTATTTTGTAGATGTCTTAAGAAATTCGCCTTAAAATTGCAGTAATTAATCGCACCATCAACCAAGAGGACTGGAATTAATCGCACCATCAACCAAGAGGACTGGAATTAATCGCACCATCAACCAAGAGGACTGGAATTAATCGCACCATCAAGCAAGAGGACTGAAATTAATCGCACCATCAACCAAGAGGACTGGTCTGGGACCGGGCCGCGGGGGCGCTGACCACCGAAGTCGGCAGCGGGTTGACTAAAAAAGTATTTCCTTCGGAAATTAATGTTTGTATCTTAGGAAACTTAAACAACATTACACGCCTATTTTAGACTCCAACGCACGTGAGCGTTGAAACACTGTCTACACTAAGTTAGCAAGAAAAGGTCAGTGTTTTCAAGAGGAAACTGATTTGATTCTTGTCCAGAAAAACGTCAAGATCAATTAGGTTGTGATGGGTGTATAATAATCAACAATAATTAACAATCAGTTATCAACATTGCGTAACAGTAATCAATAATAATCAATAATAATCAATCATAAAAAATAATGAACAATCAACAATAAATATTGTTGATTATTACTAGCCACTGGCAGCAACAGCCTGGTTGATGAGGCAGTCAGGGAAGCACTCGGGCTTCAGGCTGGACCCTGGGGTTAGAAGACCTCCTGGAACTGGTCACAGGTATGACACAGGTTGATTTTGCCTCACACTGGCAGGTAGCAGATCCTGTGACGTTACCATAACATGGTAACTCACTCAAGAAATTAATCACATAATCCTTATCCTCACACGCTGGCAAGCAGTGTTCTTCAACACTTCCACACACAGTCAACATCACACTGTATACTGAAGGGTGTCTTTCGTCTCTAACAGAGAGAGGGTGGAAGTATAGGTATAGTGTGCTGATAGCTAGCACTAGCTCTCTCTTTCCCCCCCCCTCTCTCTCTCTCTCTCTCTCACCTCTCACAGTATAAGGGTGGAAGTTACAATAACCTACTTTTATGAGAGTGAAGTTATGACGAAGTTTAGGTCCACTCTGGACTACTGTCAGGTCAAGGGAGGACCAAAACGTCGTCATAAGTTTCCTCTCCTAAGTGCAGGTTACCTGTGATTTATTCCATCCACGGTACTGTGAGATTTTTCTTCTTTCCTTTCTAAAGATAGAAAGTGTTGCTTCCGTATTTCAGCCTCACAGAAATATATATATTTAAATAGCTGGGTTTCCACCAAACAAATTTAAATGTTTGCTGTATACTTTTTGCAACCTGCAACCACAGACACCTTGTCTCTGATTCCCAATCCTCATTACTTTCTTCTAAATAGTATTCGATCTGAATTCTTGTGTTTGAAACCAGACACAGACATGCATGACTTGTTAACAAAGGGATTTTGCCAAACATGATAATAGCCGATGGCTTGGCTAAGCAAGCATTAGCAGAAAGCTGAGTAAAATAGAAAGTTGTCAAACGGAAGCTTAAAACCTTTCATCAGAAAATGATTTACAAATGAGTCTGAAGTGGAAGATGTGAAGCAGAATTATTACTGTCTGTGGCGATAACGAGTCAGCTAACACATGATGTCGCTGGAAGATCCGGATTAGCCTACAAGGAAATGTTGCCAATTCGGCTCTCCTAACTGTTGTTTACCTGGAACATCTGCTGGCATGCTAAGGGCATCCTCGAAAGATTAAGACGTGTAGATTCCAGTACTGTATAATACATAGTGTTATTCGTACCGTTGGGACAGGTGCAAGGATAAGGAAGAAATCAGGAACGAGTACCAGGTCTTTCAGGAGCCCAAACTTTCGTGTCCATTGATTATAGACGTAGCTTTTGTGATTGTCAGCCTAGTCTTTATGATTGTAGACGTAGTCTTTATGATTTGTTAGAAGCATTCAGAGGATGAGCTGTGGGTGAACAACATACTACCTCTCACAGGATGCACAAATTGACCTGTGTTGGCGGCACTAATTAAAATATAAAATTAATCCCTGTATTGTGTCCATCATCCCAGAATTGTAGCAAAGGCCCAGTGATAGTTTCTAATTTGTATTTTACGTAGAAATTTTGTATATTTTCTTTCTAGATTTCACAAATTAATTTTTAACTCTCGCCTTAACAACTGAAGAAATGTTTAAGAGGAAACTCGTCAAGTACCTTCGCCAAGCGCCAAACAAACCAGGGTGTGATGGATGTGTTGACCAGGTGGCCGCCGCCGCCGCCAGCAGCAGCAGTAACAACTACAACTGCCTGGTTGAGTCAGGGAAACATCAGACAAGCCTGCCTTAGAATCGGGCTCCTCCAGGACGAAAATTCTCGATACCCATCAAAGGTATAGTAAAGGTAATACTACCTACTTCCTTAATCGATTAATCATGATTATCTTCTGTTTCACCCCAGACGCTGTTTCAGCAGTGAAAGGCCAGTGCTTCTCAGTGAACATAGTTATATGGGGATAAGAAATATTTGTCACACAAAAAGTCCAAAATCCACTGTCGTACAGCAGCTTTACAAAGGTGACAGTTCAGCCGCTCCACAAAGGTGACAGTCAGTCGTAAGAGACAACACCAGCAACAGTGATCACTCACGTTATCATAATCTTGTTAAAAAGTGTCAAGATATAAATTTTTATAACATGGAATCACGAGGTGAATATTCCATGACAACACAAGAGACGGGGAAACGCCCAAGTAAAATACACACAGCCTGTGTGTTCCTGGTGTGTCGGCACAGTGTGCGTGCAACACATAACTAGAGAAATAAGGACATGTGTGTTCACTTTTATAATCAATCGGACCCAATGAACATTTATCAACAAACAGGAGACGTCACCATCTGTGCTACAATACTCGCCCAAGGATGCCTTACCCCCCCCCCCTCCCCCTCGCCTATATATACTGGCTTCCTCACTCTTTTGTGTTAGTGTGACTTTGTAGATGGTCCAAGTCGGACCGAAACGTCGTCGTAAGCTTCTCTCTCTTATGTGTGGGTTATTTGTGTATTGTTCCAGTCTCGGTATTATGCCTTTTTTCATTAATTTTTGAATCCGTATGTGAGCGGCATCCATAAAGAAGACGACACATCTCAGAGTTCACTTGATCCAGACCTTCCAGTGGAACTCTGGAAATATTCCTTGCTCAGCGAAGCCAAATCTGAACTCCTCCGCTACATTAAAAAATAAAGAAATAGTAATGTGTAAGTTGATGGCGAGCCGTCAGGGGAATATTAAAGTAACAATCTCTCTGCTTACATACCATTACCTTGTCTTGTATCTTTAACAAAGGTGAAACACTAGAGTCAACGTTGCGGGACTCACATGGGTTTAGCGCTTTTATGTGAATATAATAATGAAATAATCCCTGTACATATATATATATATATATATATATATATATATATATATATATATATATATATATATATATATATATATATATATATATATATAACTAAGAAATACACATCTTGGTGTGTATGCTCTGCCATTTGGAACCGAATACAAAATATATGCGAAATGAGAGAGACCTGGGAGTGGCCATGTCGGAAGTCATAAACTATTAAATTCAAAGAGGAATGAACCGGAAAAAAACAGGTATCTGACTGAATAACAAGAACCTTCTAAATTACAGATGCCGAATTTATCACACTGTTGTTTAAAGTTACACTAGCAGAGGATGACTCGCAAATACGGTACGAAGCTTCCGGCTTAGGGAAGACAGATACACAGGAAGATTGCAAGATCAGTGTTGACAAATATGCAGAGAGAGATTACATAAACAGAACAGGAAGTTAGAAAAATAACCATACCAGAGGAAGCAGTTAAGGAACAAAAACAGTTCGGGAAAATGACAAAAATCCTGATTATTTCTTAAAAAATAAATTTTTTACAACAGTTTACCCAAAGGTTCACCAGAGGAGGATCTAATGACGACGTTACGGTCCGTCCGTCACAACGGTTGTAACTTGACACTGGTCCAGGAGGGACCGAAACCTGGTCGTAGGGCTCCTCTTGTGTAATTATTTCTTCATATATGCAAAATCCAAGTAAAAAAAAAAACAGAATTAGGCCATTACAAAAGGTTCGCCGATGACGAAAAGTACACGAACGAAATTCTAAAGGAAGAGAACGAATCAGTGTTGAACAATCCACTCGACGAGAGGAGAGTTGAGGACTCGGCTACTTTTTTCCATTACCTCTGCCCACCCAATATTTAGATTAGATTTTGACGGCGAAGCGGCTGGTTTATTGCGCTCACTGCATCCATCCTATGGATGATAGAGCAAGAGTATTTGGGTACACAAAATTATAGGGAATATGGGCCTCAAAGGGTTAACAGGAGTACATCTTACCTGATATCTACATTTGTCTTATCTGTTTCCAGCAAATTTAAGCTATTTACTTATATCTCTCATTTTATTTAATAAAATACCTTGACAGATCACGTATACCTGGAAAGGGTTTCGGGGGTCGACGCCCCCGCGGTCTGTGACTAGGCTGTTATTTCTTTAATTCTCAATAAGTGGACAGTTTTAAAAAAAAATGACCACAAGGTTGACCACATACTTTGTAGATGTTTAAATAAACATACCATACCACGGGCGGGGCTTGAACCCGCGGTAGGGAGTCGTAAAACTCACGATTTCGTGAATCTTTGTAATTTTATAATAGGAATGCAGTTAAAAGCTTAAGTAGATCTGTCAGTCACGGAGCAACTTGTCCAGCCTTATAAATCATATTGTCAAAAACACAAATCCTGGAGGATGTGACAGGGATACATACTCTCACAGGCAACCACCCACCCCTCGTTGTGACCTACCCACACAGACAGCCACCCTCCTCTCGTTGTGACCTATCCACACAGACAACTACCCACCCCTCGTGACCTACCCACACAGGCAACCTTCCTCCTCTTGTACCCTTCGGCACTCAAGGTTAATTGTCAGCTCCTCCCCTCACTCAGGCAGCAATGCCACATACAGGAGTGGGCATCCCGCCCAACACATACAGGAGTGGGCATCCCGCCCAACACATACAGGAGTGGGCATCACACTCCAACACATACAGGAGTGGGCATCCCACTCCAACACATACAGGAGTGGGCAACCCGCCCCAACACTCCCGTGTGTAGGCAAAATACCTATTCTTCAAGCTGTGTATTTAGCTGTGTCACTCGCTTCTATATCCAACAAATTCCACTTTTACACCTCCCTGAGACTTAAAAAGTACTTTTTAACATCTCTTGGGATGATCATGTATGGAATCTAGCTCTGTCTTCTTATCCTCCCCGTGTGTGTGTGTGTGTGTGTGTGTGTGTGTGTGTGTGTGTGTGTGTGTGTGTGTGTGTGTGTGTGTGTCTTTCCCTGCCTGGTACTGTTACCTGATCTGCTCTTACTTAGTTATTCCCCCTCACTGTTTCCCCCACAGCATCTTCTAGAGGGAAGTTTGTGTGCTTAGCACCTTCCAGGGGTGGGGGGTCGTGAGCTCTGCACACAAGATTCTAGTGTGTTTAATGCCTTCCAGAGATGAGTTTTTAGCTCAGCACCTTCATTTCGCCACTAGTGGTTTTTCAGCTATTCGTGGCGAAACGTTTCCTTAGCGAATGTCTTGATTAGTGAGTGTGCTCTTTTCCCAAGTCTCCGTAGACTCAGAACTGGGCACGTTCATCCGCTGCACCAGTACCAGCTACCAGGTGATCCAACTTCTCTTTGTGCAGTCTGCTGTGCCCGTGACTGTGCTCCATTACTGTGCCGGTGACTGTGCTCCATTACTGTGCCGGTGACTGTGCTCCATTACTGTGCCGGTGACTGTGCTCCATTACTGTGCCGGTGACTGTGCTCCATTACTGTGCCGGTGACTGCATTATAGTTTTGCCGTTTCCATCCTGGAATTCACTGGGTCTTTGCATCCACTGAGGTGTCCTCTAGCAATCCGTTAAACCTTTAGCTTCCAGTCATAACTTTGAAAAGAATAATATGTAGGGTATTTTAACCTGATAAATCATTGTTAGGGGGGAGAAAGTGGGAGTTAGTTTTATCTTGTGAGCAATTAGTGTGCACACCAGTGTGAAGGTTTTTATGGTACAGTTGCTGAATGACCTTTTTTCGTCCCCGGATCTCTTAATCTTTAACATTTGCTTCCCACGCTGTGCCGCCCCTGTTGTTGTGTGCACGCAGAATTAAAGTGCATATTTCAGGCGTTACATTTGTGTTATGCGGCACTGTAGCCCCCACAGTGCCGCCCACACACATCCCACACTGTCAACTCACGCTTGACACCCACACACTGATGCTGTCGCCCCAACATTTCTACCCACAGAATGCCACCCACACGCTGTCACTCACACTGAAACAGAGACAACTACCCACATTCGACTCCCGTCTCCAGGGTGCCAGCCATCATGACGGCCCCTCCCATCACTGTGCCAGCCATCATGACGGCCCCTCCCATCACTGTGCCAGCCATCATGACGGCCCCTCCCATCACAGTGCCGCTCATCTTCGCGTATCACAGTGGCACTCATCAAGGTAAAAGAATGTGTCGGGAAGGGCGTAGACAACTGGCTTAGATGTGATCACCTCCAATAAACCCAGGACACTGGAATCATAACCAAGGTGATACTGTAAGCATACTCACAGCATGCAGGCTCCATGCAGGCAGTGTAGTTCCAGGCTCCTGCATGCAGGCAGTGTTGGTCCAGGCTCCATGCAGGCTGTGTTGTTCCAGGCTCCAGCATGCAGGCAGAGTTGGTCCAGGCTCCACGCAGGCAGTATAGTTCCAAGCTTCAGCATGCAGGCAATGTTGGTCCAGGCTCCATGCAGGCAGTGTAGTTCCAGGTTCCAGCACGCAGGCAGTGTTGTTCCAGGCTCCAGCATGCCAGCAGTATTGTTCCGGGCTCCAGCATGCAGGCAGTGTTGTTCCGGGCTCCAGCATGCAGGCAATGTAGTTCCAGGCTCCAGCATGCAGGCAGTGTTGTTCCGGGCTCCAGCATGCAGGCAGTGTAGTTCCAGGCTCCAGCACGCAGGCAGTGTTGTTCCAGGCTCCAGCATGCAGGCAGTGTAGTTCCAGGCTCCAGCACGCAGGCAGTGTTGTTCCAGGCTCCAGCATGCCAGCAGTATTGTTCCGGGCTCCAGCATGCAGGCAGTGTAGTTCCAGGCTCCAGCATGCAGGCAGTGTTGGTCCAGGTTCCAGCACGCAGGCAGTGTTGTTCCAGGCTCCAGCATGCAGGCCGACGAGAAGTGTTCTAATTCCCTGGAAGCCACCAAACTTCTCCTGGGTGTTCTTTGTAAAGAACAAGTTCGCCCACACAGCAGAAACGACCATCTCTGCGAGTCTCCCCAGAGATAGATTACCGATCACTACATATATTTCGACTTATGGACGAAGAATATTGAGTCGCTTGTGTGTTGCGCCTATTCTGACACTATTAAGTACCTCTGTGGTGCCATTGGGATGCCGCTGAGGTGCATAAGTGCCATAGTGCCACAGTACTCCTCTTTTACCTTTGATGCTCCACTGAACTTCGGCAGCTTTTGTCTTCATTATTTTTTTTTCTTTTTCTGCTTCAAACTTAGTCTTTTTGAAACTAGGCTGGTTGAAATGGGGCCTGCTGAGGCGAGGTTGGCTGAGGCGAGGCTGGCTGAGGCGAGGCTGGCTGAGGCGAGGCAGGCTGAGGCGAGGCAGTAAGAACCTGCCGGGTAATGGCCACCTCAGCCTTCATTTGTCTCATCACCGCTCCACAAGTTCACCCAATTTCATGCACTAAACTTTTACATTATATAATATCTCTGGGAAACATTTATTGTTGGTTGGAGGAGAAGCCTGGGCAGGGGGTGAAGGGTAGGGGTAGGGGGTAGAGGGTAGGGAGGTAGAGGGAGGGAGTTGAGGGTACGGGTAGAGGGAGAAGGGTAGGGGTAGGGGGAAGGGGCTCAGACACAGGTAACATCGGGGAGAGAAATAGTATAAAATACCGACACGCTGGAAGGAGATAAATGCAGTATAATATGATCCTTTACTGACTACGTTTCGCCCACACAGTGGGCTTTATTAAGTCACAAGCCGTGTGGGCGAAACGTTGTCAGTAAACGATGGTATTATACTACAAGTGTGGCTCTCTAAGTAAGGCAGTGCATGTATACAATCTGGACACCTGAAAGATGTTTTGGGGGATGAGCGCCCCCGCGGCCTGGTCCCAGACCAGACCTCAAGGTGGATCAAGGCCTAATCAACCAACCTGTTACTGCTGGCCGCACACAGTCCAGTGTATGAACCACAGCCCAGCTAGTCAGGTGCTTATTTGAGAAACGTAAGTTCCCTCTTGAAGTCAACCAGAGGTTGATTGGTAATTCCCCTTATGCACGAAGAGAGGACGTTGAAGAGTCGGGGAACTCTGACACTTATCTAGTGTGTACCCGCCACTCCCCTGCTTCCTAGTGGAGGTACTCTGCACCGTCTGCCAAGTCCCATGTGTTCTTATGGAGTGATTTCATTGTGCAGGTTTGGAACAAATCCTTATAAGATTTTCCAGGTGTAAATTATGATGTACCCACGTTCCCAGGAATACAGTTGAAGAGACTTCAAGCGTTCCCAGTAGTCTAGATGTTTGACTGAATGCATGCGGGCAGTGAAAGTTCTCTGCACGTTCTCCAGACCAGAAATCTCTCCTGACTTGCAAGGAACCTTTATTGTCCCCACCGCACCCTTGTCCCAGTGAGGAGTAGGGGTGCTGTGGGGACAATAAGGGAACACTGTATCAACATTCAGGGTCCCAGACTATTCAACATCTTACCAGAAGATATCAGAAACACTGCTGGAACAAGTGTAGAGGCCTTCAAGAGGAAACTGGACGAGTATTTTCACCACGTGCCAGATAAACCAGGCTGAGATGGATATGTGGGGTAGTGGGCCTCCATCAGCAGCAGCCAGGTTGATCAGGCAAGCAACAGACGAGCCTGCCCATGGCTCCGAGAGTAGTGAAACTCTCGAAACTCTTCAGAGGTATATCAAAGGTATACAGCAGTATTCCTGCCAGGAGAGAACAAGTGATTCGAAGAGTATCATCATTAGCTCAGCATCCCTTGTCTTGACTGTTCTTCTTATCTATCCTATCATTTTTCTTAAGGTAGTAGTAGTAACATTGTTGTGGTCTGTGAATGTGAAATTTTCTGACATAATCACTCCCAGGTCTTGCACATGGAGCTCCCACTCTGTTCAATAATTTGAGTTTGTCTTGTACTCCGTTTCAGCCTTTATTTCCTCCATTCTGTTATGGTAGAATAACTAAAACTTGTCCTTATTGTTGTCTGAGCCACTGAAAATTTTTATTTATATCGTCTTGAAGAATCGCTGTATCTTTGACGGACGCTTCTCTTAAAGATCCTGATTCAGGTGTCATCATCATCGATTTTACGGTGCTATGATTTTCGTCCTTGTTAATGTCGGATATAAGAACGAGAAACAGAAGTGGGGTGAGTACTGTACCTCGAGGAACAGAGCTTTTCACTGTGGCAGCCTCGGACTTTACTCTGTTTACCATTATTCTGTTTACTCGTCTTGCATGCATTTTGTTCACTCTCACACCATGGCCACACTTCTTCATGACTTGCGAAATCAATGAACACTACATCAGCATTTAGCTTGTTTTGCAATGCGTCTAAGACCATATCGTAATGGTTTAGCAGTTGTAAAAGGCAGGAGCGACCTGCTCTAAACCCACGCTGTCCGGGAATTGTGCCTTTGTTGTGATTCCATGTGATTGGCAATCTTGTTTCTTAGGGTCCTTTCAAAGATTTTGATAATGTGTGAAGGTTCAGACACATAGGAATGACCAACACCAGGATATGCAGACTCACACGTTAAATAATAGAGTATATACGAGCATGTGTCTGTCACTAGAACAGGATCCTATCCACCCATACCAGCTAAAGGGTCCAATCCAAACATACTATTCTGTGTGTTCTTTCTCACCGGGCTAACCTACCGTCCCATCCTACCCTACACCCCGGGAAAAGTCTTATTGCCAATGAATGTAATTCCGCAGAAAACAAGGCAGCATAATGCATGGGCCGTTATTTCGTCTCATTAAGCAGCAAAAGAATCCCGGAGCTGTCTAGTCTGGTCTGGCTTCACGGTGAGCGCCTTCCTTGCAAATATCCAGCGGCCGCTATAATATTTTTCACTCTGGACACCGAGCTTGCACCGATTACCCTTATCGAAAACTTTTGATGCATCAAGGGACAAGGTCATAAAAAAACAAGAGTTAAAAATACTGGGAATTCTTCATCAAAGAGGAACAAAAATCTGAACTTTTCGCTGCATTTTAAAATGTTGACATTTAAAGTTTATTACCAAAAAAAAAGAAAAAATGAAATTTCTTAACTCGTTGAATAATTAACAGTTGGTGTATATTTTCCCGAGGTTTATATTGATAATCTCTAATAAGTTTAAATTTATCTTATTTTTTTTTTCAAAAGGATGCTGTGAACAAGTCCAGTATGTAAATTAAGAAGGCGAGGCTACACTGCTTTCCATTTTCCATGGATGATGCACTTAATGCTTTTAAATAATCTTTAAATTCTTTATATTTCTTGACTTTTAAATTATGAGGAAATGTATGCTAGTAGTAGTAGTAGTAGTAGTAGTAGTGGTAGTAGTAGTACTAGTAGTGGTAGTAGTAGTACTAGTGGTAGTAGTAGTACTAGTAGTGGTAGTAGTAGTACTAGTGGTAGTAGTAGTACTAGTAGTGGTAGTAGTACTAGTAGTGGTAGTAGTAGTACTAGTAGTGGTAGTAGTGGTAGTAGTATTACTAGTAGTGGTAGTAGTAGTATTACTCGTAGTGGTAGTAGTATTACTCGTAGTGGTAGTAGTATTACTAGTAGTGGTAGTAGTATTACTAGTAGTGGTAGTAGTATTACTAGTAGTGGTAGTAGTATTAGTACCAGTAGTAGTACTTGTAGTAGTAGTAATACCAGTAGTGGTAGTAAAGGTAGTAGTTGTAGTAGTAGTAGTACCAATAGTAGTAGTTTTAATAGTAGTAGCAACAGTAGTATTAGTAGTAGTACCAGTAGTAGTAGTTGTAATAGTAGTACCAGTAGTAGTAGTTTTAATAGTAGTACCAGTAGTAGTAGTTGTAGTACCAGTAGTAGTAGTACCAGTAGTAGTAGTAGTAGTAGTAGTAGTTGTAGTAGTAGTGCCAGTAGTGGTAGTAGTAGTAGTAATAGTAGGGTTAGTAGCAGTAGTAGTAGTAGCAGTATTAGTATAAATAATACTAAATTACTGAAGTGTTTGAAATAACTTATTATTCAGTCTAAGTTATTTACAAACTTGTGCTTTCAATATAATGACTTTAACTACTCTCGTTCATCTGTTTAATGTTGTGTGTCCAAACTTTGTCACTGAAGATCTGTGTCCCCTCAGTGACTTCCTCCGCTCCCTGTGTTTTCCCCTCACTCTCCTCAGTGAGTAACTTCCTCCGTATCTCCTCTCCCTCACTCTTCCCTCATTCCTCTCGCTTACTGGCTTCTTCAGTATTTCTTCCCTCACCAGTGATTCTCTCTCTCTCTCTCTCTCTCTCTCAGATTATTTAATCCTTTCCAAACACTTTCTTAGTGTGCATTGGTTATACAGAGAAAGGAATAACGGAGGCTCGATGCTCCGTTGGTGACTCGCAGGATAGACTCGTTACTGTCAGAATACGCTAATCTTTTCCACCATAAGGAGTGACACGATCCTTCCTGTAGTGAACCTCAACGAGTGGGACTTAATTCTAGAAAGTTGTTAATTCTGGGAAACATTTCATTTATCAATCCATATGTACTTCATTATCATGCACACATATCTCACAAGCATGATAACTGAAGCTAAAGTCTTCATCCTTACACAATCACTTACACAATCTCAAAAGATTTTGAATTCATTCTTAATTTGTCTCTTCATAGATCTTTAATGGTTTGCTATTGTCTGTGGTCAGCAGTACGGTTTTTGTAAGACTTGATCTACTGGTGATGCGTCGTAGCTTACTCTTGTGTAGTCACCTCTGGTCAGCAGTACTGGGAATACTTCTGTCGTAACTGTGAATTCTTCCAATCGTGTTGAACAGATGGGAAGCAGATCTTTAACGCTTTAAAACTACCATCCTTCGTCTTTCCTCCTCTGAGTAAACTCATTGTTTCCTCTCTGATGGATTAATTAACGTTGTGGTAAAAGGCTCAACGTTTTCCCCTCATGTATTTCACAATGAAATTCTCTCTCTCTCTCTCTCTCTGGTATCCCACTCTGGTATTTCACTTTCCTTTATTCTGTCTCCCATTTTATTCCTATTATTTACGATCTGCATACAATTTCTGTTCGCTCTTACTGAACCATCTCATACTATTAATGCTACAGTCACTATCCTTCTGTATCTTTCAGATTTTAGCTGCAACAGCGTCGCCATTGAAGGCCTCTCGTTGCTTAGCAGTAGCTCCTTCGGGCCACAAGAGGACTTGGGTTCGATCTGGTGCTGGTGCAGACTTTGAGTATGCTTCCTTACACCTGTTATTCCCTGTTCGTTTAGCAGTAAATAGGTATCTGGATGTTAGTTGACTGTTGTGGGTAGCATCCTGGGAGGTGATAGTATACCTTGGCTTTAAAATGAGCTGAGGTAGGATAGCAGTTCTTAGTTTATAAATGAGCTAAGTTAGGATTAGAGGTTTTAGCCTATAAATTCAATACTAAAATAAGTGACTAACTTTATATAATAAAAATGCATTTTGTAGACTTACAGGATTCGTAAAGATATTGACACTTTTCGCTCTACACAGAGAGAAAAGTTGTCCAACTTCTTTTTTTCCCCTTCAGAGCACCGAAGAGCCAGAATTACAATATGCTAGAAATAATTCAGGGATTCTCAACTTTTCCTCCACCATTAACCCCTCGGCGTGATGTATTTCTCCATTTACCCCTCTTACTTCCATACAAAAAATTTATCGCCATCATAAAGGGACAGAAAAACAAGAAGATCAGAAAAATTTAATTGAATTATTATTCAGTTATCAGGTACATCAAATATTTGCCCATTGCCATGTAATTTTTGACCCCCATGGGTAAATTTACCCCTGGTTGAGAATAATTGTGCTAGGTAATTTATGAGCAAAGGCTGTGCCCAAGAGCTGGAGTTCAGCCATCTACACCCACACAGCTAGGTGAGCACCTGTGTACCACTTGCCCCTGAACACGCACCTATGGTACTCCGTGGACAGTAGTCAGTAAGCACTGACTACTGAAGCGGAAGACTTCACTTTAACCACCTTCCATTCCCTACTGAAGCATCGAGGTTTCTATCTCTCTCTCTCTCTCTCTCTCTCTGACACACACACACACACACACACACACACACACACACACACACACACACACACACACACACACACACACACACACACACACACACACACACACACACACACACACACACTTTATATCGCACCCACTTTAGCAAACCCGTCTGCACCGGCTTGGGAAATCGAAGGTGTTTTCAGAACATAAGAGAGTGGAGAATGGGTCTTGCGTATTATTATGGGGAATTACACTCGCAGATCGACGCTTGAAACGACCTCTGCTGCACAAAGAAGTGAGAACAAGTGTCATGGTGGTACGTTAGGTATTGGCACTGTTCCTGCCACAGGTGTGGGGGTGGCTGGTGGGTGGCACTGTTCCTGCCACAGGTGTGGGAGTGGCTGGTGGGTGGCACTGTTCCTGTCGCAAGTGTGGGAGACCAAGCTGCTGTGAGGGTAACCTTGGGCTGGTTCCTTGGATTATTTAGCCAGTTGCGAGGCTGGCAGTGCCTCTAAACGTGTACCTATTGAACCAGGTGTGTGTGTGTATGGGTGGGTGGGTGTGTACGTAGGTTCTCACCGAGTTGTATTTGTGTGGGTCCAGACTCCGTTTTTGGCTCCGCCTCGTAGACCTCTGTGATATGCACACTGATTCCTGTCCTCTTGGGCCTTATCGTATCTATTCTCGAAGCCGTGCATTGGTTATACCTCCACAAATCAGCAAGGAGGCCTGATCCCAAGCCAGGATTAGAAAACCATTCGATACAGGTCATAGACAGACACCACTTTCTCTTCCCACTACCATGAGACAAAAAAAAAATATCCTGTTATCACTAAAGTTCATCTGTTTCTTCAGGTTCCATTTGTGTCCGCTATATCCTGGTCCTCTTAGTTCAGTGTGTCTCTGTCTGCATTTTAGTTTCTCTCAAGATCTCTAACGTAGTAATCATGTCTCCTCTTCCCCTAAAACATGAGGTTCATTTCCTTCGACCTCTCCTCACAGGGCATTCTTGTAAGCTCTGGTACAAGTCTGTAAATTTCTGGACCTTCAGGATATTCTTCACGTGCTGGACCATGATGCGGCCGCGTACTCAGTAATGGGATTAAAACACACCATGTATCTTCTGAAGTTTTTTTTGTTCAAGAACCAGAATACTGTGTGCATTACTGGGGCGAATACTAAGCACAGTATTGGGCACAGTACTAGACGAGAACTGTGATCTAAGGAAGAAAACATCTTACTGCAGCAGTTTCTGATATTAATTTTATGGATTTTTTTTTAAACCTACCGGACATCTTTCACCGAGGTAGTGTCATCTGAAAAAGACGAAACAATGTCTCCATCGTTCATTCAGTCGCTTATGTGTGGTGATTCCATCCATTGTGTTGCATCCTGTCAACCACTGAGTGTATTTACATTGTTTTCCAACACACACGTTAGTACTAACTCAGTATATCATTTTGTTACATGTCTTATATATTTTTTTCACATTTCATCTATGATCTGAGTTAAAGCAATACAAGTGTAGGTGTACAAGTCAAGTGTTTTGGTGCAGCAACACCAGTATTTGAAGACTACAGTGAAGCTTGTCACTATAGCATAAGACTCATTCTTGTAGTAATGTGGTAATAACCTCTTATTTATATTTATTACCCTCCCTCCCTCTCTCTCTCTCTCTCTCTCTCTCTCTCTCTCTCTCTCTCTCTCTCTCTCTCTCTCTCTCTCTCTCTCTCTCTCTCTCTCTCTCTCTCTCTTTCAGTGTTGGCTGTGTTGTGGCAGCTGTCGAAACATTAAGATATCAGTCGCAACTGGAAGACATTCAGAGCTGTCAGTGACGTTTAAATCTATTCCCTGCCTTTTAAATGGAGTACACTGTGGAAGGCTGAGAAAAAGATTTGCAGTCGAACACAATCGTGATATTTCCCTTGCTCGATGCTGGCCACTTGTTGCGCTCGTATTGCATTACTTTCAAGAACTCTTAAGGTATAGCAAACTTTTGTTGTTGTTAAAAAGAAAGAAATATTGTGGGACGTCGAGGGGGGGGGATGTGTGTGAAGAAAGAGCTTGCTAACGCGACGGCCTGGAGTTTTGAGACTCTGACCGCGGGTTCATATCTCGCCCGTGGTATGGTTTGGTTGCAATCGTGTCATTACGATTTCGTGAGTCAGTGTGTGTGTGTGTGTGTGTGTGTGTGTGTGTGTGTGTGTGTGTGTGTGTGTGTGTGTGTGTGTGTGTGTGTGTGTGTGTGATTGGCTATCTGCGTTGGTGGCGAGGATACATACACATCAGTAATAATAGTACACTTACTCACCACCAGTAATAATAGTGCACTTACTCACCACCAGTAATAATAGTGCACTTACTCACCACCAGTAATAATAGTACACTTACTCACCACCAGTAATAATAGTACACTTACTCACCACCAGTAATAATAGTACACTTACACGATCGCACGTGCAAAGAAAATGATAGGATGGATAATGAGAACTTTCAAAACGAGAGATGCCAAGCCCATGATGATCCTCTTCAAATCACTTGTTCTCTCTAGGCTGGAATACTGCTGTACATTAACATCTCCATTTAAAGCAGGTGAAATCGCAGATCTAGAGAGTGTACAGAGATCCTTTACTGCACGTATAATTTCTGTCAAGCACCTTAACTACTGGGAACGCTTGGAAGCACTTGACTTGTACTCGTTGGAACGCAGGAGGGAGAGATATATCATAATTTACACTTGGAAAATCTTGGAAGGAATGGTCCCAAATCTGCACACAGAAATCACTCCCTACGAAAGTAAAAGACTGGGCAGGCGATGCAAAATGCCCCCAATAAAAAGTAGGGGCGCCATTGGTACACTAAGGGAAAACACCATAAGTGTCCGGGGCCCAAAACTGTTCAACAGCCTCCCATCAAGCATTAGGGGAATTGCCAATAAACCCCTGGCTGCCTTCAAGAGAGAGCTGGACAGATACCTAAAGTCAGTGCCGGATCAGCCGGGCTGTGGCTCGTACGTCGGACTACGTGCGGCCAGCAGTAACAGCCTAGTTGATCAGGCCCTGATCCATCGGGAGGCCTGGTCATGGACCGGGCCGCGGGGGCGTTGATCCCCGGAATAACCTCCAGGTAACCAGGTAACACACCACCAGTAATAATAGTACACTTCCACACCACCAGTGACACACACAGTTTTCTGGTTATTTTCTTCTGCCTTTTTGCAAGATATATCGTAACCCAATTTATATTTGCTTATTTGTTGTTTTATGCAAATTAGATTAATAAAAAATAGCATGCGTAAGTTTACATACGCCTTAATAATTGGACTGAGACCATCGAAGGAAATGAACGTAGTACAGTGTGGATATATGGAGATGTCTATCATTACCCAGAAGCGCCCTGACAGACGTGTCATTACCGTTTTATTCCTTAATTTGTTTATTTGTGTTTTTATACGACTTTTCATAACCTAAAATATAACCTAAAATACAAATACATTTTTTAATTGCACGAAGCGTTCAGAAATTGACGCTTGGAATCTACCAGCTAAACTATTGAAACTGGCAGTATGGACCATTAGGAACATTATAAACGAACTATTATATATCAGAAGTAAGTTATGTTTCTTTCTCATATGCATTCCAGGAAATGCAATTTAAGAGGCTATTAGCATTCCCAGAAACACAAGTGTTTGACTGTATACTGGCAAGGTAACGTCTGTATAGCGGAACTGCGGCTTCGACCTTATTAAATGGATGTATGAGAGTGGAGCAGCAGAGTGGGGCAGTGGTGGTAGCGAAACTGATACATGAATTGAAATATGTATCAAAACCAGCTGGGAAGAATCTTTAATGCTAGTCATGATTCAGAAGTTGGGGCCAGGGATCTGCAAGTCGGTCCTCATACGCCTGTGTGTGTACTCACCTAGTTGTAGTTGCAGGGGTCGAGTCACAGCTCCTATGTGTGTGTGTGTGTTTGTGTATCTATATATATATATATATATATATATATATATATATATATATATATATATATATATATATATACATATATATAAAGACACACATGCAGGCAGAACCACACAAAGCATTGAGTGACAGTGTAGAGTTTAGCGGGAAGGAAAGAGACCTCTCAGGGCCGCATTACCCTACTTACCACAACCGCAGCTGTGGCTTCCTCCCGTCAGCCCTACCTAACCGCAAGCAGGACACGTACGACACACACACACAAACACACACACACAAACACGCACACACACACACACACACACACACACACACACTTCATTTATAGATTTATCAGGAAGTGGAATAGTCTGGTAAGTGAGGTAGTGGAGGCAGGTACCATTCCAAGCGTTAAGAGAGGAGCTACGAATCGACCCCTGCAACCACAACTAGGTGAGTACACACACACTTTTAAGGTTTCAGTAATAACTTATTACAAGAACCCCAGTGGAAATAAGTCAGTTTGACTTTCTTGGACGCCATGGTGGCGCCACCTGGCGTCACTTGTGGCGAGTGTCAGCACTTGGGGAACAGAAGAACGTGTGTAGCACACCTGTTGTCTGTGAGCGCTAGATGGCGAAGCTCTCCCCACAGATAACACCACACTGTGTAGCAGCTGGGACGTGAGTGGGCGTGAGTGTGGGCGTGTGTGTGTGGGCGTGTACACGTGTGTGGGAGCTCAGTGGTCAGGTTATCTTGCAGTTGTTTACATGGTCACGCACCAAGGTGGCCAGGATAACTTATCACTAAATTGGGCCAATATGACACATGATCGTCCTGGGGACGACCTGGAGTGAACGACCTAGAGTAGACCTGGGGAGAGTTACCTGGAGGTTACCTGGAGGTTATTCCGGGGATCAACGCCCCCGCGGCCCGGTCCATGACCAGGCCTCCCGATGGATCAGGGCCTGATCAACTAGGCTGTTACTGCTGGCCGCACGCAGTCCGACGTACGAGCCACAGCCCGGCTGATCCGGCACTGACTTTAGGTATCTGTCCAGCTCTCTCTTGAAGGCAGCCAGGGGTTTATTGGCAATTCCCCTAATGCTTGATGGGAGGCTGTTGAACAGTTTTGGGCCCCGGACACTTATGGTGTTTTCTCTTAGTGTACCAATGGCGCCCCTACTTTTTATTGGCGGCATTTTGCATCGCCTGCCCAGTCTTTTACTTTCGTAGGGAGTGATTTCTGTGTGCAGATTTGGGACCATTCCTTCCAAGATTTTCCAAGTGTAGATTATGATATATCTCTCCCTCCTCCGTTCCAACGAGTACAAGTCAAGTGCTTCCAAGCGTTCCCAGTAGTTAAGGTGCTTGACAGAACTTATACGTGCAGTAAAGGATCTCTGTACACTCTCTAGATCTGCGATTTCACCTGCTTTGTATGGAGATGTTAATGTACAGCAGTATTCCAGCCTAGAGAGAACAAGTGATTTGAAAAGGATCATCATGGGCTTGGCATCTCTCGTTTTGAAAGTTCTCATTATCCATCCTATCATTTTCTTTGCACGTGCGATCGTGGCACTGTTGTGATCCTTGAAAGTGAGATCCTCAGACATTACTACTCCCAGTGAACGACAGTTTGAACGACCTGGAGTAGACGACTTGGAGAGAGTAAACGACCTGGAGTAGACGACCTGGAAAGAGTGAACGACCAGAGCAGCCGGAAGCAGAACTTGTAAGAAGGAGCTGTCATGGAGGCGAGAGAGACGCAGACAAGAGCAGAGGTAAGAGGGAAGCGAAGAGGTTAGGAAAGAAGGGATTTGGAAGAGTGGAAAAGCGAGAAAACAACAGAGGAAAACAAAAGGATTACAGTGGGATAGAGATACGGAAAAGAGGGTGATGTTATATATATATATATATATATATATATATATATATATATATATATATATATATATATATATATATATATATATATATAATGTCTTGATATATAAAAAAAAGCAAAATACGATGTATGCATATAAAGAGTATGTCTGAGCTTCATGTCTGCTAGTCTCAGGTTCATGTGTGGAAAAACTAGCTAGCTACGACTCTCACACGATTATTGGTAACCTAGAGACAACGAAGGACAGTCAGGGATAGAAATTAAACGTTTCTAATGTTCCAGTGCTCCTTAATATGATTATTGGCAGAGCACTCTTGGTGGACTTCGTAAAAATGTAAGACTGGAGGGGCACCGTAGCAAATTTGGCTCATTCTTCGCAGGTCCTTAAGGCTCGACCTCTTCCTCACTCAGTTCCTTCACAAAATTATCTCATTTCTGACAATATAACAATAGGTTCTTCTCAGGTAACGCAGCTTTACTAAGTTTGTGGTTCAGTTCACCGTATGGGATGAAGCAATAACACTTGTGGCATTCCAGTCTTCCCTAATTAATCAGACATCACAAGGCACACCACCAGGGAACGCTCTCAGCTGTCCTACTAACTCATCTAATTACACATCAAGACTTTCTGCTGGGTGGCTCCCTCAGCTTGCCCTGATGGTCTCTGTGAGACAGTAGCCAGGTTGCTCAACCAGTCACACAACCTTGGTGAGAACCAGAGATGGGAGGTAGGTGGGCACAGGTATTTCTCTCTCTCTCTCTCTCATTTACTTAATTCCTCCTTCAAGAAAGAACTATCTTTTTCAGGTCTTTGTTAGATTTTTTGTTTTGTTTTATTTTACAGCTTTGAATTTACAGGCTAAGAGTTGTTATTCTCCCTCATTTCATTGAGAAGCCCATTACCCCAGGATACCACCGACAACAGTTGGCTAAGCTCAGTTACTTGTTGACTGGTAACAGGCAACTTTGGTTGAGCCGAGGGCACTGGCACTCAACCATGAGACCTGGCCTCTTGACGCGCCTGGAGCGTCTACTGTGACAGCCTTGGATGACTCTAGTATTGTCTGGAAAGAATGTTGCAATGGTAGACGTTGCAGACGATGCTGCAGTGTTTGATGTTGCCAAGGTCAGACTTGCGCAATCTTGTATGTTGTTCAGTTCTTTCTTCATGTTAAATGGAATACTTTGAAAATGGCCGTATATTCCTCAAAACACACACACACACACACACACACACACACACCGTGTGTGTGTGTATGTGTATGTGGCGTGCGTGGCAAGCCATTACAGTGAGTACACTAACGAATACAGTGCACACGCACACTCTGCTATTATAATTCAGCTTACCTACTACTGAGAGGAGCTCCAGTCGGACCTGTGTTCTGCAACTCTGATATTCTTCCTCTACAGTAAAAACTGATCTTCACCAAAATCCTTCTATGTTAAGGTTACTCTCTTTTACTAAGAATAATTTCAAATACGGAGATTGTTCTGTACAGAGGTTGTTCTCCAGTTAGGTGGTTCTCCAGTGAGGTTGTTCTGCTTTCATCAGGTCGTGACTTGCTCAAAGTTCTAACAGAGCGAAACATTGTTGCAATGAGAGGTTGCTCTGGCAACCTGTGTCTTGTCTTCACAACGACAAGACTTCAGCTTGTAACAAAGGCTGATCGTCTCTTAAAAAATATTTGGTGGACTTTTTGTAATTAAGATAATGTTATTGTGCATAAAAAAAATATTGATATCTCAGTATTGCAACAGCAGCAGCAGCAGTCAAGGATATACTGATGTACAGCCAATGATATCTCAGTATTGCACAAGCAGCAGAAGCAGCAGACAAGGATGCACGTGCATCAAGTGTTGCAGCCGGTGAAGATGCACTTGATATCGCAAGGTGTTTCAGCACTGCAGGCTGAAATGTACTCTCATGACACTGACTATTCTGGCACCGCCATTGACAATTGTACATTTTAACATTTCTTGGTCATTCTACAACCACCTGTTTACCAGAACACCGTTCATCTATTTTTCTATTTCTTTTATTTGTAAATTTTATTGTTTTATTTGACCGAACTTAAAAAAAATATCTCTTAGTTTACGTAAAAGATTGCGAAACTGATGAGCGTCGACATAGCTTATATAAAAGATTGACGAAATTGGGATCGTCGTAGGAAAATGAACGTAGTAAATTGATTATATATTGTATTACAATGGTCTGTTGACTCGCAGGTTGAGCAGTACTCTCCTGTAAGCTCCTCCCTCAGCACACTGTCTTAAGCATGTTTAGGGTGAGATTTTTTTCTCGTAATTTCACTCTGGGCAGGGTGGAAAAACCCAGACTCATGACCTACCACCTGCACCCCAGCCATTCCTCTATCTTCATGTTTAATTTTGCTTGCCCCGTCTCCGTGATGACGGAGGTATCTTAATAAAAATGAAATTTCTCCTGTGTATGGGATAGGCTATCCTGAGAGACGGTAATTCCCAAGTGATAGTAACTCCAACTCTGCCGGAACGAAGCCTTTGAAGCTCCCCTAGTTGATGGAACTTTAATGGAATACTTGACAATATCCTCAGTGCCATACTGAAGTTTCCCAACTCAAGCTGACGATACTGAAGTTTCCCAACTCAAGCTGACGCTACTGAAGTTTCCCAACTCAAGCTGACGCTACTGAAGTTTCCCAACTCAAGCTGACACTACTGAAGTCTCCCAACTCAAGCTGACACTACTGAAGTCTCCCAACTCAAGCTGACACTACTGAAGTCTTCCACCTCCAGTTGACACACTTGAACACCATGCACGAGCACCATAATGCCTGATGGAACATGACAGAGAAACACAGTTAACTTTCGTTCTCACTGTTAACTATTATAGAATCGAGTAGCAGCACACAGCTGATGTGCCTAATTTTGTTTAATAATAAAAAAAGATTTCTACTTCACTCATTCCTACCATACGAGTTTTCGTTCAACTACATCTCTGGTGGTGGTGTTGCAACTAGCAATCTGGTGGGGGGAGAGAGAGAGAAAGGAGGGGTGGAGGGGAAGGGGGAGAGAATCGCTCAGGCGGCAGTAAGATACATCCAATAATCCAGAAAAGCAATTTAGGGAGAGCTCCACGCGTGAAGACTTCTCATTTAGCGAGGACAAGGGCAGGTAATGACCCGGGTGAACACACTCTCGATACACTACGTCTGCTGGCCTCAACCACCTGCCAGTTGTCCTTCCCCCTCGCTGAAGACCTTTTTACTGTCCTGAAGAAGATCTTCAAGACCCCTCACAGTGAATTCATAAACACATTATAATTTTTCTTTTTAAAACAATTGTGAATCGCATCGCGATTTCTTCTAATTTTAACGTAAAAAAAATAAACGCAAAATTTATTGCAATGGTTCACATGTCTTTAAAAGCCTGTGTTTGCTTCGTGTAAGATTACAGTATTTTGTGGCCGTTTCCATTCAGCTCTATTGTGTACTCGTGGAGACAGATAAGGGTAGCCTTGATGTTGCTGTAGCAAGGGTTAGACTGATGCTTGGGTGGGAGTGAGTGGTTTCGATTAGAACCTTCCTTGTATGGGCCAGTAGGCCTGCTGCAGTCTTCCTCCATTCTTATGATCTTATTTGTTGTGTAGTGTACTGCCAGGACATCCGATACCACGATTACACCACGTTACGAATATTGAATATAAGATCTTGGTACTTTAAAAGGCCA
Source organism: Cherax quadricarinatus (assembly GCF_038502225.1). NCBI lineage: Eukaryota > Metazoa > Arthropoda > Malacostraca > Decapoda > Parastacidae > Cherax > Cherax quadricarinatus. The sequence continues at coordinate 2,805,404 of NC_091308.1, forward strand.
TTTCCACAGCGAAATTGTTTGCTTAAGTATCTCTGTTTATCAATGGCCGAACGTTGAGTGTTCAGAGGCAGTTTTTATGAATCTTAGAAGGTACTAAGTAATAGGCCACATATATCAACGTAAAGCCATTCTAGCCAGCATGAGGACACAGTGAGCATGAGGTCACAGACGGTATTAGACCATAAATAGTATATACGAGGCCACATGTATGAGGCAACATAAAAGAAGTACACCAAATTGAGATGGAACTTGGGAGTACAATTCCTCGCCCTGAAACTCCATCACAAAAATATTACAAATGTGTGTTTCTCTTAGAACTATGTTCATGGCAGAGGACTTCTATAAAGTTACATAGAACCTCTATAATGCTACATATTATAATGAAAACTAAGCTCTAAACCATATAATGCTGATGCTTACATAATGTTACAAAAAAGCTTCCATAATATTAAATAGAGCTTAGATAACGCTGAAAGTAAATATTATAGTGGTATTGACGAGGTGTGTAAACAGACACAGGTGTGCAGTTCAGTGTTTCTTTCGATATTTTTTTTTAGCAGTACACAAGTGTTTTATTAAACTTCTATAACGCTGCATAGAGCTATGATAATGTTACTGACCTGTCGATGAGATTGAGAAATGTTTCATGATTTGCGGTGTCAAGGAATGCAATATTATTACTCATGAAGGTGGAATTGATTTTATCGGAGATCCGTGTGATAGCGAGGCTAGTGGTGCCATTTTTCACCGTCAGAGACAGCTTAAATCCTCATCTCGTCTGTGACAATGCTGATACCTTTGTTCTGTGTGTACTCCACGTAGGATAAAAGAAATATAAGTCAGAAATTCAACGAATTTAACTTTAGGATTCTAAGTTTTGTGATGATGAAGTTTGTTGACAATTGCAGTTAATGGTCAGATGAGCCTTAGGCCGTAAATTAATGAAAGTGTAATACTATTTTTCTTTTACCCAGCAGGTGGGGGGGGGATGATCTAAAGAAGAAAATTTATTTACCATCACTCGCTCCCTACCTGACTTCACATATGGGTACAAAAATCACAGGTATTGACGATCTCACAGAAACGTGATATTATGCCTTTAATTTCGGAAGGCAGGCTTTGGATTAATGTTTATGTAGCAAAACACAGATATAAATATAAGCCAGAATTTCTCAAGTAAGCTTAATAGATAGCGCTGGAGAAATTGTCGATCATTTTGTGACTACGTGTTTGCGCGAGCATGTAGCCGAGCTGACACATGACTGGAAGGTCATAGCGCGGCTCACACACCTCCCTGGAAACACACAGGTGTCGCGACTCACACCTGACTGGAAGCACACAGGTGGATTCACTCCTGTCTGGAACACACAGAGGTGGACTCATACCTGACTGGAAGCACACAGGTGAACTCACACCTTCCTGGAAACACTCAGGTCGGCTCACACCTCTCAGGAAGCACACAGGTCGGCTCACACCTCCCAAGAAGCACACAGGTCGGCTCACACCTCCCAGGAAGCACACAAGTCGGCTCAAACGAGGCAGCTCGAAAACAAAGCCACTGGCCGGAACCCGGGCAATCTTAAATGCAATAAAAAAAATCCTTAGAAAGTCTGTGATGCAACTTCTGGCGTTATTATTCCACAGTAATAAAGCAATTTGCGTCTCGTTTATACTTTTTTTTTTCAAGTAAACTGGGCAAAGTCGACTAATGGATGATCGCGGCGTTGTAAAAACTGAGCTAATTCATCAGCGGTGGGCCATGCATCATGAGTCTGGGAGGGGGGGGTCTTAACGACCACCCGTGAGGGCCACAGGCATGGTCTGGCCCGCTCCTGGCCTCTCGTGGTCTGGCCGGGTCCTCAAGCAGGCGGATGTGTTTGACTGTTGTAGCCCTGACTAAACTGTCTGCTATCTTTGCGTTATGCCGCAAATATAATGAGTACTTGATTAATTATAGTGGTGATGTTGGTGTCAGAGAAGAGTATTACTCTTGGCAGGTATTGTAGTGTTACTGGTGGCAGGCGCTGTAGTGTTACTGGTAACATGTGGTGTTACTGCTGGCAGGTAGTAGCTTGGTAAACAGCAACTGTCCAGAGTGATACAATCCTCCTGTGGTAGTAGGCTGGTAGACAGCAATCATCTACCTCTTGTGGTAGTAGGCTGGTAGACAGCAATCATCTACCTCTTGTGGTAGTAGGCTGGTAGACAGCAATCATCTACCTCTTGTGGTAGTAGGCTGGTAGACAGCATCCATCTACCTCTTGTGGTAGTAGGCTGGTAGTCAGCAATCATCCAGAGAGGTACTACCTCCTGTGGTAGTAGGCTGGCAGTCAGCAATCATCCAGAAAGGTACTACCTCCTGTGGTAGTAGGCTGGTAGTCAGCAGTCATCAGGGAGGCACTACCTCCTGTGGTAGTAGACTGGTAGTCAGCAGTCATCAGGGAGGCACTACCTCCTGTGGTAGTAGGCTGGTAGTCAGCAGTCATCAGGGAGGCACTACCTCCTGTGGTAGTAGGCTGGTAGTCAGCAGTCATCAGGGAGGCACTACCTCCTGTGGTAGTAGGCTGGTAGTCAGCAGTCATCAGGGAGGCACTACCTCCTGTGGTAGTAGGCTGGTAGTCAGCAGTCATCAGGGAGGCACTACCTCCTGTGGTAGTAGACTGGTAGTCAGCAGTCATCAGGGAGGCACTACCTCCTGTGGTAGTAGGCTGGTAGTCAGCAGTCATCAGGGAGGCACTACCTCCTGTGGTAGTAGGCTGGTAGTCAGCAGTCATCAGGGAGGCACTACCTCCTGTGGTAGTAGGCTGGTAGTCAGCAGTCATCAGGGAGGCACTACCTCCTGTGGTAGTAGGCTGGTAGTCAGCAGTCATCAGGGAGGCACTACCTCCTGTGGTAGTAGGCTGGTAGTCAGCAGTCATCAGGGAGGCACTACCTCCTGTGGTAGTAGGCTGGTAGTCAGCAGTCATCAGGGAGGCACTACCTCCTGTGGTAGTAGGCTGGTAGTCAGCAGTCATCAGGGAGGCACTACCTCCTGTGGTAGTAGACTGGTAGTCAGCAGTCATCAGGGAGGCACTACCTCCTGTGGTAGTAGGCTGGTAGTCAGCAGTCATCAGGGAGGCACTACCTCCTGTGGTAGTAGGCTGGTAGTCAGCAGTCATCAGGGAGGCACTACCTCCTGTGGTAGTAGGCTGGTAGTCAGCAGTCATCAGGGAGGCACTACCTCCTGTGGTAGTAGGCTGGTAGTCAGCAGTCATCAGGGAGGCACTACCTCCTGTGGTAGTAGGCTGGTAGTCAGCAGTCATCAGGGAGGCACTACCTCCTGTGGTAGTAGGCTGGTAGTCAGCAGTCATCAGGGAGGCACTACCTCCTGTGGTAGTAGGCTGGTAGTCAGCAGTCATCAGGGAGGCACTACCTCCTGTGGTAGTAGGCTGGTAGTCAGCAGTCATCAGGGAGGCACTACCTCCTGTGGTAGTAGGCTGGTAGTCAGCAGTCATCAGGGAGGCACTACCTCCTGTGGTAGTAGGCTGGTAGTCAGCAGTCATCAGGGAGGCACTACCTCCTGTGGTAGTAGGCTGGTAGTCAGCAGTCATCAGGGAGGCACTACCTCCTGTGGTAGTAGGCTGGTAGTCAGCAGTCATCAGGGAGGCACTACCTCCTGTGGTAGTAGGCTGGTAGTCAGCAGTCACCAGGGAGGCACTACCTCCTGTGGTAGTAGGCTGGTAGTCAGCAGTCATCAGGGAGGCACTACCTCCTGTGGTAGTAGGCTGGTAGTCAGCAGTCACCAGGGAGGCACTACCTCCTGTGGTAGTAGGCTGGTAGTCAGCAGTCATCAGGGAGGCACTACCTCCTGTGGTAGTAGGCTGGTAGTCAGCAGTCATCAGGGAGGCACTACCTCCTGTGGTAGTAGGCTGGTAGTCAGCAGTCATCAGGGAGGCACTGCCCTTCTGTCAAACAAGTATCAACTGAAAATCTGATAACTTTTTCTGATAAGATTGCCCATCTTTCCTTTATGTCTCACGAACACGTAAGATGACAGGAAACAGCATCCTACAAACCTCTACTTATCTTCAATATACACAACAATACATTTCCCATGTGCTTCTTAATAGTTTTAAATCCATTATTATATAATTTTCATTCTAGGAAGATAATACCCAAAACCAGGAGGCCTGGTCATAGACCGGGCCGCGGGGGCGTTGGCCCCTGAGACTCTCTCCAGGTTTACTAACAGATATCTGGGGTATGAGAAGAACAGTGTCTTGAGGTAAGGTAAACAGATCATCTCGGTGCTTGTCCTTGGACAGTCCGTCACTCGGACTTAATACACTGTCAGCTACGGTAAGAACTACTCTAACAAACCATACCACTGGTGGGACTAGAACCCGCGGTCAGAGTGTCTCAAAACTCCAGACCGTCGCGTTAGCCACTGGACCAGCTAGCTTCAAGAAGATTCATCCAACTAGGTGTATTTCTACACCATAGGAAAGTTAGCATAGACACCACTGTGACCACAAATGCAAGTTTTTACAGACGAATCTCCCACTAGTATGGCCATGACGAACTCTAGCTCAAGTCCCCTCGAAGCCGTCAACATGACTCACGAAATCGTAATGACACGATTGCATTTGTGGTCACAGTGGTGCCTATGCTAACTTTCCTATGGTGTAGAAATATACCTAGTTGGATTAATCTTCTTGAAGCTAGCTGGTCCAGTGGCTAACGCGACGGCCTGGAGTTCTGAGAGACTGACCGCGGGTTCTAGTCCCACCCGTGGTATGGTTTGTACGATTTCAAGAATCATGTTAACTACCCTAAGGTTACTTATTTTGAGATTTGTAAAAATTTAAGTAATCATTTCAGAATGTATCGTAGTTGCATAAGTTTTTATGGATTGCAAAGGTCTTCAGGAAATTTCCGTAAAAAAAAATTGTTCAATGAATGAGGATAATACATGTAAACATCAACAGTTAATATGAACATCAACGGTAAATATAAACATAAATGGTAACCATAAACATCAACAGTAAATATGAACATCGACCTGATAACCACACTACATTTTTCCTCAATGTTAAAAAAAAAACATTTAAGACTGAGTAGCCATATAAAACTACATTACGTTGGACTGTGTGCTGCTAGCTCTAATAGCCTGACTGATCGAGGCCATCAACCAGAAGACGTGGGCTGGGACGCTACAGCGGGAGCAGTGACCCCCTGGAGCCAGCAACAGGTGGAAAGGCACACCACACAACATAGCACTGTAATGTCTCAGGCTATAGTAGGAAATGTTGACTCAACAGTGGCTACATTTGCAGGTTTTAAGGTCGTGTTGCAGTCTATTAATCCTTGATAAAATGTCAGGCAGTGATGGGAATACGAGCCGGATAGACAGTAGTGACGGGAATGCAAGGCAGATAGACAGGAAGTGAGGGAAACGCAAGCCAAAATGGCCAGGTAGTAATGGGAATGCAAGCCAGTTAGACAGGTAGTGGCTGGAATACAAGCCAGAAAGCGACTGGAATACAAGCCAGGTAGTGACTAGAATACAAGCCAGGTAGTGGCTGGAATATAAGCCAGGTTAGCTGGAAACAAGCTAGGCAGTGAGTGTAATATAAGCCAGGCATTGACTAATGTAAGCCAGGCAGTGACTATAAGCCAAGAGTGACTGTAATGTAAGTCAAGAAGTGACTTTAATACAAGCCAGGCAGTGACCGGAACACGAGTCTCAGTGGTGACTGCAAACTGAGGCTACCAACCAGCGTTGTATGGCCCTTGTGGGTTTAGCCATTAGTTATGATTATAATAACAATGAGGCTACCAGCAACAGTCTAGCGGTACCTCAGTAATCATTAGTCTAGACCTCTGAACGGATCCACTATCACTAGAGGAATCAACGTTTGAGGAGCAGGCAAAATTACGACCACCCTAATTAAGCCATTAAGGAAAGAGTAAATTAAGGTGGAAATCAAGATACAAAAATAGTCTGATAACATCAGTGGGTCGGGGAAACTAACTTTTTTTTTTTAGTAACGTTGTGACAACGAGAAGCGAATTTATAACGAAGGTGTCACAAAGTCTGTGCCTTGACACTAGCAGAGGTGACACCTCTGTGATCAACTCCATTACAATGGTGCGACTGGAGACATTGTAATGACTGGGGGAAAAGATTGTCAACGTGTGTATGCGTGTACTCACCTATTTGTGGGTGCAGAGATCGAGTCACAGCTCCTGGCCCCTGCCCCTTTGCTGGTCGCTACTAGGCTAACTCTCTCCCCGCTCCATTAGCTTTATCGTATCTCTTCTTAAAGCTATGTATGAATCCTGCCTCCACTACATCACTCTCCAGATTGTTCCACTTCCTGACAACTCTGTGACTGAAGAAATACTTCTTAACATCTCTGTGACTCATCTGAGTTTTCAGCTTCCACTTGTGACCCTTTGTTGCTTGTCCCATTTCTGAAACATCCTGTCCCTATCCATTTTTTCAGTTCCTCTCGGTATTTTATATGTCGTTACATGTCCTCTCCTGTCTTCCAGTGTCGTTAGGTCGATTTTTCTTAACCTCTCCTCGTAGGACATACCCTTAGCTCAGGGACTAGTCTTGTTGCAAACCTTTGCATGTTCTCTAATTTTTTGATGTATGTGCGTGTGTGTGTGTGTGTGTGTGTGTGTGTGTGTGTGTGTGTGTGTGTGTGTGTGTGTGTGTGCACTCACCTCACCTAATTGTACTCACCTAATTGTGGTTGCAGGGGTCGAGACTCAGCTCCTGGCCCGCCTCTTCACTAAACGTTACTAGGTCCTCTCTCCCTGCTCCCTGAACTTTATCATACCTCGTCTTCAAGCTGTGTGGTTCCTGCCTCCACTACATCACTCGTCAGATTGTTCCACTTCCTGTGTGTGTGTGTGTGTTTGTGTGTGTGTGTGTGTGTGTGTGTGTGTGTGTGTGTGTGTGTGTGTGTGTGTGTGTGTACTCACCTATTTGTACTCACCTATTTGTGGTTGCAGGGGTCGAGTCTTAGCTCCTGGCCCCGCCTCTTCACCGGTTGCTACTGGGCCCTCTCTCTCCCCGCTCCATGAGCTTTATCAAACCTCGTCTTAAAACTGTGTATGGTTCCTGCCTCCACTACGTCATTTTCTAGGCAATTCCACTGCCTTACAACTCTATGACTGAAGAAATACTTCCTATCTCTCTGACTCATTTGTGTCTTCATCTTCCAATTGTGGCCTCTTGTTTCTGTGTCCCCTCCCTGGAACATCCTGTCTTTGTCCACCTTGTCTATTCCACGCAGTATTTTATATGTCGTTATCATGTCTCCCCTGACCCTCCTGTCCTCCAGTGTCGTCAGGCCGATTTCCCTTAATCTTTCTTCATAGGACATTCCCCTTAGCTCTGGAACTAACTTTGTCGCAAACCTTTGTACTTTCTCTAGTTTCTTGACGTGCTTTATCAAGTGCGGGTTCCAAACAGGTGCTGCATACTCCAGTATGGGCCTGACATACACGGTGTACAGTGTCTTGAACGATTCCTTACTAAGGTATCGGAATGCTGTTCTCAGGTTTACCAGGCGCCCATATGCTGCAGCAGTTATCTGATTGATGTGTGCTTCCGGAGACATGCTCGGTGTTATACTCACCCCAAGATCTTTCTCCTTGAGTGAGGGTTGCAGTCTTTGGCCACCTAGCCTATATTCCGTCTGTGGTCTTCTATGCCCTTCCCCTATCTTCATGACTTTGCATTTGGCAGGATTAAATTCGAGAAGCCATTTGCTGGACCAGGTGTCCAGTCTGTCCAGGTCTCTTTGAAGTCCTGCCTGGTCCTCATCAGATTTAATTCTCCTCATTAACTTCACATCATCTGCAAACAGGGACACTTCTGAGTCTAACCCTTCCATCATGTCGTTCACATATACCAAAAATAGCACTGGTCCTAGGACCGACCCCTGTGGGACCCCGCTCGTCACAGGTGCCCACTGTGATACATCATTACGTACCATGACTCGTTGTTGCCTCCCTGTCAGGTATTCTCTGATCCATTGCAGTGCCCTTCCTGTTATATGCGCCTGATGCTCTAGCTTCTGCACTAATCTCTTGTGAGGAACTGTGTCAAAGGCCTTCTTGCAGTCCAAGAAGATGCAATCAACCCAACCCTCTCTCTCGTGTCTTCTGTTATTTTATCATAAAACTCCAGAAGGTTTGTGACACAGGATTTGCCTTCCATGAATCCGTGCTGGTTGGCATTTATACTCTTGTTCCGTTCCAGGTGCTCCACCACTCTCCTCCTGATAATCTTCTCCATAACTCTGCTTACTATACACGTCAGTGACACAGGTCTATAGTTTAGTGCCTCTTTTCTGTCTCCTTTTTTAAAAATGGGAACTACACTTGCCGTCTTCCATACCTCAGGTAGTTGCCCAGTTTCCAGGGACGTGTTGAAGATTGTGGTAAGTGGCACGCACAACATATCTGCTCCCTCTCTAAGGACCCACGGGGAGATGTTGTCCAGTCCCATTGCCTTTGAGGTATCGATGTCCCTTAGCAGTTTCTTCACCTCCTCCTCATCTGTATGTATGTCGTCCAACACTTGGTGTATTCCTTGCTGGTGTCCCCATCTGGTCTCTCCCCCCAGAGTTCTTCCTGTCTCTACTGTAAATACTTCCTTAAATCTCGTGTTGAGCTCCTCACATACCTCTTGATCGTTTCTTGTGAGTTCTCCACCTTCTTCCCTCAGCCTTATCACCTGGTCCTTGACTGTTGTCTTCCTCCTAATGTGGCTATACAGCAGTTTCGGGTCAGATTTGACTTTCGATGCTATGTCGTTTTTATACTGTCTCTGGGCCTCCCTCCTTATCTGTGCATACTCGTTTCTGGCTCTTCTACTAATCTCCTTGTTTTCCTGGGTCCTATGCCTCCTGTACCTTTTCCATTCTCTGTTGCACTTAGTTTTTGCCTCCCTACACCTTCGGGTAAACCAAGGACTCGTTTTGGTCTTCCTATTATTTCTGTTTCCCTTGGGAACAAACCTTTCCTCTGCCTCCTTGCACTTTGTTGCCACATATTCCATCATCTCGTTTACTGATTTTCCTACCATTTCTCTGTCCCACTGAACCTCCTGCAGGAAGTTTCTCATACCTGTGTAGTCCCCCCTTTTATAGTTTGGCCTGTCCCCTTCAGTTCCTGTTACCTTCTCCACTTGTAACTCTACTATATAATCAAAACTCAGAACCACGTGATCGCTAGCTCCAAGGGGCCTCTCGTAAGTGATGTCCTCAATGTCTGAACTGCTCAGGGTGAACACAAGATCCAGTCTTGCTGGCTCATCCTCCCCTCTCTCTCTGGTTGTGTCCCTGACATGTTGATGCATGAGGTTTTCAAGTACCACATCCATCATCTTGGCTCTCCATGTTTCGGGACCCCCATGTGGCTCCAGGTTTTCCCAGTCGATCTCCCTGTGGTTGAAATCGCCCATTACCAGTAACTTTTCTCTGCTCGAGTGAGCTCTTCTTGCCACCTCAGCCAGTGTGTCCACCATCACCCTGTTGTTTTCTTCGTACTCCTCTCTTGGCCTCCTGCAGTTCTGTGGTGGGTTATACATCACTCCAATGACTACTTTATGTTCTCCGGACTGAATTGTACCTACAATGTAGTCTCTTTCTCCAATCATGTCCATGCCTTCCATTTCCTCAAATCCCCATTGGTGTTTTATGAGCAGTGCGTGTGTGTGTGTGTGTGTGTGTGTGTCGTAATGTGCCGCATTAATTACTGATCTTATAATATATCCCAGCCATTATATTGATCCTATAATGTCCCTGCAGTACATAAAATGTGCATTGATCCTATAATGTAGCCCTGTGTTACATTATACATTAATCCTATAATGTATCCCAGTGTTACATTATTCATTGATCCTATAATGTATCCCAGTGTTTCATTATACATTATCCTATAATGTGAGATTTTCTCATATATTGTCGTATCACTGGGCTCTTTTTAATTTAAACACAAGAATAATGAAAATATAACCCTAATGTTTATCCTGATTTCGTCTTAAATGACTAACTTCCCAACAAAAAATAATAATAATGGAATGGCTGAGGCTAATCATGGGTGTATGGATGCCAGCGGGTGCCAGGTGTGAGTGCCAGGGATATGAGTGCCAGGAGGTGTGAGTGGCAGGAGGTGAGGGTGCCGGGAGGGGGGGGAGGGTCTTTCTACTTGTATAGAACCAGAATGAATGGATCGAGTGTGTGGGTGTTTGCTGTGGAGCACCAGAGATGTTGACTCAGTGGCGGGGAAGGAAAGGTACTCTACCAGAGTCAGCTGCCACCTTTGTCCGTGTCCGTCTGTAACTACTGAACACGGCGTCCGTGGCTTCAAAAGACGTAATCACTGCTTCAAGTACTGCGCTCACAATAAGCAAACCGTCGTTGATTGTTCAACCAGATTGTTGGTGTACGTAAGTGCATCTCTGGCATAGGTATCTATCATAGCCTGGATGTGATCTGGCACTTGGCAAAGGTTGCAATCCAGATTGTAACTTCTGTATGATGTAATAAAGCTCTCTGACGAGTGAACCTTTGTCTCAGTAATAGTAGGTTCCACAAGATGTACCTTTGGCTGTCTACAAAATGACGTTCATTGTAGTGTACCTAGCACTGCTCACCTGTGTACCTAGCACTGCTCACCTGTGTACCTAGCACTGCTCACCTGTGTACCTAGCACTGCTCACTGCCAGCTGCTGTATATTACTAGGAACGAGGGCGCAGCTGCACATACAGGTGAGCAGTGCTAGGTACACAGGTGAGCAGTGCTAGGTACACAGGTGAGCAGTGCTAAGTACACTACAATGAACGTCATTTTGTAGACAGCCAAAGGTACATCTTGTGGAACCTACTATTACTGAGACAAAGGTTCACTCGTCAGAGAGCTTTATTACATCATACAGAAGTTACAATCTGGATTGCAACCTCTGCCAAGTGCCAGATCACATCCAGGCTATGATAGATACCTATGCCAGAGATGCACTTACGTACAGTAACAATCTGGTTGAACAATCAACGACGGTTTGCTCACTGGGAATTTTTATCACGTTCGACAGTAATCACGGTGATGACCTGGCCTCAGTGTAGGCAGTGGTGTGGGCCACAGTTGGCACCATACACTGTTCGCTGTAGTGGTGTGGGCCACAGTTGGCACCATACACTGTTCGCGGTAGTGGTGTGGGCCACAGTTGGCACCATACAGTGTTCGCTGTAGTGGTGTGCGCCACAGTCAGCTCCATATACTGTTCGCGGTAGTGGTGTGGGCCACAGTTAGCACCATACACTGTTCGCGGTAGTGGTGTGGGCCACAGTTAGCACCATACACTGTTCGCGGTAGTGGTGTGGGCCACAGTTAGCACCATACACTGTTCGCGGTAGTGGTGTGGGCCACAGTTAGACCCACACACTGTTCGCAGTAGTGGTGTGAGCCACAGTTGGCCACACCGTCAACAGTGTTCATGAGGGCCACAGTTACTGGCACAGTCACGCTATGAACCGCCTTGGCCTCCACCACAGGGTCCAATACCCTTCCTCACACACTTAATCATCTTAAACTCTACTACCGCATTCTCATATTTTGTACCACACTTCCTGTGCACGGAGGATCGAGCCTCCACCAGTTCTTACATTTTTTATTTTTAATTACATTTCCCCTTGAACGTTTCTAGGCATTACCTGGCAAGACTTATTTTGCAATAAAGACAAATTTCAGTTAAAACTGGAAAGTAATATATAAATGGCGTTTTACTGTGTTTATCTGAATTAAACTCGAGAGATTATCCAGCGGAAGGAGTTGTGGAAGCTTAAACCTCCGTTCGGTAAACACGATAAACCAATCGGCAGTCAGGCGCTACAGTCCCGCAGTGCAGGGGAGAAAATACACAGGTTGCAGTTCCAGCTGTAGAGCTTCGGTCATGGCTGTATAACGCTCTAACAGAACGATACTTTGTCACTAAGCTCCTCCTGCCACTGGTTTGTTGTCAGACACCAGATTTTCCTGTATCTCAACAGAGAAAAAAAAACCAGGTTTGTGAGGAAGTTTGAGAAGCTAAAGAAAACAGAGTCCCGTTGTAAGCCGTTGTCTTTACTCTTTAAACGTCAGAGCGATGTGTGAACAGTTAGGTTTAAATGATAGCATTGAAGATCACACCAGTTTCAAAGGTATAAGAACCCTGGAAACCGGTCACAGGCATGTCATAGGTGTGTCTAACCTAACATCGTCTACCAACTAATAACTAACAAGACATCCATTACCTCACTAATCCTGTGAAATGGCAGCTGCTTGTTGGGTGAACTAGCAGGTTCTAGCAGTGGTCTTACACTCATCCTCACTGACGAAACACAAGCAATGCTTCATCCATAGACACTGACCAGTTCTCGTTTAGAGTAATGTCATCACAATGAAAGGTGGTGAGGCAGGTGTTAGTGGGTAGGACAGGGAAGGACCAATGAGTCTTGGTCACGCACTGGTACACACTTGGTACACACCTGCTTCCCACTTCCATAGCTACGGGACTGTGGCGGTACACCTGTGGTTACCTGGTGGTGGTGATTGTGGTGGTTATTGATGTGGGTGTCATTATAGTGTGTAATCACATTTTATTATCATTACTATAGGCTAATGAAGACACAGATGCAGTATAATGCGATTCTTTATTGCCAGCGTTTCGCCCTTAGAGTGGTTTTCATCAAGTCACGAAAAATCTCACACAAATTTTCTACGACGTCCCTCCCGCATAGGCTGAAAATATTCTAGATTTTATTAAGTCATTTTAGGAATATTGAGTCATCAACACTCATATGAGCACTCTTTAATCCAGGTTGTGTAAATAAAGGAAATATAGCATTTTCGAAGGCGCAGCCAGAGGTCAGGGTGAGCAAAAAGCTAATGAACCATCGCGAAAATTTATGCGACCCTTTGGCGTATTTACGCTGGCATGTCACGGAAGTAGGCCTAGGTTGTGTCACGAATATTTTGACAAGACCCCTTGTGATCATTGCGATAATAATTGGTTATAAATAACTGGATTAGGGCTAAGGGATTTGTGGAATATAGAGAGCAAGGAGCCCTTGTGATTCACTCAGTTTGGCTTTAGTCCCTGTATGGTGAGGCTGTGTGTGTGGGGCTTCTGTATTTACCGTTGATATATCTTTGACTAGTTTCGAGAGTCTTCCTGCTTCTACAGACGGGCCCTGGGCCGGGCTTTTCTTGTACTTGTCTGCTCAACCAGGCTGTTGCTACAGGCTACCCGCTGGCCTACATATCCAACACAGCCTTGAAGACTTCTTCACGTGTTCCGGCAGTGTTTCTGATATCTTTCTGTAAGGTAAATACGGTGAGGTGCTGAATAATCGCGGCCCGCGGATTATTCAGCACGATGTTCTTTTAATGTTGTACAAGACACTTGAGGGCGAATGTGGAAAATGGGTTGATACCCATCCAGTACTGATCAATGTAGCCAGGGATTTGTCTGTTGAATGATTTCCAGATGTTTTTCTTAATCCTAAAGGGATCTTGGTTTAATATATATATATATATATATATATATATATATATATATATATATATATATATATATATATATATATATATATATTATAACCACGAACGAGTGGTATTTAATCAATAACACTGTCCTGTGGGTTAGTGCGTCATATTAAATCCCTAGGACACAGCGCAAAACGAATTGGAGATAATCAGGCTTGGTCCAAGAGCAGCTCTTAAACCAAGATCCCGTAATCGTATTTCTAAATTTTATATTAATTATTATTGCTTCATTATTATAGACATGTCTTTAATTAAGGTTATATATACATAACTGTTGCGTATATATTGATGGTTCTGAGGCTGCCACAGCGATAAGTTCTGTTGCTCAACGTACAGTACTCACTCTAGTTAGTAAGTTTATTCAGGTATACACAAATACATTTACATAGATTATCATTCATAGCAGCATATGTGTAAAGAACCTAGGATAACCCAAAAAAAAGCCAAAGTGACTTATTTGCAATCTCTTTCTCATAACCTACATAGACATTAATCATAGCAGTGTATCATCCTTTGCAGAGATATTAGGATTTATAAGAGAGCGGCAGTGACTGAGGACACAGCTGCTCTTAAGACCATATCTTCCAGTGGGCCTCAGAAAACAATTTGATGTTTAATGAGGACAAATTTCAGTTATTTCGCCATGGAAAAAAATGGATTAAAAACGGGGAAAAGCATATATCAAATTCAAACCACTCAATAGAACGGAAGATGGATGTAAGGGATTTAAAAGTGATTTCAGTAGACCTTATAGTCAAGGATCACAACAGTGTTACTGTCAGAAACGCAAGGAATGATGATACTCTTTAAGACACTTGTTCTCTCTATGCTGGAATATTGTTGTGTATATAAACAACCTCTTTAAAGTATGATCTGGAGAATGTATATATAACATTCAATGCTCTTATACATTCATTGAAGCACCTAAATTAATGTGATGGCCTGAATTACCTACAACTGTACTCCTTGGAAAGTAGGCGAGAGAGATAGGTGCATTATAATTTAAACCTCGAAAGCTCTTGAGTTATTAGTACCGAATTGCATACCAAAGAAGCCTGGTCTCGAACCTGGCCCTGGGGGCGGTGACCCCCGAAATAGACTAAAGATCATCACCCCCCGACCCTCGTACCCCAGTTCTGGACAAGGCCTCCCCACTGATGGATTGATCAATCAGGCTATAGTTGCTAGCAGCTTGCACTTTAACATAGCACAGCCCGGAATTGCAAAAAGTACTTTCATACCCAATCAAAATATGAAATGATTTAATTGTAAGTACGCGACATTTTTCATGACTCCCCTTCCGTCCATTCTGAGTAATTAAATCACCATTAGTCATCCACTAACCGCATCTTGGATTTATGGCTGCATATTAATGTTAATAGGAATGTGTGAAGGTAAGTTGTGTGAATGCGTAATTTACAGTAGTTAGTAATTAAAGGTGATGTTTTTAAGTAGATATGTTGTGGGTGGTAATTAATAGTGAGGAGTAATTTATCAATGGTAATTTAAATGGGTTTTATAAGTGATGGTGTTGCGTCATGGGCGTAATGGTGGTGGTGGTGGGTACAGTGGTTGAGGGGGTAGTGGTTGTGGCAGGGGTGGGGGTGGTTGTGGTGGTTGTTGGGGTGGTTGTGGTGGTGGTGTTGATGATGAAGGGTAGGTGTCACTAGTGTGGGGGGGGAGAAGGGAGTGCCACAGA
The DNA here is from genome assembly GCF_038502225.1 of Cherax quadricarinatus. Taxonomy (NCBI): domain Eukaryota; kingdom Metazoa; phylum Arthropoda; class Malacostraca; order Decapoda; family Parastacidae; genus Cherax; species Cherax quadricarinatus. The sequence goes on from NC_091308.1 coordinate 2,820,690, forward strand.
TTGGTGGAGAAGGGGGTATCAGAGAACCGGAGGGGAGGGAGTGTCAGAGAATGGCGGGGGAGGAGGGCCCTAGTGATTGTGATAACTTATGCAGGTGTGGCACGCACCTCCTGACTGATAGCTGCGTCCTCTACCACACCACCACGCCCTAACCTGCTCCAACACGCCTAAGCCTGTTCCTGCATAGTCCAACCTGCTGCTGGGCGCCCAAGCCTCTCCTGCATGCCCTCACCTGTTACTGCACGCTCTAACCTCTTCCAGTTTGCCCAAACCTATTCCAACAGTTTCCACCAGACATTCAAGAGTTGGCACTATATGATCTCTGGCACCTAGTGTTTCTCTTACATTATATTAGTTGTGGGTGAAAAACACATCAAGTCTTGCCGGCTCATCTTTCCCTCTCTTATTGCCTCTTCCTAATCTTAACTAAATCCAATAATGTTTTGTTCTCCATGTTTTTGGGTCCTCCCACGGCAGTCTTAGTTCTCACGGTCAAATTTCTCATGGTAGTATTTTCCTAATATTAATATTTTATCTTTAAGTTTTCTTGCACTTTCTGCTTTTGTTTCCACTTCATGAATTACTGCTTGATTCTTTTAATTATATTCCTTCCTTGCTTTCTTTTTCTCTCTCTCTCTTTCGTTGGTGGTGGATTATACGTCATTGCCACTATTCGTCTCTCTCGACATTACAGCACTTGCTAAATACTCTTTTACATCCCCTCTGTCAACGGTTTTTAGGTCTTCAGTTCTCCACTGTTTGTTGATCATTGCTGCTACTCCCTCGTTTTCCATTTGTTGCCTTAAAGCTTGTTGCCCTTCTGAGAATATACATTTATTTTTTTTCCTAAAACTCTTCGATTATTCATTGATCCTAGCATTAAAAACACTTTTACCTTCTACATTAATTCGCTTCTATCATTACCAGTTTTTAGCTATCCTAACAATTTGCTACTATCAATACATGTTTGCCATCATAGCAAATTTTAAGTCAATTAGTTAAAATCCAAAGGATGCCCATTTTTTCCCAAGTCATATGTTATATCACGGCAAAGTTTTTATGCAAAGGGAAAATATTCCTGCTATTTAGGCTTAAAAATAGGATGCTGGATACTTAGGCTCTCAAGCCACTACTCAAACCATACCAGGGGAGGGGTTAGAACCAGCGATCAGAGTGTCTCAAAACTTCAGACCGTCTCGTTAGCCACTGGACCAGCTAGCCACAATAAGATTCATCCAACTAGGTATATTTACACACCATAGGAAGGTTAGCATAATCACCACTGTGACCACAAATGCAAGTTTTTACAGACGAATCTCCAGCTAGCGTGGCCGTGACGAACTCTAGCTCAAGTTCCCTCAAAGCCGTCAACATGGCTAGCTGGCCCAGTGGCTAACGCAACGGTCTGGAGTTTTGACTCTCTGATCGCGGGTTCGAACCCCGCCCGTGGTATGGTTTGTTTGCAATCGTGTCATTACGATTTCGTGGGTCACTACTCAAACCACAGTAAGGTTACCAGCATTCGAGGTGGGGGGGAAAGTATACGTGTTTGTGTGTGTGTGTGTGTGTGTGTGTGTGTGTGTGTGTGCGCGCGCGCGTGTATGTGTGTAGAGGTATAGTGTGTGGTCACTGCATCACCCCCATCACTATCCACATAACTCTGGTCGTGCTGGGCGTCACATGTCACTATTGTCACAGCTGTAGCACTGCACACTCGTCCTGCAACAGAGTTTCAGAACGACGGTACGCTGGCCGTGGCGGACACGATACTATAAACTAACACAGTTCGTGAGCCACCCCTCTTACCCCCTCACTGTATATGGAGCCAGTATGATGTACTTGATGTGCGATTACAAGGGTCGGCCTAAAAGCTCCTTAAATTTTGTTTTGGCTGGCATTATTGATGTCTCTTGAGCCCTAATCATGCCTACTCCTGAAACTGTTTATGGAACTTTCCTCCACTAATTTCTTTCACCAAAAACCCTCACTTAGGAGAGGGGGGTTAGGATAACGTTTCGCTCCGTCCTGGACCATCGTCAAATTAGTGGTCCAGGATGGATCCAAACGTCATCCTAACTTTCTTCCCTCAGTGCGAGTCTCTCGTGAATTCTTCCAGCTACAGTATCGCAATTTCTTATTTTTCACAACTTTCCCTTTCATCTCATTCCACTTTCTTACCATAGATGGATTGAAAAGTATTTCCTACCGTTCCTAAAACTTACGTGGTTCCCATCTGTATGCCATTGTCGTCAGTACTGGTAAGTCAGGCTTTTCCTATGACCCTGCCTTCGATGTTGAGTTCTCTCAGTATATTTTGCTGCACAATCACGTTCCTCATATACTGTATACTCCATCTCTGTACCATTAATGTATCTTTTAAGCCGTGTATAATAAAATATACATATTTGTGCATTTACAAAAGATGGGGTTTCAGGTGAGGTGGAATACTCAAATAGTTTCAGGGAGAAATCCAAATATATTTCTTCAGTGACTTTTTATCTGCTTCTCCGAGTCTATGGGTTCCCACAATTTGCATTAGAGGGATGAAAGAGAGTAAATAGGAAGAATATAGTTGTTACCATTATGGGAAAGAGTAGCCATTTAAGACCCGGTACAATTGGCATTTAGAACTATCATTGTAATCGGAGTAGTCTCCGAGGAAGCCTAACACGCTATACTGCACGGAGAAGTTTTTGGAAATGCAGCACAGCCCACTGGTAAGTCCACTAGTAAGTCCATGGTAAGCCCACTGGTAAGTCCACTAGTAAGTCCACTGGTAAGTCCACTAGTAAGTCCATGGTAAGCCCACTGGTAAGTCCACTGGTAAGCCCACTGGTAAGTCCACTAGTAAGTCCATGGTAAGCCCACTGGTAAGCCCACTGGTAAGTCCACTAGTAAGTCCATGGTAAGCCCACTGGTAAGTCCACTGGTAAGTCCACTGGTAAGTCCATGGTAAGCCCACCGGTAAGCCCACTGGTAAGCCCACTGGTAACGAGTGGGCTGTAAATTAGGAGAAATGTAGTTGATTAAGACGTTACCAAAAAAAAGTAACCACTAGAAGAATATGGTTGGTAATAAACTGGTCATACAAAATATTTTGGAAAAAGAGAGAAGTAAATGATCACTGCTTCACTGCCATGTACTGCCTCACACTGTTACGTACCGCCTCACACTGCTATATACTGCTTCACACTGCCATGTATTGCCTCACACTGCCATGTACTGCCTCACACTGCCGTGTACTGCCTCACACTGCCATGTACTGCCGCACACTGCCGTGTACTGCCTCACACTGCCATGTACTGCCTCACACTGCCATGTACTGCCTCACACTGCCGTGTACTGCCTCACACTGCCGTGTACTGCCTCACACTGCCGTGTACTGCCGCACACTGCCATGTACTGCCTCACACTGCCGTGTACTGCCTCACACTGCCGTGTACTGCCTCACACTGCCGTGTACTGCCTCACACTGCCGTGTACTGCCTCACACTGCCATGTACTGCCGCACACTGCCGTGTACTGCCTCACACTGCCATGTACTGCCTCACACTGCCGTGTACTGCCTCACACTGCCGTGTACTGCCTCACACTGCCGTGTACTGCCTCACACTGCCATGTACTGCCGCACACTGCCGTGTACTGCCTCACACTGCCGTGTACTGCCTCACACTGCCATGTACTGCCGCACACTGCCGTGTACTGCCTCACACTGCCGTGTACTGCCTCACACTGCCATGTACTGCCTCACACTGCCATGTACTGCCGCACACTGCCATGTACTGCCTCACACTGCCGTGTACTGCCTCACACTGCCGTGTACTGCCTCACACTGCCGTGTACTGCCTCACACTGCCATGTACTGCCTCACACTGCCGTGTACTGCCTCACACTGCCGTGTACTGCCTCACACTGCCATGTACTGCCTCACACTGCCATGTACTGCCTCACGCTGCCTTGTACTGCCTCACACTGCCATGTACTGCCTCACACTGCCATGTACTGCCTCACACTGCCATGTACTGCCGCACACTGCCATGTACTGCCTCACACTGCCATGTACTGCCGCACACTGCCATGTACTGCCTCACACTGCCATGTACTGCCTCACACTGCCATGTACTGCCTCACACTGCCGTGTACTGCCTCACACTGCCATGTACTGGCTCACACTGCCATGTACTACCTCACACTGCCGTGTACTGCCTCACACTACCATGTACTGCCTCACACTGCCATGTACTGCCTCACACAGCCCCTCACATACACACTGCTGGTTACAAACGTCCGTGTATGGACTCTTCCTACTAACCCAGCCAAGTTAATTATCCTTTTGGTGACAAATGACAGGTCAAGTTTAATATCCGCTGCTCGCGTTCCATTCTCCCTGTCAACACTCTCTCTGTCAGCACTCCCTGTCAACGCTCTCCCTGTCAGTGCCTTTCCTGTTATTCTAGCACCTCTACCTTTTTCACTTGTGTGGAACTGTGTCGAAAGCCTTCTTACAGTCCAAAAAAATGCATTCTATCCACCCCCTCTCTGTCTCTCTCTCTTGTCTTACTGCCGTCACCTTCTCATAAAACTCCAGTAAGTTTGTGACATAGAATTTCCCTTTCCTGAAACCATGCTGGTTATCGTTTATAAGCTCATTCCTTTATAGGTGCTCCACCACTCTTCTGTGCATGTACTCATCTAATTGTACTCACCTAATTGTGGTTGCAGAGGTCGATTCACAGCTCCTGGCTCCTCTTCGCAGGTCACTACTTGGTCCACTCTCTGCTCCATGAGCTGTGTCGTACCTCTTCTTAAAGCTATGTATAGATCCTGCCTCCACTGCATCACTCTCCAGACTATTCCACTTTCTAACAACTCTATGACTGAAGAAATATTTCCGAACATCCCTGTAACTCGTCTGAGTCTTCAACTTGTTGCTGTGTTCCATGTTTGGAACAGCCTGTTTCTGTCCACTTTGTCAGTTCCTCTCAGTATTTTATGTGTTGTTATCATGTCTCCCCCCCCCTCTCTCTCTCTCTCTCTCTCTCCTGTCCTCCAGTGTCGTCAGGTTGATTTCCCCAAACCTCTCCTCGTAGGACATGCCCCATAGCTCCGGGACTAGTCGTGTTGCAAACCTCTGCACTTCCTCTAATTTCTTGACATGCTTGGCTAGGTGTAGGTTCCAGACTGCTGCAGCATACTCAAGTATGAGCCTAATATACACTGTGTACAGAATCCTGAATGATTCCTTACTGAGGTGCCGGTATACTATTCTTAGGCTTGCTAATCGCCCAAAGTCTGTAGCAGTTATTTGGTTGATGTGCTCGGTATAATACTCACCCCCAGATCTTTTTCTTGAGTGAGCTTTGCAGTCTTTGGCTCCCTAAACTGTACTCTGTCTGCAGTCTTCTTTGCCCTTCAACAGTCTTCATGACTTTGCACTTGGGGTTAAACTCTAAAGCCAGTTGCCTGTCCCGATCCCTTTGTAGTCCTGCCTGGTCCTCATCCGACTGAATTCTCATTAGCTTCACATCGTCTGCAAACAGGGACACTAAGGAGTCTGTTCCTTCCGTTATGTTATTCACAAATACCAGAAACAGCACCAGTCCCAGGACTGACCCCTGTGGAACCCCACTGGTCACAGGCGCTCTGACACCTCGCCACGTACCATGAATCGTAGTTGCCTCTCTGTCAGGTATTCTCTGATCCATCGCAGTGCCTTCCCTGTTATACCTTCCTGGTTTTCCAGCTTTTGCACTAATCTCTTGTGTGGAACTGTGTCAAAAGCCTTCTTTCAGTCCAAGAAAAAGCAGTCTACCCATCTTGTCTTACTGCCGTCACCTGTCATAGAACTCCAGTAGTTTTGTGACAGGATTACCCTTCCCTGAAACCGTGCTGGTTGTGTGTATGTTAGTTATATATATATATGTGTGTGTGTGTGTGTGTGTGTGTGTGTGTGTGTGTGTGTGTGTGTGTGTGTGTGTGTGCGCACGCGCGTGCGTGTGTGTACTCACCTATTTGTGGTTGCAGGGGTCGAGTCATAGCTCCTGGCCCCGCCTCTTCACTGCTCTCTCTGCTCCATGAGCTTTATCAGACCTCGTCTTAAACCTCTGTATGGTTCCTGCCTCCACTGCGCCACTTTCTAGGCTATTTCACTTCTTGATAACTCTATGACTGAAGAAATACTTCCTAACATCTGTTTGACTCTTAGGAGTCTTCAACTTCCAATTGTGCCCCTTGTTTCTGTGTCCCACCTCTGGAACATCCTGTCTTTGTCCACCTTGTCAATTCCTCGCAGTATTTTATATGTCGTTATCATGTCTCCCCTGATCCTCCTGTCCTCCAGTGTCGTCAGGCCGATTTCCCTTAACCTTTCTTCATAGGTCAATCCTCTTAGCTCTGGGACTAGTCTTGTTGTAAACCTTTGCACTTTCTCTAATTTCTTGATGTGCTTGACCAGATGTGGATTTCAAACTGGTGCTGCATACTCTAATATGGACCTGACTTATATGGTGTACAGAGTCTTGAACGATTGCTTTGTGAGGTATCGGAACGCTGTTCTTAGGTTTGCCAAACGCCCATATGCTGCATCAGTTATATGATTGATGTGTGTCTCAGGAGGGGTGCTTGGTATTATACTCACCCCAATATCTTTTTCCTTGAGTGAGGTTTGCAGTCTTTGACCACCTGCGGTCTTCTTTGCCCTTCCCCGATCTTCATGACTTTGCATTTGGCGGGGTTAAATTCAAGGAGCCAGTTGCTGGACCAGGCTTGCAGCCTGTCCAGGTCTCTTTGTAGTCCTGCCTGATCTTTGACCGATTTAATTCTTCTCATTAACTTCACATCATCTGCAGACAGGGACTCTTCTGAGTCTATCCCTTCCGTTATGTCATTCACATATACCAAAAACAGCACAGGCCCTAAAACTGACCCCTGTGGAACCCCGCTTGTCACAGGTGCCCACTCTGACACCTCGTCACGTACCATGACTGTCAGGTATTCTCTGATCCATTGCAGTGCCTTTCCTGTTATGTGTGCCTGATCCTCTAGCTTTTGCCTTAACCTCTTGTGAGGAACTATGTCGAAGGCCTTCTTACAGTCCAAGAAAATGCAATCTATCCACCCCTCTCTCTCGTGTCTTACTTCTGTTACCTTGTCATAAAACTCCAGTATGTTCGTGACACAGGATTTTCCTTCCCTGAAACCGTGCTGGTTGTCATTTATAAGCTTGTGTCTTTCTAGGTGTTCAGCCACTCTCCTCCTGATGATCTCCATGACTTTGCATATTATACACGTCAGTGACACAGGTCTGTAGTTTAATGCCTCTTGTTTGTCTCCTTTCTTAAAAATTGGGACTACATTTGCCATCTTCCATACCTCAGGTAGTTGCCCAGTTTCAATGGATGTGTTAAGATTTTTGTTAGTGGCACACACAGCATCTCTGCTCCCTCTCTAAGAACCCACGGAGAGAAGCTGTCTGGTCCCACCGCCTTTTTGAGGTATCAAGTTCACATAGCAGCTTCTTCACCTTAGTTGTGTGTATTTCTTCCAGTAATTGTTGGTGTACCTCTCTATTCTGAATTCCTTTAGTGTGTGTGTGTGTGCGTGTGCGCGCGCGCGCCTGTCTGCGTGCGTGTATGTCCTAGTCCGCTGGTCTCTGTAGTAATAAATTCGGCCTAGTCAGCCTATTCAGTGCCGTACTTCTGCCGTGCAGTCAATATGCTATCGTGTTTCAGTCATATTGGTGCCGTGCCACCAATATCCTCCGTGGCCAGCCAGCCCCTGCATCCAGTCTTCCACTTTTGTGCCCTCGCTATTGTTTGCTCAAATATTTGATCAGAAATACGAAATTGAAGGTTGCATCGTCCTTAGCTAAAACCCTGCGGCTCACTGGTCTTCTCTTGTCGTCATGTCAAGATTGAACAGATAATATAATATGAATAATATAATTTTAACAAAATAAATAATAACCCTTTAATAATATCGCAAATTATTTTACAACTATTCACACACACACACACACACACACACACGCGCACGCGCGCACACACGCACAAACTGGTAGCATGGCGAGTCCATCTTGATGTTTTTGGCAGGGTAGTTGAAGCTGCCTTTGTGTTGGGCAGTGAGCTGCTGCAAGGCTTCTATTGATATCATTAACCTCTCGTCGTGTCTTGTGATCCTTCCCTCTGGTCTGGGGTGGATGAGGCGATGGTGACTGAGTTGGTCTGCCGATGTATTGCCACAGGTTCAACTGCATTCGGCGACGATCGGAGAGGGAAGACGCACGACTGCACCAGTGTCACCGGTCTGAGAGTCGAATACCTAGTGAGGAATTAGGGACATGCCAGTAGGGAATCCCCTGCATGAGGAGCTTTCACTGCTGAGAGACTTGCTTTTCCTTCTCATATTATTATTTGTGTTCTTTATAATAATATTTTTAATTATTATTATTATTATTATTATTATTATTATACATTTAAAAATGAGAAGCGTTGTTTGTGCAGTGATTAACCCTTGGTTGCAGTGAAGCGAATTACTCTTATCCTTCAAAATAATTAAAACACCGGTTAATGTGTATCGATGCCTAAATTCCGGTGTGACGCTACGGTGTCTTCCAGCTTTTCTGTGATAATCTTTACTCATTGGCTAGGCTCCTATGTCCTGCCTAGCAAGCTAGTTTGCTATCTCCACTTAGTGTAATACACTAGTAGAGTACGAGCGTACCGACCATATGTAAATAAAACACAGAGGGTTACGGCATTATTTAGTGAAGATATTTCATCCGAAACATGGATTTTAACAATTTAAAAGGTCTTATTTACATACAATTTTCAATTTAAGACGGTCGAAAATGAGGTTCTGAAGAATGTGCTGAGATATTTCACAACTGGTATGAATTCCAACTTCTAAATTATGTTGAAGATTCTGTAGGAACCGAGTCAAAATCTTCCCTTCTTTCTAGACGTGGTACAAAGAAAATATCCATTAAACCTTGAGAAGTGTAAGGGGTCCAAGACTTTTCAACACCTTCCCTTCCAGTATAAGAGAAATCACTCTGGCTTGATGAAATTCCTTATGAGCCGGTCTGTGGTGCCTACGTAGTACTGCTTGGCATTGATTACTAGCAACCTGACTAATCAGGCCATCAGCAAGAAAGCTTGATCTGGGCCCGATCCCCAGGGGCGATGATCCCTTACTCCGCCTCCAGTTGAATATAGTCTTTATAGTGTTCTTAAAAAAATATTTAAACAAATGTTATAGTGCCCTTTAATGTCTTTTTTTGACTAAGTTCAGTTCATTATTACGTAGCAATTTTTGCTTCCAATACATTTAAAAATTCATTGCGAGTGCCTAGTTGAGAACATCAAAGAGCGGAGACACAGTGGTGACCAGACAACCTGAAAAATTAACCTGTGGACGGCAGAGTTGGTGAGTTTACCAGCGAAAATAATCGAGTGCGTGAAATTGGGAGAATTGATGATGGTGGTATGAGGATGGAGACGTATGACACATGCTCCCCCTGTTCACCTAACAGAAAATAGGTACGAAGTACCTATTTTCAGGAAGACCTAGGCTATGAAATGAATCAACATATATACCAGCTTCTAGTCTATAAATTGAACTGTATGAAATACGTTAAAGTGTCAAGTGTTTCTGAATCCTGCAGACTTACTCTCCACACACACACAGCATCCAGACGGGAATTATAAATGGTGCCCAGGCTACGTTGAGGTCTTGGAGGCTGAGGCATACACTGCTATTTTAAGCTGACAAAAAGACACAATACCGTGACTGGAACAATAAACAAATAACCCACACATAGGAGAGAGGAGCTTACGACGACGTTTCGGTCCGACTTGGGCTATTTACAAAGTTCGGTCCAAGTCGGACCGACACGTCGTCGTAAGGTCCTCTCTCCTATGTGCAGGTTATTTGTGTATTTTAAATTGAGTCTGAACATAGTTCCTGCATCACAATGAATTCAAATGTCACATACATAGGTATATCTTTAGGAAGTGGAAAACTCTGTGGGCCCTACAGATACTCAACAAATTATAGAGGGTTCAACAGGACGTGGGTGTTTGGCCCTCCTCCTTCCACAGGAACTGTCCCTTTAAAACTATTCTCTGTCGACTGAGAATTGGTCACGCACATGTCAACCATGGACACCTGCTTGCAGATGCTCTTACCCCTCTATTGTGGCATGCAGCTCACAGCCGAGATCATTTTGACTATTTACCTAATGTTTCAGCCTTTTGGGATTACGTTGTGGGTTTTGTAACTACCGAGGTGCCTGTAGGGATCTCTGCGAACTCTCAGGAGAGTCTTGCAACATAGTTTAATGAGTTTTTTTTATCTCATGACGTTTAGCTTGGCATGAGAGTATATATTTGTATTTTATTCATGATAGTTTTTCCACAACTCAGTGTTGCCTTAGATGTTAGTGTTTGTGTTTTGTATTTACCCACTGACAGCAATTTTGTTAAATTTAGAACAGTGTGGTGGTGGTATACAGCAGTGTGGTGGTAGTATACAACAGTGTGGTGGTGGTATACAACAGTGTAGTGGTGTACAACAGTGTGGTGGTGGTATACAGCAGTGTGGTGGTAGTATACAACAGTGTGGTGGTGGTATACAGCAGTGTGGTGGTAGTATACAACAGTGTGGTGGTGGTATACAACAGTGTAGTGGTGTACAACAGTGTGGTGGTGGTATACAGCAGTGTGGTGGTAGTATACAACAGTGTGGTGGTGTTAGGTAAGACACATATGCAACAGTTAGGTATCTTTATTTTGAAACGTTTCGCCTACACAGTAGGCTTCTTCAGTCGAGTACAGAAAAGTTGATAGAAGCAGAAGATACTTGAAGACGATGTAATCAGTCCATCACCCTTAAAGTTTTGAGGTGGTCAGTCCCTCAGTCTGGAGAGCATTGTTCCATAGAATGAAACAATATGGAGATGAAGTGACAGGATGGAGCCTATTTATAGCGCCAACAGGTGAGACGTAGGTCACTAGGAGAGGTAAGAACTCAGATGTTGGGAGGTCAGGTCCCTCTCAAATCCAGCCGTTCTCACTAGTAGAGGTTGTAAAAGTTGATTGTAGGTCTGTACCAAGATACCCTTGTGTTGCAGTGTCTGACAGGTTGAACATTAAAATGGTATCTTGGTACAGACCTACAATCAACTTTTACAACCTCTACTAGTGAGAACGGCTGGATTTGAGAGGGACCTGACCTCCCAACATCTGAGTTCTTACCTCTCCTAGTGACCTACGTCTCACCTGTTGGCGCTATAAATAGGCTCCATCCTGTCACTTCATCTCCATATTGTTTCATTCTATGGAACAATGCTCTCCAGACTGAGGGACTGACCACCTCAAAACTTTAAGGGTGATGGACTGATTACATCGTCTTCAAGTATCTTCTGCTTCTATCAACTTTTCTGTACTCGACTGAAGAAGCCTACTGTGTAGGCGAAACGTTTCAAAATAAAGATACCTAACTGTTGCATATGTGTCTTACCTAACAACCTGTCGGTATTTTATACCATTTTAATGTTCAGTGTGGTGGTGGTATACAGCAGTGTGGTGGTGGTATACAACAGTGTAGTGGTGTACAACAGTGTGGTGGTGGTATACAACAGTGTAGTGGTGTACAACAGTGTGGTGGTGGTATACAACAGTGTAGTGGTGTACAACAGTGTGGTGGTGGTATACAACAGTGTGGTGGTGGTATACAGCAGTGTGGTGGTGGTATACAACAGTGTAGTGGTGTACAACAGTGTGGTGGTGGTATACAACAGTGTGGTGGTGGTATACAACAGTGTAGTGGTGTACAACAGTGTGGTGGTGGTATACAGCAGTGTGGTGGTAGTATACAACAGTGTGGTGGTGGTATACAGCAGTGTGGTGGTAGTATACAACAGTGTGGTGGTGGTATACAACAGTGTAGTGGTGTACAACAGTGTGGTGGTGGTATACAGCAGTGTGGTGGTAGTATACAACAGTGTGGTGGTGGTATACAGCAGTGTGGTGGTGGTATACAACAGTGTAGTGGTGTACAACAGTGTGGTGGTGGTATACAACAGTGTGGTGGTGGTATACAGCAGTGTGGTGGTGGTATACAACAGTGTGGTGGTGGTATACAACAGTGTGTTGGTGGTATACAACAGTGTGGTGGTGGTATACAACAGTGTGGTGGTGGTATACAACAGTGTGGTGGTGGTATACAGCAATGTGGTGGTGGTATACAACAATGTGGTGGTGGTATACAACAGTGTGGTGGTGGTATACAACAGTGTGGTGGTGGTATACAACAGTGTGGTGGTGGTATACAACAGTTGTGGTGGTATACAACAGTGTGGTGGTGGTATACAACAGTGTGGTGGTGGTATACAACAGTGTGGTGGTGGTATACATCAGTGTGGTGGTGGTATACAACAGTGTGGTGGTGGTATACATCAGCGTGGTGGTGGTATACAACAGTGTGGTGGTGGTATACAACAGTGTGGTGGTGGTATACATCAGCGTGGTGGTGGTATACAACAGTGTGGTGGTGGTATACATCAGTGTGGTGGTGGTATACAACAGTGTGGTGGTGGTATACAACAGTGTGGTGGTGGTATACAACAGTGTGGTGGTGGTATACATCAGCGTGGTGGTGGTATACATCAGTGTGGTGGTGGTATACAACAGTGTGGTGGTGGTATACATCAGTGTGGTGGTGGTATACAACAGTGTGGTGGTGGTATACATCAGCGTGGTGGTGGTATACAACAGTGTGGTGGTGGTATACATCAGCGTGGTGGTGGTATACAACAGTGTGGTGGTGGTATACATCAGTGTGGTGGTGGTATACATCAGTGTGGTGGTGGTATACAACAGTGTGGTGGTGGTATACAACAGTGTGGTGGTGGTATACATCAGCGTGGTGGTGGTATACAACAGTGTGGTGGTGGTATACATCAGTGTGGTGGTGGTATACATCAGCGTGGTGGTGGTATACATCAGTGTGGTGGTGGTATACAACAGTGTGGTGGTGGTATACATCAGTGTGGTGGTGGTATACAACAGTGTGGTGGTGGTATACATCAGCGTGGTGGTGGTATACAACAGTGTGGTGGTGGTATACATCAGCGTGGTGGTGGTATACAACAGTGTGGTGGTGGTATACATCAGTGTGGTGGTGGTATACATCAGTGTGGTGGTGGTATACAACAGTGTGGTGGTGGTATACAACAGTGTGGTGGTGGTATACATCAGCGTGGTGGTGGTATACAACAGTGTGGTGGTGGTATACATCAGTGTGGTGGTGGTATACAACAGTGTGGTGGTGGTATACAACAGTGTGGTGGTGGTATACATCAGTGTGGTAGTGGTATACAACAGTGTGGTGGTGGTATACATCAGTGTGGTAGTGGTATACAACAATGTGGTGGTGGTATACAACAGTGTGGTGGTGGTATACAACAGTGTGGTGGTGGTATACAACAGTGTGGTGGTGGTATACAACAGTGTGGTGGTGGTATACAACAGTGTGGTGGTGGTATACAACAGTGTGGTGGTGGTATACATCAGTGTGGTGGTGGTATACAACAGCGTGGTGGTGGTATACATCAGTGTGGTAGTGGTATACAACAGTGTGGTGGTGGTATACAACAGTGTGGTGGTGGTATACAACAGTGTGGTGGTGGTATACAGCAATGTGGTGGTGGTATACAACAATGTGGTGGTGGTATACAACAGTGTGGTGGTGGTATACAACAGTGTGGTGGTGGTATACAACAGTTGTGGTGGTATACAACAGTGTGGTGGTGGTATACAACAGTGTGGTGGTGGTATACAACAGTGTGGTGGTGGTATACATCAGTGTGGTGGTGGTATACATCAGCGTGGTGGTGGTATACAACAGTGTGGTGGTGGTATACATCAGTGTGGTGGTGGTATACAACAGTGTGGTGGTGGTATACAACAGTGTGGTGGTGGTATACAACAGTGTGGTGGTGGTATACAACAGTGTGGTGGTGGTATACAACAGTGTGGTGGTGGTATACAACAGTGTGGTGGTGGTATACAACAGTTGTGGTGGTATACAACAGTGTGGTGGTGGTATACAACAGTGTGGTGGTGGTATACAGCAATGTGGTGGTGGTATGCAGCAGCGTGGTGGTGCTATATACCAGTGTGGTGGTGGTATACATCAGTGTGGTGGTGGTATACAACAGTGTGGTGGTGGTATACAACAGTTGTGGTGGTATACAACAGTGTGGTGGTGGTATACAACAGTGTGGTGGTGGTATACATCAGCGTGGTGGTGGTATACAACAGTGTGGTGGTGGTATACAACAGTGTGGTGGTGGTATACAACAGTGTGGTGGTGGTATACAACAGTGTGGTGGTGGTATACATCAGCGTGGTGGTGCTATATACCAGTGTGGTGGTGGTATACATCAGTGTGGTGGTGGTATACATCAGCGTGGTGGTGGTATACATCAGCGTGGTGGTGGTATACATCAGTGTGGTGGTGGTATACATCAGTGTGGTGGTGGTATACATCGGCGTGGTGGTGGTATACATCAGCGTGGTGGTGGTATACATCAGCGTGGTGGTGGTATACATCAGCGTGGTGGTGGTAGACATCCGCGTGGTGGTGGTATACATCAGCGTGGTGGTGGTATACATCAGTGTGGTGGTGGTATACAGCGTGGTGGTGGTATACATCAGCGTGGTGGTGGTATACATCAGCGTGGTGGTGGTATACATCAGCGTGGTGGTGGTATACATCAGCGTGGTGGTGGTATACATCAGGGTGGTGGTGGTATACATCAGCGTGGTGGTGGTATACATCAGCGTGGTGGTGGTATACAGCGTGGTGGTGGTATACATCAGCGTGGTGGTGGTATACATCAGCGTGGTGGTGGTATACATCAGTGTGGTGGTGGTATACATCAGCGTGGTGGTGGTATACATCAGTGTGGTGGTGGTATACATCAGTGTGGTGGTGGTATACATCAGCGTGGTGGTGGTATACATCAGCGTGGTGGTGGTATACATCAGCGTGGTGGTGGTATACATCAGCGTGGTGGTGGTATACATCAGCGTGGTGGTGGTATACATCAGCGTGGTGGTGGTATACATCAGCGTGGTGGTGGTATACATCAGCGTGGTGGTGGTATACATCAGCGTGGTGGTGGTATACATCAGCGTGGTGGTGGTATACATCAACGTGGTGGTGGTATACATCAGCGTGGTGGTGGTATACATCAGCGTGGTGGTGGTATACATCAGCGTGGTGGTGGTATACATCAGCGTGGTGGTGGTATACATCAGCGTGGTGGTGGTATACTTCAGCGTGGTGGTGGTATACATCAGTGTGGTGGTGGTATACATCAGCGTGGTGGTGGTATACATCAGCGGTGGTGGTATACATCAGCGTGGTGGTGGTATACATCAGCGTGGTGGTGGTATACATCAGCGTGGTGGTGGTATACATCAGCGTGGTGGTGGTATACATCAGCGTGGTGGTGGTATACATCAGCGTGGTGGTGGTATACATCAGCGTGGTGGTGGTATACTTCAGCGTGGTGGTGGTATACATCAGTGTGGTGGTGGTATACATCAGCGTGGTGGTGGTATACATCAGCGGTGGTGGTATACATCAGCGTGGTGGTGGTATACATCAGCGTGGTGGTGGTATACATCAGCGTGGTGGTGGTATACATCAGCGTGGTGGTGGTATACATCAGCGTGGTGGTGGTATACATCAGCGTGGTGGTGGTATACATCAGCGTGGTGGTGGTATACATCAGTGTGGTGGTGGTATACATCAGTGTGGTGGTGGTATACATCAGCGTGGTGGTGGTATACATCAGCGTGGTGGTGGTATACATCAGCGTGGTGGTGGTATACATCAGCGTGGTGGTGGTATACATCAGCGTGGTGGTGGTATACATCAGCGTGGTGGTGGTATACATCAGTGTGGTGGTGGTATACATCAGTGTGGTGGTGGTATACATCAGCGTGGTGGTGGTATACATCAGTGTGGTGGTGGTATACATCAGCGTGGTGGTGGTATACATCAGCGTGGTGGTGGTATACATCAGTGTGGTGGTGGTATACATCAGCGTGGTGGTGGTATACATCAGCGTGGTGGTGGTATACATCAGCGTGGTGGTGGTATACATCAGTGTGGTGGTGGTATACATCAGCGTGGTGGTGGTATACATCAGTGTGGTGGTGGTATACATCAGCGTGGTGGTGGTATACATCAGCGTGGTGGTGGTATACATCAGTGTGGTGGTGGTATACATCAGCGTGGTGGTGGTATACATCAGCGTGGTGGTGGTATACATCAGCGTGGTGGTGGTATACATCAGTGTGGTGGTGGTATACATCAGCGTGGTGGTGGTATACATCAGCGTGGTGGTGGTATACATCAGCGTGGTGGTGGTATACATCAGTGTGGTGGTGGTATACATCAGTGTGGTGGTGGTATACATCAGCGTGGTGGTGGTATACATCAGTGTGGTGGTGGTATACATCAGCGTGGTGGTGGTATACATCAGTGTGGTGGTGGTATACATCAGTGTGGTGGTGGTATACATCAGCGTGGTGGTGGTATACATCAGTGTGGTGGTGGTATACATCAGCGTGGTGGTGGTATACATCAGCGTGGTGGTGGTATACATCAGCGTGGTGGTGGTATACATCAGCGTGGTGGTGGTATACATCAGTGTGGTGGTGGTATACATCAGTGTGGTGGTGGTATACATCAGCGTGGTGGTGGTATACATCAGCGTGGTGGTGGTATACATCAGCGTGGTGGTGGTATACATCAGCGTGGTGGTGGTATACATCAGCGTGGTGGTGGTATACATCAGCGTGGTGGTGGTATACATCAGCGTGGTGGTGGTATACATCAGTGTGGTGGTGGTATACATCAGTGTGGTGGTGGTATACATCAGCGTGGTGGTGGTATACATCAGTGTGGTGGTGGTATACATCAGCGTGGTGGTGGTATACATCAGCGTGGTGGTGGTATACATCAGCGTGGTGGTGGTATACATCAGCGTGGTGGTGGTATACATCAGCGTGGTGGTGGTATACATCAGCGTGGTGGTGGTATACATCAGTGTGGTGGTGGTATACATCAGTGTGGTGGTGGTATACATCAGTGTGGTGGTGGTATACATCAGCGTGGTGGTGGTATACATCAGTGTGGTGGTGGTATACATCAGTGTGGTGGTGGTATACATCAGCGTGGTGGTGGTATACATCAGCGTGGTGGTGGTATACATCAGCGTGGTGGTGGTATACATCAGCGTGGTGGTGGTATACATCAGCGTGGTGGTGGTATACATCAGCGTGGTGGTGGTATACATCAGCGTGGTGGTGGTATACATCAGTGTGGTGGTGGTATACATCAGTGTGGTGGTGGTATACATCAGCGTGGTGGTGGTATACATCAGCGTGGTGGTGGTATACATCAGCGTGGTGGTGGTATACATCAGCGTGGTGGTGGTATACATCAGCGTGGTGGTGGTATACATCAGCGTGGTGGTGGTATACAGCGTGGTGGTGGTATACATCAGCGTGGTGGTGGTATACATCAGCGTGGTGGTGGTATACATCAGCGTGGTGGTGGTATACATCAGCGTGGTGGTGGTATACAGGGTGGTAGAGGGTAATGTTTGAGTTTACACATCGTAAGATTTTTGACCTCTTACCCTTACATTCTTAACCTCCTCCTCCTCATCATCAACAACATATCATCATCATCATCATCATCATCATCATCATCATCATCATCATCATCATCATCATCATCATCATCATCATCATCATCATCATCATCATCATCATCATCATCATCATCATCATCATCATCATCATCATCATCATCATCATCATCATCATCATCATCAAGGAGTCACTAAGTAATGACACACATAACCTCGACAAATATATACACTTATATACACAACCATCACTAACGTTGAGTTCCACTCTCTTATAAATACATCTCTTAAGACATGTATTTTTAAAGTTTTTTCGTAAATTAACTATGAGGAATAATTCATAATGATAATTAAGTTTTCTTAACAGATTCAACACTTTCCTCATTTACTCTTCAACAAATAAATTAAATTATTCTAGTGTGTTTTAAAATTTTCGCAATATTTATCAATTTTTTTTAAATTCTGCGTTTTTATTATATTTGTTGGATAATCCGTAGCTTTTAGCGAAATTAGAATTTTATTATTAATTAATATGAAGAGAATTTATATGCTGCATAATGTGGAAAAATACTTTGTTATTCTGCCCGGCGATTATTCTGGTGTGGTTGTGTCCCTCGGCTTGGTCTTGCACTAGGCTTCCTTCATGACTTTCCGGTCAGTCAGGCTGGCTGTTGGTGCTTGCGGCACGCAGTCCAACATGGGTGCCACACACGTTTCGCTCCGTTCTGGACCATTGTCAAGTCACAATTGAATGAGAATATAATAGAGGGAAGTCCAGAATATAGGATGGGAGGAGAGAGGGGGAAGGAATGTAGTAGGTGTAGCAGTAGTGGTAGTAGCGGTGTTAGCAGTAATAATGAGGTAGTAGTAGCAGTAGAAATGCACTCTTGACACGTGACAGTGTTCTCTGGGGCGCACTCTACAACCTGACACAAACTTTCTTGCAGTAAATTAATTATTAAAATTTATATTTAATAAAATGTTAGATGTAAGTAGACCGTGGTGTGAATACTTCACTCTCTCGTGATTATATATTATATATATATAGGAGAGCCTGAGCTTGCTACCATCTGCAGCTCATAAGACTGCCATCCCCACGAGCCCCTTTGAGGCGGGGTAGATGGCAGACCAGAGGCCTAGCTTCTCCCTACGAGCCCCGTGAGGGCGGGGAATGTGGCTAGGCCTGGGGACACTTGGTCCCAAAGATGAGGAGGTACTTGTCCTTCCTCCCATGGGAGACTTAAGTCTCGAGACACTCCCCAGATAGGGAGCCAAGGCCGGGTCACCACTACTTGGAAAAGACCCGGGCCGGGAGAATACCGGTGAATAAAAAAAAAAAATATATATATATATATATATAATATATGTATATATATATATATATATATATATATATATATATATATATAATACACACACAGTTATTTAGGAATATTTTCTACGTGTTGAATATTATCGCACGATCCAGTACACAACACTGCCTCGTAAACTTTAGAAACCTGGTCTCCAACATCATCTTGCTTGGTAATTTCCATGTCTGACACCTATAATGAAAGAGTATGGGACATATAATAGCAGAGAAAGTCTCAGTATGGAGTTCGTATGAACAGTATCACACAAATGAACTGTTAAGACCCTTGACATATTCGACTGAAGGCAACATATGTTCAAACTGGCCAGGTTAAACGATAAATACCTTTGATGTTATATTCTTATCAAATCCTCTAAGCACTCTATTGCTTGTAATCATGTCTCCTCTAGTTTTTGTTATCCCTCACGGGCGTTAGGCTTAGTTTCTTCAGATTCTTCTCTTACTACATTTTTCTAAACTTTGGAATTAGTCTGTTTGTAAACTTTCTTATCTTCACAAATTATTTGCATGAAGAGGCTCCATGAAGGAACCTTGTCATCGATGATGGACTTGACATACCTTGTCTATAATAGCCTGAAGGACTGTTTGTTTAGTTCTCTGGATTCTGTTCAGAGATGTGCTTGTCTCACATGTAGCACTGAAGTTATACGATTGATATACACCTCTGACGATACGTTTGTTGCTAAAGAGGGTGGTGAAGGAGGGTGATGGAGGGAGCGAGAGAGAGAGAGAGAGAGAGAGAGAAAGGAAACTATCGAAGGGTGATTTTGTTATGTGGGGGTTCGAAACGTGGATTAGGTAAGAACACTCACGTAGGCTGGTTAGTACGTATAATTATAATGGAAGGTATGGGAAGCACAGACCCGCCCTGCCTCTGCTCACTATCTTAAAACTGACTCACCAGTGATGCCTAGGGGTGAGCGGCGTTCAAAAACATGCTAAGGTCAGCTGCAACGTGAATAACAGTCAGTGATTCACGCAGACGGTTGGTAGTCATACTACTGGTAACTAGTACTACTGGGAACTAATACTACTGAGAATTTTGATTACTGTTTGACGTCCTCGTGTATGTATGCTTGAGTTATAGCAACTTAAATATCTAAACTTACATTTAATCACCTCAGAAATGATGTTGAAGTAACTTTTGTTTGTTTTCCTCCTCAGGTGATGCCAGTACCAAGATGACATGTTGAGGGCGGCATGATGCCTCGGGGAGCGGGCTTGCGGGCGCCCCTGCCCACACTGCCTCGCGCCCACCACGCCAACACACGCCCAGTCCAACGCCTTTTCCTTCAACTTGTGCTATTAGCCTTACCACTGCTGGCCGGGGGGTCCTCGGGCGGGGACACCTCCCCTAAGACTTCATTTCGGTTCCTAAGAAACCTGTACAATGTCAGCATCTACGAGAACTCCTTACCTAGGACTTACGTGGCCGGGGAGGAGCTCATGGGCGTGGCGATGGATGACCTGCCGCCCTCCGGCCATGTCGCCTATGAAATAGTAGATGGGGACCAAGATCACTTCTTCGCTGCTGACTCCGAGCTAGTAGGAGGTGTGACGGTGCTGAAGGTGAGGACAAAGACTGGCCTGGGGGATGTACTCAACAGGGAGCGCCGGGCCCGCTACTCTCTTGTGGTGGAGGCCAGACTGAAGAATGTTGCTCACTGGGGAGGCAACCTCAAAGCCAGGACCAATGTGACAGTGTTAGTGTTAGACACCAATGATAATATTCCTTTGTTTTACCCGACTGTATACCAGGTTAATGTGGGCGAAGACGCCTCCCTTCACACCTCACTCATCTCTGTCACTGCACACGACGCTGACGATGGTTACAATGGCCAACTTTATTACTCACTAGAAGATCACAAGACAAATTTATTCGCCGTCCACCCAACCACTGGTGTTCTAAGCGTCACGCGGCCATTGTCTCACATGTATGGCCGCATACACAGAGTAACAGTATTGGCCCAGGACCGCGGGCCCCAGCCCCGGAACGTGCGGTCTGTAGCTGCGGCGCGAGCCTCAGTGCAAGTGCAGGTGCATCAGGTCAACATTCATGCACCCAGTATCACTGTGCAACACTTGCCACACGTGGTGGAGCACTCTCACACACACATCTATGCCATCATCACTGTTGATGATGCTGACGAGGGCGAGAGTGGCAAAGTAGATAAAGTAGATATCGTAGGCGGTGATCCCGACCGTCTCTTCAGTATTACTCGTGGTTCACATTCCAAAGAATATAATTTAGCTGTGCTGAAGTTGCTGGATCGTGAACTGGCGCCTGAGGGCTACAACCTGACCCTTCAGGCCTTCGACTGCGGCATTCCACAGCGCAAGTCGCGCGTCAACGTCCACGTTAACATTGCTGATGTGAACGACCATGCGCCTGTGTTTGCCAGAGAACAGTACGAGGAGGCTGTGAGCGAGGAAGCTCCACCCAATACTCCGGTGGTGAGAGTAGCAGCCTCAGACACTGACCAGGGTATTAATGGAAGGGTTCTCTTCAGAATAGTCGCTGGTAATGAGGACGACAAATTTAATATTAACCCCCGAACAGGTCTTATATCTACCGCGGACTGGCTAGACCATGAGTCCACTGCCTACTACAGTGTCACTGTGGCTGCTGTGGACCAAGCCAGCAATGCCCGCAGGAAGCAGTCCTCGGCTAAGGTTATTATCCGCGTGTTGGATGCCAATGACAACGCACCTCAGTTCAACACCCCCAACACAGAGGTCACGCTAGATGAGAATGAGCCCATAGGCTCGTATGTTACTCGTATGATCGCCTCTGATGTAGACTCAGGGGAGAATGGTTTTATATCTTACAGCATTGCTAACCTTGATCAAGTACCCTTTGTTATTGATCCCTTCGACGGCACAGTGCGTACCTCGTCTGTGCTTGACTATGAGGCCCAGCGACGTGTGTATACCATCAAGGTTCGAGCCTCGGACTGGGGAACACCTTTCAAACGGGAAACAGAAACAACAGTGAAAGTCAAAGTTCGTGACGTTAATGACAACAGGCCTCAGTTTGAAGGTGTTGACTGCAAGGGCTGGGTGTCTGTGGACGCCCCGGTGGGCACTAGTGTTCTCACACTCTCCGCACTCGACCTGGACAACGCCAGTATCGTGAGTTACAAACTCCAGAACGATATGGAAGAAGAGTGTTGGGCTATGGACGCCGCCTCAGGTGTACTTGCTCTCACCTGTGATCTCAGGAAATATTTTATTACAAGTGATAGACTGAGGACTTACGTTCTCAACGTAACAGCTACTGATGGATCCCATATATCCGACCCCACCAGCGTGACGGTGGCTATCATCACCCAAAGAAATGAGGACCGAGCTAACATAAGACAGCACTCTCATGTGGAGTGCCATGAGACCGGGATCAGCACCAAGGCAGCAGAGGTGGAGGCTGCAGCAGCTGAGAATAACGCAGCTGTGGAACACTACGCTCTTCTGCCGCTCCGCTACGGATACAATTCCCATGCCCCGGACTTTCCTGACAAGTTTCCCAGCATCATCAGGGTTCTCGAGGATGCTGAAATCGGTAAGGCACTCCTTACTGTGGAAGCTAAGGACCATGATAGAGGCCACAACGGGCGGGTGGTGTACGCCGTGTCCAACGGTGACACTGACTCAGTCTTTAAGATTGGCGTCGAGTCTGGTGTGCTAGAGGTCGTGGCGGAGCTGGATCGAGAGCGTACTCCAGAGTATTTCCTCAACATTACTGTTTATGATCTTGGAGTTCCACATAAGTGCGTCTCAAGAAATCTTACTGTTCAGGTTGCTGATGTGAATGACAATGCACCAGAGTTTAGTCGTGTGAGTTACAGCCTTCACTTGCCAGAAAATACTCGTAATGGCACCAGCGTGGCACAACTGAGTGCCCAAGATGCCGATGAAGGTCTCAACGCTAAAATAACATACGAATTAGTGACAGACGTGGAAGAGTTTACAGTTGGGCGAACAACAGGTGTGGTGTATATGTCCGGCGGACTGGACCGTGAGCGTCGCAGTGAGTATGATCTGAGAGTCCGGGCTTGGGACAGTGCCTTGGAAAACCCTCGCTCTGCCCTTGCCAGAGTACTAGTAACGGTCCTCGACATCAATGACTGTCCACCTGAATTTGGTGCGGCCAGCAAATTGACAGTGGACGTTCCTGAAGATTTACCTCTGGGTGCTGTGGTGGCCACTTTGCAGGCCACCGATCAAGATCAAGGTGTGGGTGGCCTAATCAGGTACAGTCTAGTCAGCGGTCACGGAGATGCTTTCCGCGTGGACGAGGAAACAGGAGTAGTGCGGCTATCGGCACCGCTGGATTTTGAAACTAGACAGTCGTACAATGTGTCAGTTCGAGCCCAAGACGGAGGCTCGCCATCTTTAGAAGCTCGCGCTTCTCTCTTCATTCGCGTTCACGACGTGGACGAAAACGTTGGTCCTCCTGTGTTCAGTGAGCGTGTGGTGCGGGGTCGTGTTCAGGAGAATATGCCTCCAGGTGCCCTGGTCACCAGCCTAACAGCTCGGGACCCCGACCAGGGCCGTCTCACATACACCATCATTGCCGGGGACGGTCTTGGTTACTTCACCATCGACAGGGAAGGTAAGTTCACTAATTTATTATTTACGTACGTGCAGTTCATGATACTTCACACTTCAGTATTACCTGACCATTTTCAACACAGCATTCACTTAACACTTTTAATTATCGCGTGGTTAATATGTCTTGCTAATCGACGTATTCTGTGTACTGTAAACACAGGCGTGTTGTAGTGCTGTGTGATAGACACACACTTCGCCAATACCACTAACCTCTCACATTATCAAAATCTTTGAAAGTGTTAAGATGTATGATTGTTAAACAAACAGTATGACATCTACATAATTCAGCTTTAAAGCAGGACTGTCCTGCCTCTCGCATCAGGTCACCGTGGGGGCGGTGACCTGGTGAGCTCCGGAAACGACTCCAGGTAGGTAATGTAAATACGCTTGTACATGAGACCAGGTCATGAAGACCACACCTGACATGGCCATCAGTAGCACACCACACATTGCCAGTAAGACCAGCTTTAGGCTTAAAAGGTTGCGAATCTAAAAATGAAATAAGCATTTTGATCTGACTTCACGAGAGAGTGGTTAGAGGCTGGGCCTCTAACCACTATCATCGTATCAGGGTGTCCTGATACGATGATAGGCAGCGGGAGTCTCCTGGAATCTCCTGACCTTAATTCCATGGTATCTAAGCCACCCACCCCGGCTCATAAACCCATTCACACACACACACACACACACACACACACACACACACACATGAAGCAGTATCGCTGAATAGTGATCCCAGGATTTAGCGTTCTAGTGGCTGTCCTAAGATATTATTAGCGGTCATCGTACGTGAGTGAATCAGTGAACATACCTACAAGAGTGTAATAGCTTTCAAGAGTGCGAATAATGTGATAAGATCAAGAATTTTACAATTTAAATCTGAATGAATGGTGAGTAAGGGAGGATAGCAGTCAGCTGGCTGCAGTGTTGACACAAAATATCCAAACAGTTAATTGGGTTAACGGTGTGATCTGAAATATTAACAAATACATATGTTGGTTGGTTATAGAAGCAGTGTAGTGATAAGATCATGAACGAGTGATTAAGTAAATACTGAAAGTAAGAAAAAATTAGTCAATCCCCAGCTGTTGGTGTTGTGAATGTAGTTAATATCATCAGATTTGTTATGACCAATACTGTACTAAAGAAAAAAGAGTGAATACCAAGTCTTCAAAGAAAAATAAAAGAAAAACTTGAATGCATGATAAAGTTCCTGAAGGAGTTACAAAATTGAAGGAGTTGATAGCAGCCGACCAGCAGGAACCTCCATTGTTGTGCAGACGACATCACTTGCCTATGTGTGGTTAATTTTGGTTAGTGTCTAAAGTCTCAGTGTCTCGCCCTGCTGGTTGTATGCTATACCATCACTCTCTCCCTAACTTTCAGTACCAGGAGATAGATAGTGGTAACCCTGATAATGTTTAGTAAATTATCTAAATATCTTCAGAAGAGTTGTGTAGCCTAGTGAACCCCCTCCCCGTTTTTCTGACAGCGACAAGCTAGTAAACAAGTACGCACATACAAACACATGTGTTCACCAGTAATTATTATAATAAACATTAGTATATATTAGTAAGGAATTGAGTGAGAAAAAATAATCCTGTAATTTTCAAAAAAGTAACGTAGCCTAGTGTGGAAAGATCTGGGCCGGGAGAGTACCGGTGAACCAAGAACAATAACAATAGTGTTAACGTGACCCCCCCCCCTTCTTTTTCAAAGAACGACAAGCTAGTAAACACAAACACAAGTGTACACAGTAAATATTATATAGTATATATTAGTGTATATTAATAAGGAATTGATTGTGAAAAAATTTTATAATCTTCAAAAGGCCTAGTGTGAGCACGCACACACATACCCACATACACACACACACACACACACACACACACACACACACACACACACACACACACACACACACACACACACACACACACACACAAACAATTAGCTCATAAATCCCCCCCACCACACACATTTTTACGATAAGCTGAAGCAGCTAGAACATCCCAACAGGATAAAAACAAAATGGGCTCTCAAAAGGGAGGATGTAAAGGCAAGGGAACCGATGATGGCTGGTCGGAAAAGGAAGAATGGGTAGAACGGCTCAAGAACAAAATGGAACAACAATGGGAGAAAAGGTTAAACGAGCTTTGCAATAACATATTAGAGCAAATATCTGCAGAGAGCAAGAAGTGGGAATCACGAGCTGTAGTAGCTGAGATAAAGATACAAAGATTGGAGAAAGAAATGGATGTGCTGAAGCAGGATCTAAAGATGAAGTCCAAAAGGAGCAAGATGGCTGAAATGGGAACATCAGCAGGCAGCGAGGGGACTGAAGGAGGGGATGGATCTAAGCAGTCTTTTGCAGCAGTAATATCAGGCCATCATGGTGTCTGGGAGATGATTAGGGAAACAGCAAAGGAGATGCTTAAATCAGATCCAGAGATACAGAGGGAAAAGAAATGGGAAGAGGAGAGGGAGAGATCAATAATTATTCATGGGCTTCAGGAGGCTGAAGGGCAGACCTATGATGAAAGAAAGCATTGGGAGAAAACAGAGATTAAGAACATCATTGCAATAACAGGAGAGAGGGACATGTCTCAAGTAGAAAATTTTCACAGACTTGGGGGGTATCCGAGGGAAAAAATCGACCAATCAGATTGACATTCAAGACAGATGTGGTACGGAACAGGATACTACAACAGAAACCACTGTTAAAGGACTCTCCAGATTATCAAAAAGTGTTCCTCAGTCGAGACAGAACACGAAAGGAAAGGGAACAACTGAAAGTGAGAGCAAGACAGAACCAGTGGAAGGAAAGAGAGACAGGACAGGCAACGACAGACAGGAAAACTCAGCCTTTGGGGGAACATCAAACACAAATGCTTACAGAAACCTCTCAACCCGTCACCACATATCATCCAAACACAGTAAACAGAAATGAACCTCACTCCATAGCCACCACCCCCCCTAAGCACTAATTCCACAGTCACAGCAGCCTCCCATAATATTGTGCCCTGCCTCCCACCCTCCCAGCCTGCACCTTCTTCTTCCATCTCCCAAAATACAGTAATGGAAAGGAAGCTAAAGGTATGGTACATCAATGCAGATGGAATAACAAATAAGAGTGGCAAGAACACATCACTGATGCATCACCTGACATTATAGCACTAACAGAGACAAAACTTACAGGGATGATAACAGATGCAATTTTTCCACCTGGATATCAGATTATGAGGAAAGACAGAGAGAACAGAGGAGGGGGAGGAGTAGCATTGCTCATAAAAAAACAGTGGAGTTTTGAGGAGACGAGAGGAATGGAAAGAAGGGAAACAGACGACTTCATTATAGGAACACTTCAGACTGGTACCACTATGACCCCGCCTCCGCCTGCTTCACCTCACCTCACTGCAGTATATAAGCCACGTCTACGGCCCTATGCTGTACATTCTACAAGATTGATGGACTGAACACATCGACTCCAGGCTGAGGGACTGATTACCTCATACTCCTCCTCTCCTTACGCCTTCCTCTTTGTATTGGACTGATGAAGCCACTGTGTGGCGAAACGTTTCCTGAATAAAGATTCCCATATGCTGCATAAGTGTCTCAATCTTCATCTCCTGAGGCGCACATCAACCAAATAACGGCTGCAGCATATGGGCGCCTAGCAAACCTAAGAACAGCATTCTGCCATCTTAATAAGGAATCGTTCAGGACCCTGTACACCGTGTACGTTAGGCCCATATTGGAGCATGCGGCACCAGTCTGGAACCCACACCTAGCCAAGCACGTAAAGAAACTGGAGAAAGTGCAAAGGTTTGCAACAAGACTAGTCCCAGAGCTAAGAGGTATGTCCTACGAGGAGAGGTTAAGGGAAATCAACCTGACGACACTGGAGGACAGGAGAGATAGGGGGGGACGTGATAACGACATACAAAATACTGAGAGGAATTGACAAGGTGGACAAAGACAGGATGTTCCAGAGATGGGACACAGCAACAAGGGGTCACAGTTGGAAGTTGAAGACACAGATGAATCACAGGGATATTAGGAAGTATTTCTTCAGTCACAGAGTAGTCAGGATGTGCAATAGTTTGGGAAGCGATGTAATGGAGGCAGGATCCATTCATAGCTTTAAGGAGAGGTATGATAAAGCTCATGGTGCAGGGAGAGTAACCCAGTAGCGGCCAGTGTAGAGGCGGGGCCAGGAGCTATGAATCGACCCCTGCAACCACAGACAGTGATGAAGTACATGCAAAACACACTGATTCAAGTAAAATATTAAATGGGAAATTTGGACTGTCTCTTGGACAGAATATTTGTTAAATTGATAAGGAAGTTGATAAAGAATAATTAAAACTGAAAGTATCTGAGAGTTTTATATTAAGGCAAAGTGACAGCAGCTGTCATCATCTCACTCAGTACTGTAGTTCAGATCTTGGATAAATGTTAAGTTCTTGGAGATGAAAGTCAGTTCGTCTGGACTTAGTCAACAGAATCTCCTTTCTGAGAACACAACGAGTATCATGTTTACCCGTCACGTGTAGGTAGTACTCAGAGAATAGTCGTAAATCCTCCGAGGTTCTCGTCAGATGTACTCGCAGACCGGCCTTGGACGATTTATAACAAAAAAGTCGAGAGTACAAGCCACGGGGGGGGGGGGAAGAATCTTTAGCTCAAGTACTCTTACACTTCTCAGTGCGCCATCAGGAGCTGTGCAATGTTGCAAGGGCAGTAACAAGAGAAATAGGGTAAGTTTTTCAGAGTATGGTAGGGCGGTGGCACCAGCCTCTGAGGGAGAGAGAGGCCCAGCGGAATGCTAACCACACACAGATCACCCCCCCCCCCCCACACCTCACCCCATATGGAGTCGGGTGGAGTAGGCCTCACAGTTTGCAGATAACGTGAGGTAAAATAACTAGGAGATAGTTAACAGCCATCCCTAAGCTTCTAACCGCTGAGAACAGGTCATGTGACGTAAGAAGTTACATTACAATAGTGGGTCATTTACATACAGAATGCAGCTAATGTGGACAACTTTCTAACTAATGATATAAAGGGAATAAATCCCTCGTTTTGTCAACTGGTGTCACAGAATATTCCAGAATATTCAGGAAATACTTTCAGTGTCAGTTAATATGCCTTTGTGAATTATCCTATTCAGGCTTTTTCTTTTTAACACCATTACCATTTTTTAACACCACTATCATCTGCTAATATCACTATTATCATTATCATTATAATATTACTACCAACATAATTCAGTAAACCACTAAACTTGTCGCAAAATTACCATGTTGCAATTAACTATGTGTACCTGG
>NC_091308.1:2854733-2882233 GCF_038502225.1 Cherax quadricarinatus
CCTGCTCTTTTCTATCCCTGCTCTTTTCTATCCCTGGTCTTCTCTATCCCTGGTCTTTTCTATCCCTGGTCTTTTCTATCCCTGGTCTTCTCTATCCCTGCTCTTTTCTATCCCTGGTCTTCTCTATCCCTGCTCTTTTCTATCCCTGGTCTTCTCTATCCCTGGTCTTCTCTATCCCTGGTCTTTTCTATCCCTGGTCTTTTCTATCCCTGCTCTTTTCTATCCCTGCTCTTTTCTATCCCTGCTCTTTTCTATCCCTGGTCTTCTCTATCCCTGGTCTTTTCTATCCCTGGTCTTTTCTATCCCTGGTCTTCTCTATCCCTGCTCTTTTCTATCCCTGGTCTTTTCTATCCCTGCTCTTTTCTATCCCTGGTCTTCTCTATCCCTGGTCTACTCTATCCCTGGTCTTTTCTATCCCTGCTCTTTTCTATCCCTGGTCTTCTCTATCCCTGGTCTACTCTATCCCTGGTGGCACATAAAGCCTGAGTTTGCCTTTAACACCATCTTCACCTTCACAGCTGGCGCTTTCAACACCACCTTCACAGCTGGCGCCTTTAACACCATCTTCAACACCATCTTCACCTTCACAGCTGGCGTCACAACTCGGCCTGGCTGCCTTTATTATGGTGCCTCGCCTTAGTTTGCTGACTCAAGAAATGCAAACACACACTCCTCCTCCTAATGCAGTTTCCATGCCTTGTCTCTCTTTCGTTCTTCTTTTCCTAATTCTAATTTTTCTTCTAATGTTGTTTCAATGGGTTTGTTTTATCTATTTTTTTAAGATTCGAAGTTCGTTCTTTTTCTACTGATGTTTTGATTTTGAGTTTTTGTTTGTTTTCTTAAAGTTGTGTCTTTTTTCTTTACGTTCGCTTTTTCTGCTTCGCTGGTTTGAGACAGTCACTCAGGAAATAAATCACTTGAGTTTTCAGGGTTATCTGAGGCTTATTTGTACGTATCACCAGTGTATGTGTAAGTCAAGACAGCTGTTGTAGTTATTAAAAATAATGTATGATAATCCCTCAACCGCAATGAACCTGAATAAATTAATGTTTATTATTATTATTCTTGTTTTGATGTCTATGTTTTGTTTAGCACGCTCTTCATGCATTCATTTGAAACCTAATTTAGATTTTGCCGCCGCAGCGGCTAGTTTATTGTGAACCTCATTTCCATCATGTTTACGGTAGCGTTAGAGCATATGCATCCTGTGGACGGTTGCGCAAGAGCATATGAATACAGAAAAGGCCAA
Source organism: Cherax quadricarinatus (assembly GCF_038502225.1). NCBI lineage: Eukaryota > Metazoa > Arthropoda > Malacostraca > Decapoda > Parastacidae > Cherax > Cherax quadricarinatus. The sequence continues at coordinate 2,855,983 of NC_091308.1, forward strand.
TTTGAAGAGTTACACCTGCCATTGTTCTCTTGAGATTAGTCTGAGACCAGCCCTGGTGCTCTTACACTAATCGGCTTGGTGTCTGATCAGCGCTCTTAGTTGCAGACAAGATCTCATGGCCTGAGAAGAGGTCTACTGATCTCAGGACAACCCTTTCCTAAATTTAGAACAGGTCTCGTGGTTTTAAACCATTCTTTGTGGTCTCGTATTAGGCTTCAGCCTTGGCCTCAAAGGTCTCAATCTGAGAGGAAGGAGGATAATGGTGATTCAAAGGGAGATGAGGGAGAGTTGGAGATGGTGGGGAGCAAGAAGTTGGGAGTGTTGTGAGAGTGATTGGAGAGAAAGAAGTAGGGTTGGGGAAGGAAGGGTTCAGGAAGGGAAAGGAAGGTTGAGAGAATGAGGGAAAGCTGGGGAAGAAAGAGGGAGGGAGGGTTCATGATGAGGAAGAGAAGGTTAAGGAAGAGTGTGAGGTGACGCAGATAACCAGGTCTTGGCCAACACACCTTTAAGATTATGCTTGAGAATGTATGATTTAATTCTCGGTTAATGTACAGATATGAACCACTACTGTCTTGTGGCATACATACGTTTGCAAACAAGCACGCATACATGCATAAGAGGCAGGACTAGGAGCTAGAACTCAACCCCAGCATACACCACTAGTTGGTGAGTATTCAATGTTTAGATGTATAAACTTGTCAGAATCAACTGAAGAGGTAGGACAAGGAGCTGTCTCTCTCCCCCACAAATACAACTAGGTAACTACATCAGGGCGAAGATGCATATACGTATACGCCCATAGACTTGGATGGGCGCAAATACACTGGCGTGCGTGCAGGTTCATGAAATATCTCAAAGCTACAGCTGTTGTTCGCCTGGTGTTGGGTAGTCAGCAAGTCTGTGTAGCATCTCAAGAGCTATTGTCTCTTCCTTTTCTGGCAGGTCAACCCTTTCGTATAGGGAAGGTGATAGTGTTATGGTGAGGTCACCACCAGTGATGTTGTGAAGTCACCACTAGTGATGTTGTGAGGGTATAAAGCAAGTCGTACTGACGTCACACCACCCCTGATATCACTGTTTACGACTCCATTTTAGCATCAAGCCCATAATTGTCCATGTTTACAATTCAAACAAGATGGCGCCAATTATATCAGTGCTCATGCATGTCAGATGGCTGGGGCAAAGGTGCTGCGGGACGACACTTCTGTATACTGACCATTATGAGTGTATATGCTGTGGAAAACTGATCATACATCATAGAGGACTCAGAACAAACTGATCTTTAGACACAGCGGAAACTTTCAACTGATCCCTGTCCTCGAGAGGGAAATTAATAAGCTCCTCAAGTTTGCTTCTGGTCAGTCAGGCTTACGTTGGGCTGCGTGCAACTTTCACCAGCAACCTGACTAAGTCATCAATCTGGAGACCTGAATGTAGACCGGGATGCAGGGACGATGATCCCCTGAACTCTTAACAGATAGACGGGTAATGTTTCATGTTAAACGCGGGACCGCGTAACTGACTGGGTTTCCGTCTTCCGATCTGTATGGTCTGACTCGCGAAACAGCAATTAAACGATTGCAAACAAGTCATGGAACGGGCGAGGGTATGAACCTCTGGTAAGCGAGTCTTAAAACACACTGAATGGTGTGTAAACCCTACCTGTTCCATGATCTGTATGGCTCTTAGCATGCCTGGCAGCAAGCTGCAGCAACAACCAGATCGATCACGACGCAATGATCATGAAAATGTCACTCTCTCATTCAAGTTTTCCATAGTATCCTTTTATCAGATGCGACTTTGTAAATGGTCCAGGTCGTACTGAAACGTCGTTGTAAATTTCTCTCTCCTATGTCCGGGTTATTTGTGTATTGTTTCAGTAACGATATTGTGCCCGTTTTGTTCTTTATCAGATTGTTTTTTTCACAGCCTGTTATTCCCTGGTTTTATAAGCTGTTTAGGCAATGCGGGCGGCTAACAGGAACAGCTTTGATGACAAGGAAGTCGCCTGGCGTCAGGGTGGGCTGCAGGGGCTAGAATAACCCTCAAAAACAGTCACAGGTATATCAGTTAATCTGATGGAATACGAGTCTAACTTTTATGAATTCCTCGACATATTTTAATTCGAATATGTAAGAATTGGAGTCACAGAGTATGTGCTCACACAGTATGTGCTCACAATGTGCTCACACAGTATGTGCTCACAGTGTGCTCACACAGTATGTGCTCACAGTGTGCTCACCCAGGCCAGAAATACCCTCCTTCTCCCCCCCCCCCAAAAAAAAATGACCTAACATAAAGCGAGACTGATAAAGAGTCGTCAGTCTATTTACTTCATCACAATATGATGCAAGAGGCTGCTGGTGTTGTTGACCCAGCATACATACTGCATCATGGCGTCGTTGTCACAATGACCAGAACGTCACTACAACGTCGCCATTACGTAGTGTGTTTACATGGTATGACTCGGCCTACAAAATCGACACATTCTTGGATGTTGTTACTGCACAACTAAGGTAAGTTTCAAGTAGGTGAATAAATAGAAAGATAGGTGGGAGGCTTGGACCGTGGTCCTGGGATTGGCGGGTCCAACGCTCTACCGAATTTACACCACTAACTGATGTAGACCTAAATAATCGTAAAGTTGTGAGCAGAATTATTCTCACGTCTTGTATCTTTATATTTCAATTTGAAAAAGTATATAATTTAGAAACAGTTGGTTTACAGATTACTATAAATTTTCAAATAATTGCTGCGGCCAGCAGTAAGGCTCTGATCTACCGAGAGGCCTGGTCAACGACTGGGCCGCACGGGCATTGACCGCCGATACACCCTCCAGATAGACCCCAGGTAATAATACCAGTAGCCGTAGCTATATTTACCAACTTTTAACGTAAATAGCCATGTCACTGTAAATTCCTAAATTACACGAGCAATGTATTCCCTATGGAAATTTGTGAACTTTCAACATATTGAAGCAGCCATGTGAAATCTGTCACTGTTTCCACTGCAACAGTTCGAGTTGAAAAATAGGGCAAGGCGTAAACAGACTCATAATCAGCTGTTTTCCACGGCAGGTTCCATATATTCGAACACTGTGGAAGGTCTACCCTCCTGGAGTCGATTTCAGGGCATTCTGTGGCTAATGCCCCAGCGGCTCGGTCCTTCACCAAGTAGACCGAAGTGTGAGTGTTTTCCCAACTGCAACTTTCAGTAATTGTTCATGGTATGCCAGTGGTACAGAAAAGAAAACCTTAGGGGCACTGTCTTTGAAGTCAGTCTCAAAGGTGAAGATTCCAGGGATCATGGCCCCCGCCACCCAGTCTCTGGGGGTCGGGTGCCCCCACAAAGTATTGTGGATGATGACTAACAATGGCTCCCACTTTCCGAGGTTAGATGTCATACGACCGAGGAGAAAGTCAAGACCTTCTCATGTGGCAGTTGATAATTATAACCCAAAGTAATGATCCAGAGAACTTAATAATAATGAGAACTTGGCATTAATAATAATAATAATAATAATAATAATAATAATAATAATAATAATAATACCATTATGAAAAAGAAATCGTAGTTTTAATATTACTTGTTTCAAAAATGCCATGAATGTCATTGATACGTTGGAGGCTGAACAAGAAATCGAGTCAGCGTCAGAAGGTCACGAGAGATGGTTCGTTGACCCAGGGAGAAAACGCTGGTGGATGAAGTTGAAGGGTACGAGGTGCAGCTGTGGGGGCGAGGCACACGTGCCCAGAGATGACAGGAGACCTACCCAGCAGCCCTGGCATACTAATATCTAGTATGCGAGCGGATCAGCACGTCCCCACTGTTCATTTGTGTAAGGACGCAGTGGTTACCTTTGTATTTGCTAATGGCTGCGTAGTGTTCGTTTGAACATATTTAATGTAGTTCTCCGTGTTCGCTTTTCCGCCCTTTGTGTGTGAACGATCCGCTGCCTTTGCAAATCCTGCATATGCAGGATTTTCCCTATTTTATATTCATGATTTCATTTCATAACTTAATAACAGGACTATTAAGAGTCTGATTTCACTCTGTAAGGGAGGCCATAATTATAGCAGTTACTATATCAATAATTCACTAAATCGCTGCTCTCTGCACTCACTGTTCAATCTCAATTCCTCAGCATTTACTTTCCAGTATTCATTGTCACTCGCTGTCCTAGTATTCGCCCTCTAGCATTCACTGCTCAGAATTCAGTGAAGTCCAGTTCGGCTACCACAGTACTCTCCTTGTGTTCACTACATAACTGATCCATCATTGTATAACAGCTCATCTCATGCATACGCTAACGCTAATGTCCACTAGATCAGTGGTCCACTGTTTTAACCAAGGCACGAGAGCTAATCACCATTAAGTTGACCCAGGAAATGAGCTCTAACGCCTTAATAAATTTCCAGAACGAGTCATGTGAGTGAGGTAGATCACGGAGCTAGCGTCCACCAGGCCAAGACACAAGCTGCAAGACAAACTTCTGCTGAGACAATGTTTCGCTCTGCGTAGGAGCTTTATTAAGGGCAAAACGTTGTCCAGGTAAAAGCTCGTTCTGCGACTTGTGTCTGTCTTCATATCCGTCATTATTAGCCATTTCGCTTTTTTAATGCCGATAATTAACGTAATCAAGTAAATTACAGGAATATAATTAGAACCCGATTCACAACTAGCTCAGAATTTCATGTCACCAACACTTGGCTACGCTATTTAAATTAGCGATACGTAACTGGTTTGTTCAGTGAGACCTACTCGGCATTTTAACTTATAAGGCTAACCCATTACAAGTCCATTACCCTAACAGTAAGTAGCAGGACCTGTTCCTTAAAGAAACCCCAACGGGAATATTTAGCATAAACCTTGTAATCACATCACCTGTGTCTGTTCGTCCTGGACATCAGTATCTGAAGCCACTCAGTAGGTCACACACTTACATGATACACTTTTTACTTTCTGTTTCTCATATCCCAGTCCCTTTCGACTAGCAATTTGTATGCCAATGTTAGGGAGAGTGGTGTGATAACCCGGAGCTCATGACATATTGCATACAAGAGTGTGCAGCTCCCCCGGATTCCTAGGAGCTTCAGGTACACTGGATGCGTGTTTATATGCTCCGCTGCAATCTGGTTTTAACAATAATTTCTTTTATTTTATGGAGGCCATGTAAATAAACGATCTTGGGTACTGCTGACTGGAAGCTCTCTCATAAATCTGACTGATCTGGCAATGAAAATATTCTGGCCTGCAAACATGCAAGGCGCTCTCTCTCTCTCTCTCTCTCTCTCTCTCTCTCTCTCTCTCTCTCTCTCTCTCTCTCTCTCTCTCTCTCTCTCTCTCTCTCTCTCTCTCTCTCTCTCTCTCTCTCTCCCTCTCTCTCTCTCTCCCTCTCTCTCTCTCTCTCTCTCTCTCTCTCTCTCTCTCTCTCTCTCACACACACACACACACACATTTTTTTTATTGGAGTAATATTGAATATATGAAGAAAAGTCTGAGAGTTTCTTCTATAAATTGAATTTGAAAGCCAACCATTAGAACTGTAAATGAAATACATGCATAGCAAAGTTGCTGAATTTAAATTAATGAGAATTTATAATGCCTCCATACTTCTTGTATCCCTTTAACGGATTTTTTTAAAGAACGAAAATACAGTGAGAGAATGTGATACAGAGGATCTTCCCTCCAGTGACAATGAGTTCTGAACCTCGTGATCAGTTGAGGTAACAATCAGAGGTATATTATTAACATACCGGAAAGTGTCTTTACACTAGATTGAAACAACGTAAATATTGTATAAGAACTGGATGGGTCTACACTTGTTCTTCCACGTTAGTCTCACAGGTCTCCCGCTCACCTGGAGAACAATAACGTATTTATATCTATTCTTAGCTTAATGCTAATTTTTTTTACTCCTGTCCTAGTGAATACGAGTCGAAATATTACATTACTTTGCAAATGACAGGTTCAAAATGGATAACAGTGAGACAGAGAAGGAAAGACAAAAAGGCTCAGGCAGGTCATCGTTCACGATACCATAGAATGTGTATGGTGCTGTGTCATGGTTGGTTCAAAATATGCCACGAGTAACAATATTTCTGTATGATACAGCAGGACTGTAGCATCATGGCACCTTGCTTGACGAGTCTGGAGTCTCGGCTCATTAGGAATAATTCAGTTTTTTTTCATTAAAAAGTCAGATCCCCTTTTCAGAAGTGTGAGTTCCTCGCTCTCTCCTGAAGGTGTGTTTGTAAATAAGATATTATATAGATCTGAAGCTGAATCAGTCACGAGGCGTCCCCCACACCTGTACCCCTACACACCATAACACACCTGTACCCCTACACACCATAACACACCTGTACCCCTACACACCATAACACACCTGTACCCCTACACACCATAACACACCTGTACCCCTACACACCATAACACACCTGTACCCCTACACACCCTAACACGCCTGTACCCCTACACACCATAACACACCTGTACCCCTGCACACCATAACACACCTGCACCCCTACACACCATAACACGCCTGTACCCCTACACACCATAACATACCTGTACCCCTACACACCATAACACACCTGTACCCCTACACACCATGACACACCTGTACCCCTACACACCATAACACACCTGTACCCCTACACACCATAACACACCTGTACCCCTACACACCATAACACACCTGTACCCCTACACACCATAACACACCTGTACCCCTACACACCATAACACACCTGTACCCCTACACACCATAACACACCTGTACCTCTGCACACCATAACACACCTGTACCCCTACACACCCTAACACACCTGTACCCCTACACACCATGACACACCTGTACCCCTACACACCATAACACACCTGTACCCCTACACACCCTAACACACCTGCACCCCTACACACCATGACACACCTGTACACCTGCACACCATAACACACCTGTACCCCTACACACCCTAACACACCTGCACCCCTACACACCATAACACACCTGTACCCCTACACACCATGACACACCTGTACCCCGACACACCATGACACACCTGTACCCCGACACACCATGACACACCTGTACCTCTGTAATGTAATACGACAATAGTACTGAAATGAGAGTTTTTCCTGGCTCCTTCTCTTGTGAAAGTTCCTTAACATTAATGATATACAATACCGACAAGTGAAGAAACAAGACACATGTGCAATACTTAGCTGTGTTTACTGTATAAATAAAGACAGCCAGGTGTTGCACATGTGTTTTATTCAGCAGGTCAGAACTTCTTGATGCGCCACAAGTGGGGTATTATGTCCCAAATGAATAGACGTGAATTTTCTGAAAGTATTTCGTACACTAGCTTGTTATGCATACACCGCTTAAGTTATTCTCCTGGTAAGATGTTGTGATGCAACTTGTCCAATAAACATGACGTTGGTTTTCGCACGTATTGCAGTTGTTTAATTTTGACACATGCAAACGACTGTAAAAGTTATCACTTATTCTGAGTTAGGGTAACCTAACTGCTGATTACGAAGTGAAACATTTAGTCAGGATGGCACCAGGATGGCACCAGGATGGCACCAGGATGGCGCCAGAATGGCACCAGGATAGCACCAGACTGGCACCAGGATGGCACCAGGATGGCACCAGGATAGCACCAGAATGGCACCAGGATAGCAACAGGATGGCACCAGGATGGCACCAGAATGGCACCAGGATGGCACCAGGATGGCACCAGGATGGCACCAGAATGGCACCAGGATGGCAATAGCATAGCACCAGGATGGCACCAGGATGGCAACAGCATAGCACCAGGATGGCACCAGAATGGCACCAGGATGGCAACAGCATAGCACCAGGATGGCACCAGAATGGCACCAGGATGGCAACAGCATAGCACCAGGATGGCAGGCTCTTGTATTTACCTAAGAGACGTGTGTCACTGAGAGAACAAGAGTTGCACTCTTGCATCTCTCCACAAAGCACTGGACGCCAAGATTGCTTCTCTTGTTCACTTGTATTCTTTTAATCTCATTCTGAAATAAGCGAAGAAAAAAGTTGAAATTTAAAGTGCTTTCAAAATCGAGTGGCTCTCATAGCCCATTAGGACCCCGAAGTTAATCCACTTGGCAAAAGTTAGTCTAAATTATTAACTGCCTTACTGAACACAGTTTTATACTGTGGGACTGTTGTGCAAACCGTTGATTACGATGGTAGCAATAGTCGTGATGGTGGTGGTGCGCACACACACACACTATATATATATATATATATATATATATATATATATATATATATATATATATATATATATATATGTGTGTGTGTGTGTGTGTGTGTGTGTGTGTGTGTTAGAAATCACAATATGACGCGTAACTGCAAACGTAAAAAATACCAATGTGAAAAAGTAAACAGGAAAACCTAAGCGCTTTCTTGTGTAAGTAATGTGGTGGGGAACTCTTACGAGCACAACAGTAGGGCCACTGACTTATCAAAAGAAATGATATATGTGTTAGCATCAGTGGCCCAAGACTCTTCAACTTGCTACCAGCAGATATAAAAAAAAATAAAACTGGGGCAAGTGTTGAAGTGTTCAAGAAGGCGCTGGACCACTACCTCCACCAAATGCTGTATCAACCTGGCTGTGATGGATGTATGGACCAGCGGGCCTTCCAGCAGCAACTACCTGGTTGACGAATCAATCACCAGGAAAGACTGACCTCAAGCCTGTCTGCGAGGATAGAAAATCCCGTGAAACAGTCACAGGTATACACTGGTATCTCACAAGTAGGTGAATTTGGCCCTGCGGGAATAATTCCACAGAAAAAAGTGACAATAGATTCGCGCACTGTTGTTTATTAATGGTTTATAATTAGTGGGAAGATGAGTGAGACAGTGATACATAAATAGTATTAAGATACAGTATGTGTTTGTAGCCTTATCTAAGATGATGAAATGTGGAGTTAACTTAGGTGCTTGTAGCCTTGTTGTAACATGTAGAGTTAACCTAGGTGCTTGTAGCCTTGTTGTAACATGTAGAGTTAACCTAGGTGCTTGTAGCCTTGTTGTATAATGTAGAGTTAACCTAGGTGCTTGTAGCCTTGTTGTATAATGTAGAGTTAACCTAGGTGCTTGTAGCCTTGTATAATGTAGAGTTAACCTAGGTGCTTGTAGCCTTGTTGTATAATGTAGAGTTAACCTAGGTGCTTGTAGCCTTGTTGTATGTACCTAGGTGCTTGTATGTAGAGTTAACCTAGGTGCTTGTAGCCTTGTTGTATAATGTAGAGTTAACCTAGGTGCTTGTAGCCTTGTTGTATAATGTTGAGTTAACCTAGGTGCTTGTAGCCTTGTTGTATAATGTTGAGTTAACCTAGGTGCTTGTAGCCTTGTTGTATAATGTTGAGTTAACCTAGGTGCTTGTAGCCTTGTTGTATAATGTAGAGTTAACCTAGGTGCTTGTAGCCTTGTATAATGTAGAGTTAACCTAGGTGCTTGTAGCCTTGTTGTATAGAGTTAACCTAGGTGCTTGTAGCCTTGTATAATGTAGAGTTAACCTAGGTGCTTGTAGCCTTGTTGTATAGAGTTAACCTAGGTGCTTGTAGCCTTGTTGTATAGAGTTAACCTAGGTGCTTGTAGCCTTGTTGTATAGAGTTAACCTAGGTGCTTGTAGCCTGGTTGTATAATGTAGAGTTAACCTAGGTGCTTGTAGCCTGGTTGTATCATGTAGAGTTAACCTAGGTGCTTGTAGCCTGGTTGTAACATGTAGAGTTAACCTAGGTGCTTGTAGCCTGGTTGTATCATGTAGAGTTAACCTAGGTGCTTGTAGCCTGGTTGTATCATGTAGAGTTAACCTAGGTGCTTGTAGCCTGGTTGTAACATGTAGAGTTAACCTAGGTGCTTGTAGCCTGGTTGTAACATGTAGAGTTAACCTAGGTGCTTGTAGCCTGGTTGTATCATGTAGAGTTAACCTAGGTGCTTGTAGCCTGGTTGTATCATGTAGAGTTAACCTAGGTGCTTGTAGCCTGGTTGTATCATGTAGAGTTAACCTAGGTGCTTGTAGCCTGGTTGTATCATGTAGAGTTAACCTAGGTGCTTGTAGCCTGGTTGTATCATGTAGAGTTAACCTAGGTGCTTGTAGCCTGGTTGTATCATGTAGAGTTAACCTAGGTGCTTGTAGCCTGGTTGTAACATGTAGAGTTAACCTAGGTGCTTGTAGCCTTGTTGTAACATGTAGAGTTAACCTAGGTGCTTGTAGCCTGGTTGTAACATGTAGAGTTAACCTAGGTGCTTGTAGCCTGGTTGTATCATGTAGAGTTAACCTAGGTGCTTGTAGCCTGGTTGTAACATGTAGAGTTAACCTAGGTGCTTGTAGCCTGGTTGTATCATGTAGAGTTAACCTAGGTGCTTGTAGCCTGGTTGTAACATGTAGAGTTAACCTAGGTGCTTGTAGCCTGGTTGTAACATGTAGAGTTAACCTAGGTGCTTGTAGCCTGGTTGTAACATGTAGAGTTAACCTAGGTGCTTGTAGTCTGGTTGTAACATGTAGAGTTAACCTAGGTGCTTGTAGTCTGGTTGTAACATGTAGAGTTAACCTAGGTGCTTGTAGCCTGGTTGTATCATGGAGAGTTAACCTAGGTGCTTGTAGCCTGGTTGTATCATGTAGAGTTAACCTAGGTGCTTGTAGCCTGGTTGTATCATGTAGAGTTAACCTAGGTGCTTGTAGCCTGGTTGTATAATGTAGAGTTAACCTAGGTGCTTGTAGCCTTGTTGTATAATGTAGAGTTAACCTAGGTGCTTGTAGCCTTGTTGTATAATGTACAGTTAACCTAAGTGCTTGTAGCCTTGTTGTATAATGTAGAGTTAACCTAGGTGCTTGTAGCCTTGTTGTATAATGTAGAGTTAACCTAGGTGCTTGTAGCCTTGTTGTATAGAGTTAACCTAGGTGCTTGTAGCCTGGTTGTATAATGTAGAGTTAACCTAGGTGCTTGTAGCCTTGTTGTATAATGTAGAGTTAACCTAGGTGCTTGTAGCCTTGTATAATGTAGAGTTAACCTAGGTGCTTGTAGCCTTGTTGTAACATGTAGAGTTAACCTAGGTGCTTGTAGCCTGGTTGTATAATGTAGAGTTAACCTAGGTGCTTGTAGCCTTGTTGTATAATGTAGAGTTAACCTAGGTGCTTGTAGCCTTGTTGTATAATGTAGAGTTAACCTAGGTGCTTGTAGCCTTGTATAATGTAGAGTTAACCTAGGTGCTTGTAGCCTTGTTGTATAATGTAGAGTTAACCTAGGTGCTTGTAGCCTTGTTGTATAATGTAGAGTTAACCTAGTTGCTTGTAGCCTTGTTGTATAATGTTGAGTTAACCTAGGTGCTTGTAGCCTTGTTGTAACATGTAGAGTTAACCTGGGTGCTTGTAGCCTGGTTGTATAATGTAGAGTTAACCTAGGTGCTTGTAGCCTTGTTGTATAATGTAGAGTTAACCTAGGTGCTTGTAGCCTTGTATAATGTAGAGTTAACCTAGGTGCTTGTAGCCTTGTTGTATAATGTAGAGTTAACCTAGGTGCTTGTAGCCTTGTTGTATAATGTAGAGTTAACCTAGGTGCTTGTAGCCTTGTTGTATAATGTTGAGTTAACCTAGGTGCTTGTAGCCTTGTATAAAGTAGAGTTAACCTAGGTGCTTGTAGCCTGGTTGTAACATGTAGAGTTAACCTAGGTGCTTGTAGCCTGGTTTAAGAAGGTGAAACAGAGGTTATATTCAGAGGGTGACGGATTCACCCGACATGTCAGTCTTGCTGGCCCGACCTCCAGCCTTTAAGTATAAAATTACGACCCCATTCACCACGACTCGAAAAGCAAAATTTATAACACTGATACAGTTATGTATGTCGTGCGTAGTAAACCCATTGGTTAATATTACCCAGCACTATTTCAAATACAATTATTTGAATGTTTACATATTAGTCTTTACTAAATATAACTGTGTAAATGTTTCTTTGTGGATTTTTTTTTTATATTTTGTACTAAAATTAATTTAGAAGCCTAAGGACACATTGATAAAATTTTAATAGCGTAGAGGGACCATGATTAAGATATTCTATCTGTATTAATTTCCTAATTTTTTTTTTCTTTTTGGAGTTATTGCAACGATCTTTGTATAGTAAGTCAAGCCTGCATGTTTAACTCTGAAAAGTACACACACACACACACACACACACACACACACACACACACACACACACACACAGGAGGTGGAATAGTCTAGCAAGTGATGTAGTGGAGGCAGGAACCATGCATAGCTTTGAGACGAGGTATGATAAAGCTCATGGAGCAGGGAGAGAGAGGACCTAGTAGCGTTCAGTGAAGAGGCTGGGCCAGGAGCTTGGACTCGACTCCTGCAACCTCAACTAAGTGAGTACAACTAGGTGAGTACACACACACACACACACACACACACACACACATACACACACACTTCAGGGAGAGTGACCTAGTAGCGACCAGTGAAGAGGCGGGGCCAGGAGCTTGGACTCGACCCCTGCAACTTCAACTAGATGAGTACACACACACACACACGCGCGCACACACACACACACACACACACACACACACACACACACACACACACACACACACGCACACACATACAAATGCACACACGCATATACAACAGGCCTAGTGTCTAATCGACATGTGCCTAGGACAAAATGGACAAAATGGTAACATACACACACACACACACACTCTTGAAAGAAATACTCCCCTCACCTTACTGAACACCAACCCCCTCGGTCTTACTGAACACCAACCCCCCCGGCCTTACTGAACGCAGGAGGGAGAGATATATCATAATCTACACTTGGAAAATCTTGGAAGGAATGGTCCCAAATCTGCACACAGAAATCACTCCCTACGAAAGTAAAAGACTGGGCAGGCGATGCAAAATGCCGCCAATAAAAAGTAGGGGCGCCATTGGTACACTAAGAGAAAACACCATAAGTGTCCGGGGCCCAAAACTGTTCAACAGCCTCCCATCAAGCATTAGGGGAATTGCCAATAAACCCCTGGCTGCCTTCAAGAGAGAGCTGGACAGATACCTAAAGTCAGTGCCGGATCAGCCGGGCTGTGGCTCGTACGTTGGACTGCGTGCGGCCAGCAGTAACAGCCTAGTTGATCAGGCCGTGATCCATCGGGAGGCCTGGTCATGGACCGGGCCGCGGGGGCGTTGATCCCCGGAATAACCTCCAGGTAACCATCCCCCTCGGCCTTACTGAACACCATCCCCCTCGGTCTTACTGAACACCATCCCCCTCGGCCTTACTGAACACCATCCCCCTCGGCCTTACTGAACACCAACCCCCTCGGGGTTACTGAACGCCAGCCCCTGCTCGCATTACTGAACATCAACCCCCTCGGGGTTACTGAACACCAGCCCCTGCTCGCATTACTGAACACCAGCCCCTACTCGCATTACTGAACAGCAGCTCCCTCGGCCTTACTGAACACCAGCCCCTGCTCGCATTACTGAACATCAACCCCCTCGGGGTTACTGAACACCAGCCCCTGCTCGTATTACTGAACACTAGCCCCTGCTCGCATTACTGAACACCACCCCCCTCGGCCTTACTGAACACCATCCCCCTCGGGGTTACTGAACACCAGCCCTGCTCGCATTACTGAACACCAGCCCCCTCGGCCTTACTGAACACCAACCCCCTCGGCCTTACTGAACACCAGCCCTGCTCGCATTACTGAACACCAGCCCCTACTCGCATTACTGAACACCAGCCTCCTCGGCATTACTGAACACCAGCCCCCTCGGCCTTACTGAACACCAGCCCCTACTCGCATTACTGAGCACCAGCCTCCTCGGCATTACTGAACACCAACCCCCTCGGGGTTACTGAACGCCAGCCCCTGCTCGCATTACTGAACACCATCCCCCTCGGCCTTACTGAACACCAACCCCCTCGGGGTTACTGAACGCCAGCCCCCCCTCGGCCTTACTGGACACCAGCTCCCTCCCTTTGGTCTTACTGAACACCCGACTGAACTGTTTCTCTGGTTAATTAATGTCAGTGTTGAACTTGTTGTGGCTGCGCCTTAGTCACGACCCATAGTGGCTGGCACAGTGTTCTCCATTAGAGTTACGACCCACCCCTGTCACGCATGTTATGTGGGGGACGTGGGTGACGGGGGACGTGGGTAGCGGGGGACGTGGGTGACGGGGGACGTGGGTAGCGGGGGACGTGGGTGACGGGGGACGTGGGTAGCGGGGGACGTGGGTGACGGGGGACGTGGGTAGCGGGGGACGTGGGTGACGGGGGACGTGGGTGACGGGGGACGTGGGTAGCGGGGGACGTGGGTGACGGGGGACGTGGGTGACGGGGGACGTGGGTGACGGGGGACGTGGGTAGCGGGGGACGTGGGTGACGGGGGACGTGGGTAGCGGGGGACGTGGGTGACGGGGGACGTGGGTAGCGGGGGACGTGGGTGACGGGGGACGTGGGTAGCGGGGGACGTGGGTGACGGGGGACGTGGGTGACGGGGGACGTGGGTGGCGGGGGACGTGGGTGACGGGGGACGTGGGTAGCGGGGGACGTGGGTGACGGGGGACGTGGGTAGCGGGGGACGTGGGTGACGGGGGACGTGGGTAGCGGGGGACGTGGGTGACGGGGGACGTGGGTGACGGGGGACGTGGGTGACGGGGGACGTGGGTGACGGGGGACGTGGGTGACGGGGGACGTGGGTAGCGGGGGACGTGGGTGACGGGGGACGTGGGTAGCGGGGGACGTGTGTGACGGGGGACGTGGGTAGCGGGGGACGTGGGTGACGTGGGTAGCGGGGGACGTGGGTGACGGGGGACGTGGGTGACGGGGGACGTGGGTGACGGGGGACGTGGGTAGCGGGGGACGTGGGTGACGGGGGACGTGGGTAGCGGGGGACGTGTGTGACGGGGGACGTGGGTAGCGGGGGACGTGGGTGACGGGGGACGTGGGTAGCGGGGGACGTGTGTGACGGGGGACGTGGGTAGCGGGGGACGTGGGTGACGGGGGACGTGGGTGACGGGGGACGTGGGTGACGGGGGTGGGCAATATATGTGGGTTAGCATTTGGGAGAGTAACGACATTATTTATTAAGTAAAATTGGATATATCAGCAGTTTGCTGCTAGACTGTGTGATATTTACATAGTGGAAAAACACTACCAGGGTTTCTACTGTCATATTCCATCACACTGGATGGTGTGTCACTGTCATGTTCCATCACACTGGATGGTGCGTCACTGTCATATTCCATCACACTGGATGGTGTGTCACTGTCATATTCCATCACACAGGATAGTGTGTCACTGTCATATTCCATCACACAGGTTGGTGTTTCACTGTCATATTCCATCACACAGGATGGTGTTTCACTGTCATATTCCATCACACAGGTTGGTGTTTCACTGTCAAATTCCATCACACAGGATGGTGTTTTACTGTCATATTCCATCACACAGGATAGTGTGTCACTGTCATATTCCATCACACAGGATAGTGTGTCACTGTCATATTCCATCACACAGGATAGTGTGTCACTGTCATATTCCATCACACAGGATAGTGTGTCACTGTCATATTCCATCACACAGGATAGTGTGTCATTGTCATATTCCATCACACAGGATGGTGTTTCACTGTCATATTCCATCACACAGGTTGGTGTTTCACTGTCATATTCCATCACACAGGTTGGTGTTTCACTGTCATATTCCATCACACAGGTTGGTGTTTCACTGTCATATTCCATCACACAGGTTGGTGTGTCACTGTCATATTCCATCACACAGGTTGGTGTTTCACTGTCATATTCCATCACACAGGATGGTGTTTCACTGTCATATTCCATCACACAGGTTGGTGTTTCACTGTCATATTCCATCACACAGGTTGGTGTTTCACTGTCATATTCCATCACACAGGTTGGTGTTTCACTGTCATATTCCATCACACAGGTTGGTGTTTCACTGTCATATTCCATCACACAGGTTGGTGTTTCACTGTCATATTCCATCACACAGGTTGGTGTTTCACTGTCATATTCCATCACACAGGTTGGTGTTTCACTGTCATATTCCATCACACAGGTTGGTGTTTCACTGTCATATTCCATCACACAGGTTGGTGTTTCACTGTCATATTCCATCACACAGGTTGGTGTTTCACTGTCATATTCCATCACACAGGTTGGTGTTTCACTGTCATATTCCATCACACAGGTTGGTGTTTCACTGTCATATTCCATCACACAGGTTGGTGTTTCACTGTCATATTCCATCACAAACGATGGTGTTTCACTGTCATATTCCATCACAAACGATGGTGTTTCACTGTCATATTCCATCACAAAGGATGGTGTTTCACTGTCATATTCCATCACACAGGTTGGTGTTTCACTGTCATATTCCATCACAAACGATGGTGTTTCACTGTCATATTCCATCACAAACGATGGTGTTTCACTGTCATATTCCATCACAAAGGATGGTGTTTCACTGTCATATTCCATCACAAACGATGGTGTTTCACTGTCATATTCCATCACAAAGGATGGTGTTTCACTGTCATATTCCATCACACAGGTTGGTGTTTCACTGTCATATTCCATCACAAACGATGGTGTTTCACTGTCATATTCCATCACAAACGATGGTGTTTCACTGTCATATTCCATCACAAAGGATGGTGTTTCACTGTCATATTCCATCACAAAGGATGGTGTTTCACTGTCATATTCCATCACACAGGTTGGTGTTTCACTGTCATATTCCATCACAAACGATGCTGTTTCACTGTCATATTCCATCACAAACGATGGTGTTTCACTGTCATATTCCATCACAAAGGATGGTGTTTCACTGTCATATTCCATCACACAGGTTGGTGTTTCACTGTCATATTCCATCACAAACGATGGTGTTTCACTGTCATATTCCATCACAAACGATGGTGTTTCACTGTCATATTCCATCACAAAGGATGGTGTTTCACTGTCATATTCCATCACACAGGTTGGTGTTTCACTGTCATATTCCATCACAAACGATGGTGTTTCACTGTCATATTCCATCACAAACGATGGTGTTTCACTGTCATATTCCATCACAAAGGATGGTGTTTCACTGTCATATTCCATCACACAGGATGGTGTTTCACTGTCATGTTCCATCACGCTGGATGGGTTTCTTGCATCAAGTGATGGTGTGTGTCAGCCTGAGCTGGGAGGCTTCAGTAGGTGAAGAAGGAGTTTGTTAACATCCCAGGATGGGCAGTAGTAGTGTCGGCGGCTGTCTACCTACCTGGAGTAACTTGGAGTCACTTCCGGATGTCAAATCCTCCCCATCCCCCCGTGGCCCGCTCCCAGGCCAGGTTTCCTGGTTGCTGGCCTGATCGATCAACCTATTAGTATCCGCTGCCCACAGTCCGAAGTATACACTACTAACCCGCACATAGAAAAGAGGAGCTTACGACGACGTTTCGGTCCGACTCTGACCGTTTACAAAGTCACGGTATTGTGCCTTTTTTGTTATCAGACAGTAGAGAAGCTCTCGAAACTCCTCAAAGGTATCCATAACCCAGCTGATTAGAAAGTGTTCCGAAGAATCTGTCAAGTTCCTTCATGAAGACAGCTCGGTGTTTGTTGGTGATATCCCTTATGCATGAAGGAAGAGTGTTGAAGAGTCATGGTCCCTTAACATTTATTGAATTCTCTCTCAGTATACTCATCGATCTCCTGCTTTTCACTGAGAGTATTCTGTACCGTCTACCAAGGCTCTTGAATTCATGAGTAGTTATTTCAGTGTGCAGGTTTGGGACCATTCCCGGCAGTATCTTATAGGTGTAGATTATGATGTATATTTCTCGCCTACGTGTTAAGGAGTACAGTTCCTTGGACTTCAAGTCTTCCAGTAATTCAGGTGCTTAAATGAGTTTTTACAAGTTGTGAAGTTTCTGTACATTTTCCATTTCAGCAATTTCGCCAGTTTTAAAAAGGACAGTTAGTACACAAAAATATTCCAGCCTATAGAGAGCGAGTGACCTGGAGAGAGTATAGTCGTTCTTGGCATCTCTTATTTTGAAGATTCTAGTTATCTAACCTATCATTTTCCTCGGAGCTGCGATAATAATGTAACTGTGCTTATTGAACGTGAGATCTTCTTGTCATTATCACTCCTAGATCTTTCACAGTTGGTTTATGGTCTATTGACTGGTTTGAATTTGTTTTGTACTTCGATCTTTTGTTATTTCCTTCATTCTTCCGTAAAGTACCAACTGAAATTTGTCTTCATTGAACGTCATATTGTGGTCAGTAGCTCACTGCAAGACTTTCTTCATATCAGCTTGGAGACTCGATGTGTTTTCTGTGGATGACACTTTTATACAAGTTTTAGTACCATCTACCAACGATGATACAGTGTTATGAATTATGTCTCTGTCTATGTTAGATATAAGAACGAAGAAGAGACGTGGGACGAGGACCGTACCTTGAGGGACATCACTGTAATTACGTCTGTGGTGGTTCCTTAGATCGCTTCCCCAGCCCGGTCTCAGTCAAGGCCTCCTGGATGATGGCTTGGTCAGTCAGGCTTTTAGCGTTAACAGCAGGCAGCCCGACATAAGCATAACAACCAACTGACAAGGGGCGATGGATGGTGCAGTAATGGTGCATCCACCGGCTGCGAGGGTCCTGGATCCCGCGAGACATTCCCAGACCAGGTCCCACTTTTAGTGGACACAATGATGCCATAATAAAGGTTGTGAGAGATACATAGATGCAGGTTTTAAACAGACACATCAATGTCATGCAACCTGACCTGAGTCTTACATAACTTCTCAAAGTAATTATCAGTTTAATTTTTATTGCTTAGAAGAATACTAGAGTAGCGCTCGGCAATTATATATATATATATATATATATATATATATATATATATATATATATATATATATATATATATATATATATATATATATATATATATATATATATACTTACACTTTGGTCACACTTCACAGACACATGCATATATATAAACATACATCTAGGTTTTTCTCCGTTTTCTAAATAGCTCTTGTTCTTCTTTATTTCTTCTATTGTCCATGGGGAAGTGGAAAAGAATCTTTCCTCCGTAAGCCATGCGTGTCGTATGAGGCGACTAAAATGCCGGGAGCAATGGGCTAGTAACCCCTTCTCCTGTAGACATTTACTAAAAAAGAGTAGAAGAAAAACTTTATAAAACTGGGATGCTTAAATGTGCGTGGATGTAGTGCGGATGACAAGAAACAGATGATTGCTGATGTTATGAATGTAAAGAAGTTGGATGTCCTGGCCCTAAGCGAAACAAAGCTGAAGGGGGTAGGAGAGTTTCAGTGGGGGGAAATAAATGGGATTAAATCTGGAGTATCTGAGAGAGTTAGAGCAAAGGAAGGGGTAGCAGTAATGTTAAATGATCAGTTATGGAAGGAGAAAAGAGAATATGAATGTGTAAATTCAAGAATTATGTGGATTAAAGTAAAGGTTGGATGCGAGAAGTGGGTCATAATAAGCGTGTATGCACCTGGAGAAGAGAGGAATGCAGAGGAGAGAGAGAGATTTTGGGAGATGTTAAGTGAATGTATAGGAGCCTTTGAACCAAGTGAGAGAGTAATTGTGGTAGGGGACCTGAATGCTAAAGTAGGAGAAACTTTTAGAGAGGGTGTGGTAGGTAAGTTTGGGGTGCCAGGTGTAAATGATAATGGGAGCCCTTTGATTGAACTTTGTATAGAAAGGGGTTTAGTTATAGGTAATACATATTTTAAGAAAAAGAGGATAAATAAGTATACAAGATATGATGTAGGGCGAAATGACAGTAGTTTGTTGGATTATGTATTGGTAGATAAAAGACTGTTGAGTAGACTTCAGGATGTACATGTTTATAGAGGGGCCACAGATATATCAGATCACTTTCTAGTTGTAGCTACACTGAGAGTAAAAGGTAGATGGGATACAAGGAGAATAGAAGCATAAGGGAAGAGAGAGGTGAAGGTTTATAAACTAGAAGAGGAGGCAGTTAGGGTAAGATATAAACAGCTATTGGGGGATAGATGGGCTAATGAGAGCATAGGCAATGGGGTCGAAGAGGTATGGGGTAGGTTTAAAAATGTAGTGTTAGAGTGTTCAGCAGAAGTTTGTGGTTACAGGAAAGTGGGTGCAGGAGGCAAGAGGAGCGATTGGTGGAATGATGATGTAAAAGTTAGCATATGAGAAGTTTTTACAAAGTAGAAGTGATGTAAGGAGGGAAGAGTATATGGAGAAAAAGAGAGAGGTTAAGAGAGTGGTGAAGCAATGTAAAAAGAGAGCAAATGAGAGAGTGGGTGAGATGTTATCAACAAATTTTGTTGAAAATAAGAAAAAGTTTTGGAGTGAGATTAACAAGTTAAGAAAGCCTAGAGAACAAATGGATTTGTCAGTTAAAAATAGGAGAGGAGAGTTATTAAATGGAGAGTTAGAGGTATTGGGAAGATGGAGGGAATATTTTGAGGAATTGTTAAATGTTAATGAAGATAGGGAAGCTGTGATTTCGTGTATAGGGCAAGGAGGAATAACATCTTGTAGGAGTGAGGAAGAGCCAGTTGTGAGTGTGGGGGAAGATCGTGAGGCAGTAGGTAAAATGAAAGGGGGTAAGGCAGCCGGGATTGATGGGATAAAGATAGAAATGTTAAAAGCAGGTGGGGATAAAGTTTTGGAGTGGTTGGTGCAATTATTTAATAAATGTATAGAAGAGGGTAAGGTACCTAGGGATTGGCAGAGAGCATGCATAGTTCCTTTGTATAAAGGCAAAGGGGATAAAAGAGAGTGCAAAAATTATAGGGGGATAAGTCTGTTGAGTATACCTGGTAAAGTGTATGGTAGAGTTATAATTGAAAGAATTAAGAATAAGACGGAGAATAGGATAGCAGATGAACAAGGAGGCTTTAGGAAAGGTAGGGGGTGTGTGGACCAGGTGTTTACAGTGAAACATATAAGTGAACAGTATTTAGATAAGGCTAAAGAGGTCTTTGTGGCATTTATGGATTTGGAAAAGGCGTATGACAGGGTGGATAGGGGGGCAATGTGGCAGATGTTGCAAGTGTATGGTGTAGGAGGTAGGTTACTGAAAGCAGTGAAGAGTTTTTACGAGGATAGTGAGGCTCAAGTTAGAGTATGTAGGAAAGAGGGAAATTTTTTCCCAGTAAAAGTAGGCCTTAGACAAGGATGTGTGATGTCACCGTGGTTGTTTAATATATTTATAGATGGGGTTGTAAGAGAAGTAAATGCGAGGGTCTTGGCAAGAGGCGTGGAGTTAAAAGATAAAGAATCACACACAAAGTGGGAGTTGTCACAGCTGCTCTTTGCTGATGACACTGTGCTCTTGGGAGATTCTGAAGAGAAGTTGCAGAGATTGGTGGATGAATTTGGTAGGGTGTGCAAAAGAAGAAAATTAAAGGTGAATACAGGAAAGAGTAAGGTTATGAGGATAACAAAAAGATTAGGTGATGAAAGATTGGATATCAGATTGGAGGGAGAGAGTATGGAGGAGGTGAACGTATTCAGATATTTGGGAGTGGACGTGTCAGCGGATGGGTCTATGAAAGATGAGGTGAATCATAGAATTGATGAGGGAAAAAGAGTGAGTGGTGCACTTAGGAGTCTGTGGAGACAAAGAACTTCGTCCTTGGAGGCAAAGAGGGGAATGTATGAGAGTATAGTTTTACCAACGCTCTTATATGGGTGTGAAGCGTGGGTGATGAATGTTGCAGCGAGAAGGCTGGAGGCAGTGGAGATGTCATGTCTGAGGGCAATGTGTGGTGTGAATATAATGCAGAGAATTCGTAGTTTGGAAGTTAGGAGGAGGTGCGGGATTACCAAAACTGTTGTCCAGAGGGCTGAGGAAGGGTTGTTGAGGTGGTTCGGACATGTAGAGAGAATGGAGCGAAACAGAATGACTTCAAGAGTGTATCAGTCTGTAGTGGAAGGAAGGCGGGGTAGGGGTCGGCCTAGGAAACGTTGGAGGGAGGGGGTAAAGGAGGTTTTGTGTGCGAGGGGCTTGGACTTCCAGCAGGCATGCGTGAGCGTGTTTGATAGGAGTGAATGGAGACAAATGGTTTTTAATACTTGACATGCTGTAGGAGTGTGAGCAAAGTAACATTTATGAAGGGGTTCAGGGAAACCGGCAGGCCGGACTTGAGTCCTGGAGATGGGAAGTACAGTGCCTGCACTCTGAAGGAGGGGTGTTAATGTTGCAGTTTAAAAACTGTAGTGTAAAGCACCCTTCTGGCAAGACAGTGATGGAGTGAATGATGGTGAAAGTTTTTCTTTTTCGGGCCACCCTGCCTTGGTGGGAATCGGCCAGTGTGATAATAATAAAAAAATAATATATATATATATATATATATATATATAATATATGTATAACATATATATATATATATATATATATATATTATATATATATATATATATATATATATATATATATATATATATGTATATATATATATATATATATATATATATATATATATATATATATATATATATATATATATATATATATATCTTTAAAACTTCACAAATTACATATGCCCTCAAATGAATCTCAAAATGTATCGCTTTTTATTTTTTTGGATATAAATAGTTGAACACGGCAAATATGAATTAAGTTTTTCTGCGTATTATTTTTTACATTTTTATATGCACAGATATTCAGACAACAGGAAATGAATATGCACATTTTCACATTTAAAGCGCCACTGTATATTAATTCATGATGATGATTTAATATTTAAAATTAATTTCAGATTACCTATGCAAGTGTTTGTCATGAGTAGTTTTGTGTACATGATACATGATACTTTATAGATAGAACAACGTTTTAAGTTCTCTTGACAAAGATCACTGTATCTGATGTCTAAAAATTTAGGACCTTTGAACTAAGTTCAATGTTCATCAGTTTGATCCAGTGTTAAGATGGTGTTACTTAAGAAGACACAACAGAGGATGTGGTAAGCGGACAGATGTATCTCGTCCTGGCTATTAAAGACAGTGAACTAGTGAGGGAATCTCGTGGCTCCTGGGCTGCTCCGGTAGTCATCACACTTACTTATTATTGGTTTGCAAAAGCCACAAATATATAACAAGACGCATGTGCAACATGCACCTAGCTGCGCCTAGGAGGCGCAGCTCAACTCCTGGAAGCACAGGTCAACTCCTGGAAGCGCAGCTCAACTCCTGGAAGCACAGGTCAACTCCTGGAAGCGCAGCTCAACTCCTGGAAGCGCAGCTCAACTCCTTGAAGCGCAGCTTGCAAGCTAAGCGACTGTGGAACACCAACTAAATACATAAACTCTCCCCACCACAACACCCACTTTTTTTACACATGCCAAGATGGCTATTATTTGTTTGCTATTGAACCTGCAGAGTTTTAAGAGGGCGCTTAACTCTAATGCGGTCGGGCGGTTGGCGTGGGGATCGGCTCGTAACGGCAGCGTAAGAGCGTTATGCGGTGAATGAGTTGTTAAGGTACGAGATGGGGTAATTAGCGTGTGAATGGCGTCGTTAGCTGGAAGATGGGATGGCTAGTGCTGGAGGCATTTTATCAAGGTTCTGCTGAGGTAGCTGTGTAGTAGACGAAGAAATGTGACCCTCGAGTGAGTGGTGGGAAAAAAATTGACATTTTTTCCTTGAGATGATGAGAATTTTCACTGTTTTTTTTTTGTAATCTACCAACATTTTTTTCCTCTAATAGTACGGCTGGTGCTGTTACTAGTATTACTACAGATACTGCTGCTGGTGCTGTATATACTCTCTTATTTTAAAACACATCCCTATAGCCACAGCCTGAAAAGCTGTGTATTGACGCAGTACGCGGAATAATAATGAAGTACAGTGTGTTTTGTATAGCAAAGATGCTCCATATTCAGCTGCACTTCGCACATGCAGTCACAGGTTACTTTGAGCGCCACCCTCACAACACTTCCACCTTCGCAACATTTCGACCCTCGCAACACTTTCTGAACAAGGGCGAGTTGGTACAGGCACCAGTAGTACGCGTACATCCTCAGCTAGAAGGTAATATGTCTATGCATTCCTCGGTATGTAACATTGCGACCCGCCCATCTCAGCTACGAACATACTCTACCGGAGCTCAGTGACACCTTTTCGGGTGGTAGTTGTGGAGAATCAATTCTCTTACTAAGTAGGTTATTGTCTGCACATAAGCACGGGTTGTGTCCCTGTAGAGGGCACAATCACCCACCTAGAAGAAAGACGAACTTACCTCTTGAGGAAAGTGTCTGTACTACCATCTTAATGTTTAGATATAGCTAGACCCAAGTAAACTCAGTTTTGCTTCAAACGGTCGATGCAGGAGGCGTCTTGGCACAGTTGGCCTGGTTGGGAAGTGTTCTGAGGTCGCGTGCAACGTTTACGGCATCTAATTCTGATTTACAGCTCTAATGGAGTTAGTCTGGCCAGCCAGTGGGTTATCCTGGGCACTGGGAGGTCTGGCCTGTTGGCCTACGGTCTTGGACGCTCCACATATTGCAAGAATCCCTTTAAAATAGCTTTGGAGAATTGATCAAGTCCCCGGTGGGCGAAACGTCTTCTCAGTAGAATGCCATTAATCGCCTGCAGTGTCTTTAATATAAAATCGCTCCTTTGAAGCCTTGAAGGGTGAAAGGACTGTTCCTTGATGCCTTTGAAAGACTGTTGACACTAGAAATCAAGAGTAGTTACCAACCATTCCTAAGAGGAGCTTGACCCTTGTAGATTTAGCGCTTCCCAGTAAATAAACTTAGTAATTCGCTAAAATCGCTGATTTGCTTCAAGCATTTCCAACCACTCTACTAGGCTGGGGCAGCGAGCAAGTCTTCAGCGTCCGTGAGGGATACCACTTATGGCGAATATTTTCTCAATGGTTCAATAATAGGAGTGAACAACAATAGCCTGAGACAGGGAAAACTGTCTTTTTTTTTTTTAGTTCATTTCTTTGTGTACGCCAGTCGCTGTCTTCGCCGCTTTTCTGCTCCTTGTGTTCCAGTCGCTGTGATCATCGCTGTAGTGCACCTTGTGTTCCAGTCGCTGTGTTCGCCGCTCTAGTGCACCTTGTGTTCCAGTGGCTATGATCACCACTTTTGTGCACTTTTATCCTTAAACGGTGATTATTTCAGTGTCTCTTCCAGTTGTTGATTATCATACAGTGAATGTTCCACTGTATCTTACAATAATAATGCAGTGAATGTTTGAATGTCTCTTTTCCAATTATTGATAATCATGCAGTGAATGTTCGAACATTCCCTGGAAGATCTCCAATAATTGTATCCAGATCACGGTAAAACATGTAGCTCTGCTGGGTGCGTGATTCTTGTAGGATTTGGTGGTCCTGTGGGTTAGAGCATCATGTGGTTTTCGCTCAACATGAGGTGGGCCAAAACAACATGGGTTTGAGTCCTTGGCTACCTGGAGTCTACCTGGAGGGCATTCCGGGGATCAACGCCCCTGCGACCCGGTCCACGACCAGGCCTCCTGGTGGATCAAGGCCTGATCAACGAGGCTGTTGGTGCCGGCTGATCCGGCACCAACTTTAGGTATCTGTCCAGCTCCCTCTTGAAGACAGCCAGGGGCTATTGGTAATGCCCTTTATGGCTGGTGGGAGGCTGTTGAACAGTCTTGGGCCCCGGACACTTAGTGTTTTTTCTTAGTGTACCAGTGGCGCGGCTGCTTTTCACTGAGGGCATGTTGCATCGCCTGCCAAGTCTTTTGCTCTCGTAGGGATGATTTCTGTGTGCAGATTAGGAACCAGTCCCTCCAGAATCTTCCAGGCGTAGATTACGATATTATCTCTCTCGCCTGCGTTCCACTGAGTACAAGTCAAGTGCTTCCAGGCGTTCTCAGTAGTTAAGGTGTTTGATGGAACTTATACGTGTAGTAAAGGTTCTATGTACATTCTCTAGATCTGCAATTTCACCTGCCTTGAATGGGGATGTTAATGTACAGCAGTATTCCAGCCTAGAGAGAACAAGTGATTTAAAAAGGATCATCAATGGCTTAGCATCTCTTGTCTTGAATGTTCTCATTATCTATCCTATCAGTTTCCTCGCAGATGTGATAGTGGCATTGTTGTGGTCCTTGAAGGTGAGGTCTTCGGACATTACCACACCCAGGCCCTTCACATTACTTTT
>NC_091308.1:2887233-3087233 GCF_038502225.1 Cherax quadricarinatus
ACACCCAACACTGAGTCAGCATCACACCCAACACTGAGAGTCAGCATCACACCCAACACTGAGAGTCAGCATCACACCCAACACTGAGTCAGCATCACACCCAACACTGAGAGTCAGCATCACACCCAACACTGAGAGTCAGCATCACACCCAACACTGAGAGTCAGCATCACACCCAACACTGAGTCAGCATCACACCCAACACTGAGAGTCAGCATCACACCCAACACTGAGAGTCAGCATCACACCCAACACTGAGAGTCAGCACCACACCCAACACTGAGAGTCAGCATCACACCCAACACTGAGAGTCAGCACCACACCCAACACTGAGAGTCAGCATCACACCCAACACTGAGAGTCAGCATCACACCCAACATATCACACTGAGAGTCAGCATCACACCCAACACTGAGAGTCAGCATCACACCCAACACTGAGAGTCAGCATCACACCCAACACTGAGAGTCAGCATCACACCCAACACTGAGAGTCAGCATCACACCCAACACTGAGAGCCAGCATCACACCCAACACTGAGAGTCAGCATCACACCCAACACTGAGAGTCAGCATCACAACCAACACTGAGAGTCAGCATCACACCCAACACTGAGAGTCAGCATCACACCCAACACTGAGAGTCAGCATCACACCCAACACTGAGAGTCAGCATCACACCCAACACTGAGTCAGCATCACACCCAACACTGAGAGTCAGCATCACACCCAACACTGAGAGTCAGCATCACACCCAACACTGAGAGTCAGCATCACACCCAACACTGAGTCAGCATCACACCCAACACTGAGTCAGCATCACACCCAACACTGAGAGTCAGCATCACACCCAACACTGAGAGTCAGCATCACACCCAACACTGAGAGTCAGCATCACACCCAACACTGAGAGTCAGCACCACACCCAACACTGAGAGTCAGCATCACACCCAACACTGAGAGTCAGCACCACACCCAACACTGAGAGTCAGCATCACACCCAACACTGAGAGTCAGCATCACACCCAACATATCACACTGAGAGTCAGCATCACACCCAACATATCACACTGAGTCAGCATCACACCCAACATATCACACTGAGAGTCAGCATCGCACTCTTTGTGTGCCTGACAAGAGGCTCACAAAAGGATCACATTACTGAATAGTATTTACAAGACTCTACACAAATAACTCGCACATAGGAAAAAGAAGCTAATGACGTTTTGGTCCGACTTGGACCATTGACTAGTCACACTAACACACCAAGGGAAGGGAGCCAGTGTATATATAGGGGAGGAGGACAAGGACGGGACAGAGAAAGGAAGACCTTGGAGAAGTTTTGGTAGACGTAATGCTGGTAGTTGAAGTAGTGATAGATGTTTGTTGCAAGACCAGTTAACAGGTTTCTTCGAGACTTGGACCGGTTCATTTTATCCTTTCATTCTGCGCACGGCACTCTAGATGGTCTCCACTTCTATCTTGAGTACAGTGCGCCAGCATGGAACCACACCGGATCAGTAATATTAAAAAAATCCCGAGAAGATTCGGAGTTTTCCTCTGAAGATGGTACTGGTAATGGGGAAAAATGGACTACGAGACGGGATTCAACAGCCCTAAAGGAGAGAAGAACTAGGGGAACATTATTGCGATAGTCAGCTCGTTTGGTAGCGCACTCAACATTGAGGTCTGTGGTTCGATCCTCGGTACGGGTGGAAACATTTGGGACTATTTCCTTAAGACATCTGCTGTCCCTGTTCACTTAGCAATAAATGGGTACTTGGGTGTTAGTTGACTGGTGTGGGTCGCATCCTGGAGACAAAATTAACTATTTGCCCGAAATGCTCTGCATAACAAGGGAGCTTTCTATACAGTATGTCAGTGACGTCAGCTACGTCTGCATAAGTTGTATCATATACTTGAAGAAATAAAGGTTATTATTATTATTACATAACGAACACGAGCCACAGATACGTTAAGAAGCATTTTTGGGGGTCCAAGAGTAATGAATAAATGAAAGTAGCTATAAGACGTGGTGAGGCAAGCACTGTACTCATGTGGTGAGGCAAACACTGTACTCATATGGTGAGGCAAACACTGTACTCATGTGGTGAGGCAAACACTGTACTCATGTGGTGAGGCAAACACTGTACTCATGTGGTGAGGCAAACACTGTACTCATGTGGTGAGGCAAACACTGTACTCATGTGGTGAGGCAAACACTGTACTCATGTGGTGAGGCAAACACTGTACTCATGTGGTGAGGCAAACACTGTACTCATGTGGTGAGGCACTGTACTCGTGTGGTGAGGCAAACACTGTACTCATGTGGTGAGGCAAACACTGTACTCGTGTGGTGAGGCAAACACTGTACTCGTGTGGTGAGGCAAACACTGTACTCGTGTGGTGAGGCAAACACTGTACTCGCTTTCAGAGAGTATCTGTGAATCAGGCCTTGATGGCAGGACATTAGCACAGCCGGTGAAAGTTGAGACTCGGGGCCAGGAGCAGTGAGTCGACCCCCTGCAAACACCATTAGGTGATAAGCTGTTGGTAAAGACACTTTTGTTCAGTTCATCATTAGGACTGATGAATCCGCTCGTGTCGAAAAGTTTCCTCTAATAATCGTCCTGAACTGTACAAAAGTGTCCCCCCCCCCCAAAAAAAAAAAAAATGTGTGTACATACAGCACTTGTATCTCTCTGTTTCTCAGTCCTTAACTGCTGAATTCCAAGAAATGTTTATCTAAATCAGTTATGCTGATAATGGTATAAAATACCGACGAATTGATAATTAAGACATATTTGCAGCAGTTGGGTATCTTTATTATTCACACGTTTCGCCTACACAGTAGGTTTCGTCAGTCAAATACAGAGACAGCAGGTGTAGTAGTGAAATGAAGTCGTAATCAGTCCACCAACCTTGAAGATATGAAATGGTCAGTCCCTCAGCTTGGAGAAGAGTTCAGCTCCATGGTCTGGAACGATATACCGTTCCAGGCTGAGGGACTGACCACTTCATATGTCCAAGGTTAATGGACTAATTACACCATCTTCATTTAACTACAACACCTACTGCCTCTGAATTTGACTGAGGAAGCCTGGTGTGTAAGCGAAACGTTTCAACAATAAAGATACCCAGCTGTTGCACATGTGTGTTAATCATCATCTAAATCAGTAACAAGTATTCGTCAGCAGGCAACTCTTCTTTTTTACCCAGTCTCTGACAAAGAGTATTTATTCTAGCAAATATTGTCTTTCCTTTTGCCATATTTTTCACACAGAGACACGTTTGTGCCATCGTCCTCTTCCTTCCAGACAAGTGAGTTAGTCTTAACTTCGTTCACTTCTAACTTCGTTCACGTCTTCCCGCATTTCCTTCAACCAGATTTACATTTAAATAACCAGTGGTCTAAGGAATGGAACGGGAAAGTTCTCTCTCTCCGTTTAAAACTATCTCATTCGTGTCCGGGACACCAGCACAGCGGTGAATTTTCACACACACATATATATATATATTATGAGAAGTTACTGCACAACACATTATCCGGTATTAGATTTACAGTTGGAAAACTGTAAATCTAATACCGACTTTCAGGAGAGGAAATACGCGTCAACTGCAGACCAGTGCTACTGACATGAATACCCTGCACAAAAGAAAAAAAAGAAAAACGGAAGAAAATATGAAATAAAGAGCCTGCCAAAGAAAATTTCTTGCAATAAAACCAACACGGTGGAAGACGTAATTCATAAGCTTCACAGCTTGGTAAAATATATAACAAGAGTAGCTGAAAGTGAAAGGATAAAGATATTGCATAATTCTAAGACGGTCGGAAGACCTTTGACGTGATCCCTCCCCACATCCCAAGAGACTCACTTGCAGACGTGCAGAAGACAGGTTGCAGACGCCCTTAAATTTGCAATAATTGATGATGCATTTTCTGTCAAGGAGAAAGAGTAGAGGGGTCACAGAGAGGAAGTGTCAGGATGGGAAGAAGTAACGAGAGGAATCCAAGAGTTAGCCCTGGGCCTCAGTACTCTACTTCATGTATGCACTTACACTTCCTGGAAAGTGGACGACATAATCTCTAAGCTTACAGATGATAGAAAAGCTGATAATATTGAGGATGTACTGGCTTAGCGCTTCTTTTTGATTATAATAATAATAATTGAGGATGTACTGGCATTCCAGCCTTGAAGTGACAGTGTGTGGTATGCCAGTACATCCTCAACGTTACACTGTGTGGGATGCCAGTACATCTTCAACATTAATGTTGAAGATGTACTGGCATCCCACACACTATAATGTTGAAGATGTACTGGCATCCCACACAGTGTAACGTTGAGGATGTACTGGCATCCCACACACTGTCACTTCAAGGCTGTTATGACCTGCAAAACAGTGTAGAAAGAGAACGTGTGTGACTCGAGTTCTAACAGTGTACATAGGCCAAGTAGCACTCTGCGTCTCCCACCAACATTTCCAACAATTACCAAAAAAATTTCAGCTCGGGAGCAGAAATTTTTACACTGCTTATCCTGGGGGTAAAAAAAAAAATATCGCGTAACACCCGTTTTCTGACGCCATGCATTTGCCGTGTGTACTCAGCAAATACGTCGGCAAATATAGCCAAGTCGCTCATAATTTGGTGGGTCACTAATCCATTTCGCGCAGATCCTCAGCAAGGCTAAGGCTATTTTTTCATGTTTCTTCCTTTCCTTCGCCTTTTCTTCTCACTCTTTCTTTCTACGAGAGTGTTAGTTGGTAAACGTGGAAAAACTCCGTGAGAAACGGGCGTATGAATATGTAATATAGTCACAGGAAGTCGGCAGCGGATTAGCCGGGCTAGGAATGTTTTAATAAACTCTGCGGTAAAAGCTGATAAGCCGAGTTAATTCACAATCACGTCAGGAGCAGGGCGGCCTGGCGCCGTTACACTGCTTCCTCGACCACACAAACACCAGCCAGCCCCTCCCGGCGGCAGCGTTACCGCCCCAACTTTCCACGACTCAATCATCGTCGGCAGCTGCTAGACTGCTGTAGCCAGGTGCAATCAACACAGACCCTCCTGCACTTCCCTCCAGTCCCTGCAACCTGGCTTGCGGGAAATGATACCCTTGGTGTTAGACATGGTGGAAATGTGCAACATTTGGGAGCCAGTGGCTTGTTTAGTCCTGTACAGAGAAGACAAGAGAAAGATGAGGAGGGGTTTGAGGTAATCAGTCCCTTAAACTCCTCTTCATCGTTCTCTTGTCATCTCTGTATTGGACTGAAGAAGCCACTGGCTGGAGAAAAGTTTCCTCAGTAAAGATTCCCTATGGTGTATAAATAGTTGAATCTTATTGTAGCCAGGTAGCTCAGTGGCTTACGCACCGGCCTGGAGTTTCACGACTCCCTATGGGTTCTAACCTCACCCGTACCTCGGTAGGCTTGTCAGTGGACGCAGAATAAGGGTGGAGTATCAGTGTACAGTGATGGCAGCATTTCCGTACGGGTGTGGAACAGGGCAGGGCATCTTGGATGTTGCAAGGGAGGAGGAGGAGGCTGGAGGCAGTGGAAACGTAGGGCTCCTGGATCATACCTTTACCTTTGATGAGTTTCGAGAGTCTTACTACTCTCGGAGCCCGGCCATGGGCCAGGCTCTTCTGGTGCTAGCCTGGTCAACCATACGTTTGCTGTTGGAGGCGAAATTAGAACAGCTTGGTGGTGTGAAAGGTGCAATGCCGGGGACAATTTTTGTTTTTTTGAGATTGTACTCCGTACTGTATTGTGTACATTATATATATATAATAATTGTGAAATATAAAAAGACGGATATTTTTTATTTGTCGATGTAACAATGCCCACTTGGGTCTGATAAAGACCCATTGTGACCTACGTAATCTTTTTTTTTTTTTTGCGCTACAACGCACAAGATGAACTGCGGTTGTACAATGTACAAATTTACAGGAAGCACAACTGAACTAGTGTGTTCAAGAAGTGTGTAAATGTAAGGGCGTATAGAAGGTGTAGGAGGCATCACAAAAAGAGTTGGGAGGAGGTTATTAAGGAAGTTTCCGAGAGATGAGAACAAGAGCTTCCTGCAAGCATGTGTGTCGGGTGGAGAGGAATGATGCATGGGACATGACGTGCTGTTGGAGTGCGAGTGAGGTAACATTTCTGGAGATCGGCAGTAGTGATAGTATCGATAGTTATTGCATTTCTGTATCCCATTGCTGCTTCGGTTCGCGTCCATCTAAGCTGATGCTGGGCCGTGACTGGTTGTGGTTGGTCATGCCGCCGGGTATGGCCCTGTGATCTGTGAGGCCGCCAGATGTGGCCCTGTGATCAGTGAGGCCGCCAGGTGTGGCCCTGGGATCAATAAGGCCGCCAGGTGTGGCCCTGTGATCGGTGAGGCTGCAAGGTGTGGCCCTGTGATCAGTGAGGCCGTCAGGTGTGGCCCTGCGATCAGTGAGGCTGCCAGATGTGGCCCTGTGATCGGTCATGCCGGCAGCCTAGCTCAACGCTAATGATTTAGTAAAGAAGTGTTGCAGTGCCAGACTGTGTTGTTACCAGGTCGAGGCTTCGTGAGTTATTCCACACCCGCACACCAAGCCTTGGCCCCAGTGTCTCCTCTATCTGAATTTACCCAGAATTTCAATTTCCACGCGAAATATGAGTGAAATATAGGGGTGGGGTACTTTATATTGCGCAGTACATTCTTCTGTGAAGTAACTTGGCGAGTTTTAGTATGATCGGTCACTGCTTTAAGGTTAGATGGGCATTATTTGTCGTGTTGTCAGTGTATTTTTGCGATTTTTTGTGCAACAAAATGACATCTATAAAAGAAAGACAGTTTTTTTTTGTGTGTGTGTCTGTGTTTGAAATTCTTTTCAGTTCGGTCAGCAAGCAATTGTCGATGAAGCAATGAGTCGGACACAGTTTTTTGAACGATTTTCTCGATTCAAATCAAGACAAACATCAGATGAAAATGTTGAAAAGACTGGTCGTCCATCAACGTCAAGAACAGTCGTTGACATTGAAAAAATGAAGAAGATTGTTCAAGAAGATCGTCGTCAGAGTATCCAGGACATTGTAAGTGCTGTGGGAATTTCTCATGGGTCGTGTCAAAGCACTGTGACTGAAAACTTGAACATGAGGCGATTTTTTTTCCTTTGCTGTCTCATATACCAGAAAGACGATTGTGTTTTGGCCCAAAACAACATAGCGGAGCTGTGAACAAAGAAAAATATTTTAAACGAGAGAACACAAGTGATCTGAATAGTGTCACTATTGTTTTGAAAGTTCTCACTATCCACGCTGTAATTTTTCTCGCCTTTGCTCCTTTCGTTCTGTGAGATGATTTAAGACAAAGCGATTTTAACGTATTCAACTGGGATCTTGTCCAGCACAGGAAGCATGTGCAAATAATGAAAAGGGCAGACTCGATTTTAGAGAGAGAGAGAGAGGTGATGCGCCTATGTTTGGAATATATAACGAACGTAACACTTCACGCCGTCTTCATGACCCCTGCACTGTGATTAACTACTTGCCTCACTCCTCACCCTTCTATGCCTGACTCTGCTACTCCTCACCCTGCCTGTGAGCCGTTGCTTGCCTCACAACTCGCCCTGCTAGCAGCGTCCATCACACCAGGCAGCTGACACAGCTGCCTTAATATTCCCCTACACAGTTAGGGTCTTGGCCGGTTTCCATTTATCAGACTCAGCAACAAGGCTTATCTAATGAATACGTCAGAACCATCTGTTGCCCGTTTCTTCAGGCAGATCTGTTTTCCATGTACATCACAGAATGTAAATAAATCATACTCATTTTGGCGTCTTTCAGGAACTTCTTCTAACAGGTCATTTTTTTTTCTGAAAGTATTTTTTTTCGTTTTGTTTTAGAAAGTTCAGTGACGATATTCATATCTGATACTTCTTTTGTAGACTTTTTGCCCCGAGAGACAAATTATTTTCTTTCAGTGCCATTCATCATCTACATGTCCATAAAGACAGTACTGAATAATGCCATTCATCCTGTGAATCAAGATACTTATAAAAAGACAGCATTGGG
Source organism: Cherax quadricarinatus (assembly GCF_038502225.1). Classification (NCBI taxonomy): domain Eukaryota; kingdom Metazoa; phylum Arthropoda; class Malacostraca; order Decapoda; family Parastacidae; genus Cherax; species Cherax quadricarinatus. The sequence goes on from NC_091308.1 coordinate 2,895,288, forward strand.
CATTGCCAATCATCATGATTGAACAGTGGGCAGTGCCCCTCATCCTGCGAATGGAAATGTGACAGTATTGTTTGGCAGTGCCTTTCATTCTGTATGTCAACATACTATCATCAAGACGGTACCTTGCAGTACAATGAAAATCATGATATATTCCAAACATAGGCGCATCACGTCTCTCTCTAAAACAGAGTCTGCCCATTATAATCTTGCATGGGGAAATCCACTGTTGATAGACAGAACAGATAATATCGCCTTTGTTCTCTGTTAAATGCTGCAGTGGCGGGGAAGGCAGAAGCTAGCAGACAGGTGCATGGACAGGCTGGCGGACAAGTTTGTAGGTGGACAGGCTGTCTGACAGGCAGTTAGGTAGGTAGGAAAGCCAATACGCAGACGTTAATATTGTCTGATACAGCAGCATCGTGCTTATTCACTTGGTCACAGACCTGACCGAGGGGGCGTTGACCCCCCGGAACCCTCTCAAGGTATACTTCCACTAGTGGGCTCCGCCCATTTGTGACACCGTCTCTACCTCTCCTATCATCAGCATTTAAGTCTTCGTCGAAGAGTCTCTACTTCAATTTCATCAAGACTGAACACCTTTCATGGCTTAGAACCGATGACTTCATACAATTTCTTTAAATCTTTCACCGTCACCAATAGATTCATCAGGCTTATAGGCAGGCATACGCGTACAGTAGGTAAGTAGGGAGGCAAGCAGAATGGTAGACAGGCAGATCGAGAGGCAGGCAAGCCCTGCCTGTGGACCCTGCCATGTAACCCCACTCTCTCCATACACCTGTAAAACAAATGGCGACTTTTAACACCGAAGTTTACTAAGAAAAGTTATTCTGTTAGATGGAGAGAGAGAAGAAACTCTCTTTCCCTGTCTCCCTCAGGCCTCGTTCTTGCAACTTTCCCAAACAAAACATTGACTGAGAGAGCAACTGATCCCGTGGATGCTAATATTGGTGATAACTGATATTGTATTGCAGTCTTTTGTCAGTCTCGTCGACCTTGAGTTGTGGATACTGGTTGGAGTATGTTTCTCAGGTTTTGTCGTATTACTGTAATAACGAAATAATACCAAACATATACTACTGGAAATTTTTATCAAAATTAAAGAGTGTAGTGTACCAATTCTTTGTTTATTAACGACTCATTATATCCTAATATCACGATTGTTAAGAATTCACTTAGCCGACACGATTCGAACAGTTAACAGCTTACGAAACGGGTGGGATTTGAACCAGTGGAAAGCTAATCCTGGAATTAGAAGGCCATTGCTATAAACACTACTATTCCGGCCTAATAAGATTCTCCCAACAAGGTAGAGGAAGGTTACCAATGGCCCCACCGTACTTTTTTTTTACAGACAAAATTCACACCACAGTTGTGTTTGTCTGCCACGCAGCAGTCATGAAGAGCAACCAACGATGTTTCCAAAGTTCTTCAGAGTCGTGTCATCGAGAAATAGTTATAATAAAACACGTACATTCAGAACGATGAGTGAAGCTTCTTGCTCTGGTAGACTGTGTTCGTGGCTTGGCTCTTCGTGTTTGCACACTGTCTGAATAACTGGAGTTCAGTGGTGGTTGTCCTCGTGTGAAGCACACAACTGCATTTGGAGGTGGAACAGGGATAGCAAGGTGGGTGACACAACCACCCGTGAAGCTAAGAAATAGAAAACTTAGTGTATGACAACCACCTGTGGAGCCAGAATATGAGTAGGAGCCCCAGATCTGAAAGCTGTCTAAACAGCTGGCGCTGCCTCTTTCATTTCTCTTCATAGCTCATGGGTTGTGCTTTATATCCTTACCATTACTGGGCAACTTATGCTGTATGTCATTACAGAAGTTATCGACAGTACAGGTCACTGCTTTCTCTCTCTCTCTCCCTCCCTCCCTCCATCCCACTCTCTCTCTCTCTCTCTCCCTCCCTCCCTCCATCCCACTCTCTCTCTCTCTCTCTCTCTCTAACATGCCACGACACGCTGAGGATCGTGTAAAATATGTTGCCTCCGCTCTTAGGCAGGCGATAGCAAGAATCCTTTTTTCTCAAATAAATTGGTAGGAAATGAGAGTGAAGAGTTGAGGATCTCACCAAGACCGGTTTAGTGATTTGCATCTTGACAGTCAGCACTGTGACATTAAGACGACAACTTTTACTTCTTACATGGGAGTGCATCCCCAGCAATTGGTATTCGACGGATACAAAATTGTACTGTTGACAGTAATCTTGGAGTTTACCCTGGAGTCGATTTATTTGGTCAGCTACCCCCACCCACCACCCCCCCTCACCTCCCCTCAACGGCCCGGTCGCAGGAATAGAACAAGCTTTATTGTCACAAAAGGCGTTCTCTGTTTTCATTCGAGAATTTAAAAAATAAAATTCGTGCCAAGGTTACTGGAAATATTTGAACTTTCGTTCCCCCACCCGCTCGCGCATTCACAAAATTCCTCGTCCAGTTTTTTTTTTTAACAGAAACTGAGAAATGGAGACGTATAGAGACTTCCGGTCTGTACCATTTTCAGAGTGGCCTTTTATCTTTGGGCTGGACCAAGATATTTCAACTTTTATTTGTTTCTTTGAGACCTGATTGCTCTAATATGTGACTGAGGACAGAGGTTCTGAAGGAGTTGTGGTGAGGAGCTGCTCTGAGGGACACTTAAAAAAGGGTTGACTTATCTAAAATTCAGTGGCTAGTTAGAACTATGAAGAAAAAGACCTTTTTTTTCTTCCCTAAGGGATTAAGAAACGATATTTACTATCAATACTGTTTTTTTTTATCTCTAGGTTACTCTAAGATATAAAAAAAAATCCTACTACTCTACACCAAAGAAAACATGCAGAATTATTTGTTAAAAGTTATAATAAAACAGATTTTTAGATATAAAAAAAAAACCTTTTGGAATCATTATTGAAGAGTCAGACAGTATATGTTCTGAAATATTTTATCTTTAATTATGTCTTTCCAATGTTTGTGCTCCAAAATTCTTACAAACTTTAATATGAGGATACGTCTGAGTGAAGAATGATCCTGGCTGCACCTGAGACGAGTCATCACCTGCAGTGATGATCACACATAACACTTCATACGATCAATCATATAAAGGAGAGAAAACTCAAGGGTTGAACCTGAGAGTGGCACTGGACCTGAGGTGACATCTACGAGGAGATACTTAAGCTTTCCGTCCTCTTGAGATTTATCATGCCTGTTCTTCAAACTGTGTATTGAGATTGCCTCTGCAAAACAACAGGGAGGCCTGGCCCCTGGCCGAGCCACGAGAGTAGGAAAACTCTCGAAACTGGTCAGCGAGATGCAACCTAGCACCACTAGTCCATAGAGAAAGTAGTTATGTGTTGCAACTTTCCTTATACTTGTTTCCGCTCTTCGCCCAGCAATAAATAGGTATCAACGTATTAGTTGACTGTTGTGCTGTTGTGGACATAGGCATATGATTATCTGTAGGCTATCTGTAGTCGATTTTGGGGGTCACCACCCCACGACCCAGTCCCAAACCAGACCTGGTTGTTGGCCAGATCAGTTAGGCTGTGCTGCCAGCCGCACGTTCATCAACATACGCAGCACAGCCCCGCCGATCAGAAACTCATGAGGAACTTAACAAGTTCCCTCTTGAAGATAGCTAGAAATTTGTTGGTGCTTTCCCCTACGCATAAAGGTTGCTGAGGAATCTTGATCCCCTTACACTTACTCCTGATGTGCATTCGACGTCTCCTCTTCATTGGAGATGGTAATTTTTAGGGACGGGCCAAAGATATTTACCATTTTTCTAGAAAGAAAGAGTATGATTAACTTTGTTTAAGTTCTTTATAATATAGCAGAGTAAATCAATTAACCCATCTCATAAACAAATAGCTAATTGATTATCAAATAATCTGCAATAAAAAAAAATTTTCTCCATAAACATGCTGTTTTTTTCCCATGAAAATGTTCAGTTTTGTAGTCCAGGAGGGGGGCAGCCGCTCCCCCAGACCCCCTGTCTCATACTCGTGGGTGGCATCCTGGGCAGTGGATAAACTTTGGCTTTGACACGAGCTGAGGTAGAATAACTTACCGTAGCCAGTAAAGTCATCTGTGTGCGAGGACGAAGACGTTTTACATTCCATGTTGGCGGTAATTGACCAGTTTTTACCTATATATATATATATATATATATATATATATATATATATATATATATATATATATATATATATATATATAATATATATATAATATATGGGATACAAGGAGAATAGAAGCATCAGGGAAGAGAGAGGTGAAGGTTTATAAACTAAAAGAGGAGGCAGTTAGGGTAAGATATAAACAGCTATTGGAGGATAGATGGGCTAATGAGAGCATAGGCAATGGGGTCGAAGAGGTATGGGGTAGGTTTAAAAATGTAGTGTTAGTGTGTTCAGCAGAAGTTTGTGGTTACAGGAAAGTGGGTGCAGGAGGGAAGAGGAGCGATTGGTGGAATGATGATGTAAAGAGAGTAGTAAGGGAGAAAAAGTTAGCATATGAGAAGTTTTTACAAAGTAGAAGTGATGCAAGGAGGGAAGAGTATATGGAGAAAAAGAGAGAAGTTAAGAGAGTGGTGAAGCAATGTAAAAAGAGAGCAAATGAGAGAGTGGGTGAGATGTTATCAACAAATTTTGTTGAAAATAAGAAAAAGTTTTGGAGTGAGATTAACAAGTTAAGAAAGCCTAGAGAACAAATGGATTTGTCAGTTAAAAATAGGAGAGGAGAGTTATTAAATGGAGAGGTAGAGGTATTGGGAAGATGGAAGGAATATTTTGAGGAATTGTTAAATGTTGATGAAGATAGGGAAGCTGTGATTTCGTGTATAGGGCAAGGAGGAATAACATCTTGTAGGAGTGAGGAAGAGCCAGTTGTGAGTGTGGGGGAAGTTCGTGAGGCAGTAGGTAAAATGAAAGGGGGTAAGGCAGCCGGGATTGATGGGATAAAGATAGAAATGTTAAAAGCAGGTGGGGATATAGTTTTGGAGTGGTTGGTGCAATTATTTAATAAATGTATGGAAGAGGGTAAGGTACCTAGGGATTGGCAGAGAGCATGCATAGTTCCTTTGTATAAAGGCAAAGGGGATAAAAGAGAGTGCAAAAATTATAGGGGGATAAGTCTGTTGAGTGTACCTGGTAAAGTGTATGGTAGAGTTATAATTGAAAGAATTAAGAGTAAGACGGAGAATAGGATAGCAGATGAACAAGGAGGCTTTAGGAAAGGTAGGGGGTGTGTGGACCAGGTGTTTACAGTGAAACATATAAGTGAACAGTATTTAGATAAGGCTAAAGAGGTCTTTGTGGCATTTATGGATTTGGAAAAGGCGTATGACAGGGTGGATAGGGGGGCAATGTGGCAGATGTTGCAAGTGTATGGTGTAGGAGGTAGGTTACTGAAAGCAGTGAAGAGTTTTTACGAGGATAGTGAGGCTCAAGTTAGAGTATGTAGGAAAGAGGGAAATTTTTTCCCAGTAAAAGTAGGCCTTAGACAAGGATGTGTGATGTCACCGTGGTTGTTTAATATATTTATAGATGGGGTTGTAAGAGAAGTAAATGCGAGGGTCTTGGCAAGAGGCGTGGAGTTAAAAGATAAAGAATCACACACAAAGTGGGAGTTGTCACAGCTGCTCTTTGCCGATGACACTGTGCTCTTGGGAGATTCTGAAGAGAAGTTGCAGAGATTGGTGGATGAATTTGGTAGGGTGTGCAAAAGAAGAAAATTAAAGGTGAATACAGGAAAGAGTAAGGTTATGAGGATAACAAAAAGATTAGGTGATGAAAGATTGAATATCAGATTGGAGGGAGAGAGTATGGAGGAGGTGAACGTATTCAGATATTTGGGAGTGGACGTGTCAGCGGATGGGTCTATGAAAGATGAGGTGAATCATAGAATTGATGAGGGAAAAAGAGTGAGTGGTGCACTTAGGAGTCTGTGGAGACAAAGAACTTTGTCCTTGGAGGCAAAGAGGGGAATGTATGAGAGTATAGTTTTACCAACGCTCTTATATGGGTGTGAAGCGTGGGTGATGAATGTTGCAGCGAGGAGAAGGCTGGAGGCAGTGGAGATGTCATGTCTGAGGGCAATGTGTGGTGTGAATATAATGCAGAGAATTCGTAGTTTGGAAGTTAGGAGGAGGTGCGGGATTACCAAAACTGTTGTCCAGAGGGCTGAGGAAGGGTTGTTGAGGTGGTTCGGACATGTAGAGAGAATGGAGCGAAACAGAATGACTTCAAGAGTGTATCAGTCTGTAGTGGAAGGAAGGCGGGGTAGGGGTCGGCCTAGGAAGGGTTGGAGGGAGGGGGTAAAGGAGGTTTTGTGTGCGAGGGGCTTGGACTTCCAGCAGGCATGCGTGAGCGTGTTTGATAGGAGTGAATGGAGACAAATGGTTTTTAATACTTGACGTGCTGTTGGAGTGTGAGCAAAGTAACATTTATGAAGGGATTCAGGGAAACCGGCAGGCCGGACTTGAGTCCTGGAGATGGGAAGTACAGTGCCTGCACTCTGAAGGAGGGGTGTTAATGTTGCAGTTTAAAAACTGTAGTGTAAAGCACCCTTCTGGCAAGACAGTGATGGAGTGAATGATGGTGAAAGTTTTTCTTTTTCGGGCCACCCTGCCTTGGTGGGAATCGGCCGGTGTGATAATAAAAAATAAAATATATATATATATGTCGTGCCGAATAGGCAGAACTTGCGATCTTGGCTTAAATAGCAACGCTCATCTTGCCATATAGGACAAGTGAAAATTTGTGTATGCAATAGTTTCGCCAAAATCATTCTGAACCTAACGAAAAAAATATATTTCACTGTGTTTGTTTAGTGTTAAATTATTGTAAACAAATCAAAAATATATTTAGTTGGATTAAGCTAAAATAAATTGTTTTTGTTATAATAAGGTTAGGTAAGTTTTCTAAGGTTCTTTTGTAGCAAAATTAAAATTTTTTACATTAACATTAATGAAAAAAATATATCTTTAAACGTATGAGAGAAAATTTTAGAAAGGACTTAATTTTAAATGAGTTCTTGCTAATTGACCAGTTTTACATATTCGGCACGACATATATATATATATATATATATATATATATATATATATATATATATATATATATATATATATATATATTTATTATATTATTATATATATATATATATATATATATATATATATATATATATATATATATATATATATATAGTGGAAGCTTGAAAATCGAACGTACCAAATATCGAACGTTTCGAAAATAAGACCATTTTTTCGGACAAACTGTGTACCAAAAATCGAACATGTTTCAAATTTCGGACCGCCGGGTACGGGACCTGTCTGCTGGCCCGCGTCCCGCGCAGGCGCCGTGAGCAGTATAGCTTTGTGTATGCTTGAGTGAACACTAACCTGCGATCTCATTCACACATTTTACGATTATTTCGTTGTGTTTAGTACTTGTGGGACTGTGAAATAAGCTGCCATGGGCCCAAAGAAACTTGCTAGTGGTACCCCTGTGGTAAAGAAAGTGAGAAACACCATAGATGTGAAGAAGGAAATAATACAGAAGTATGAGAGTGGTGTGAGACTTGTTGAGCTTGCCAGGATGTACAGAGGACTGTGGACAGTTATTTTGTGAGACAGAAACAGACGACTGTGGACAGTTATTTTGTGAGACAGAAACAGACGACTGTGGACAGTTATTTTGTGAGGCAGAAACAGACGACTGTGGATAGTTATTTTGTGAGACAGAGGACTGTAGACAGTTATTTTGTGAGACTGGGGTCCAATGACTCAAGATGCCATCACCAATCTTCAATAAAGGTAAGTAAAAATGTTATTTTATATTACTATACATAATTAAAGACTATAGCATTTGTTGTGTGTATGTAAAACTGTCAGCATAGTTGCTGAATCCCCTTATATGTGTTGTATAGCATATCATAGTACCATCCATGTGTTTATATAGAAGATCCCTTTTAGGCCTGACTGTGTGACGTCACGGGATGCGCATGTGTACGTTCGTACCTCTGCCTCCTTCTCAGTCGGCGCATTGACATCCAGGCTAGAACACGGCAAGGCTGGGCTCCATCTCCCATTACCACAGTCTGACAATATAGGGTTACCATCCAACAAGTGTGTCTGTCTTCAACCCTCGATATCTCCTTTTAAGAACCCCTATGACAAAACTGTAATTAATCTCTATAAAATGTATTATTTTTGTGAATATTTTTGGGTTTCTGGAACGGATAAATTGTATTTCCATTATTTCTTATAGGAAATATTGCTTCGAATTTCAGACTTTTCGAATTTAGAACTAGCTCCTGGAACGGAGTAAGTTCGATTTTTGAGGTTCCACTGTATATATATATATATATATATATATATATATATATATATATATATATATATATACTCAATATTATTCCACAGTGTGAAGCGTCCTTAATCTACACACTAATTGGCGAGTGAGCGGCAGACGCAAGACAAACCCAGTGAAATTCTGGAGTGCAATTGGCAAATTGTTCCATAAAACTGGGTCAGTACCGGACGCTCGGGAGAGTCAGATGATGATAGATATATTGAGTGAAGAAAGGCAGAGGTCATCAAGCTGGAAGCTACCATTGTACAACTGCTCAAAGAAGAAGTCTTTTAATTGGAGGTCTTCAAAATAGGGATTTTCAAAGTGGATATCTTTAGGTAGAGGTCTTCGTCTATCTTGAAAGACCTCTATCCTTCAAGATGTAAGTCTTCATTGTATAGTTTTCCAATTTTTAGTCTTTAAGGTAGACAAAGAGGTCTTAAAGAAAGAGGTCTTAAAGAAAGAGGTCTTAAAGAAAGAAGTTTTGAAGAAAGAGCTCTTGAGAAAAAGGTCTTGAAGAAAGAGTTCTTAATTAAAAGAGATCTTGGAAGAAAGAGGTCTTGAAAATAAAGGTGTTGAAGAAACAGGTATTAAAGAAACAGGTCTTCAAGAGGCTACCAAACAGCTGTCCGCAAAAGTTAGTAGATTTTCGTTGCTGCGAAAGCAGTGTATAACCGTGGGTAGCAAGCAGCAAAAGACTAGTTCCCCATCAGGCAGCCACCAGGCAAGCCTTGTTTCCGGCGAGACTGATAGTAGAACAACTGTTGAATCTGGCTATGGGTAAGGTTCAAGGTAAACTATAGGTCTTGAAGGAACACACCTGATTAAAAGGTGTCCTTCCAAATTGATTTCACAAAAATATATTTAATTTCAAACTTCCTGCCTGCCGTTTTTGTCTCAGCTGTATCAGTAGCTACTGATAGGTAATAACAGCTGGATATCTCAAAGACAATCACCTGCACATTCATGTGCTTGCATGTGCACGCACGAACACGATTGTCTACGACTCTACGCATACGCCTGCCCACGCACGCACACGCGCGCACGCAAACACAGACTCTTCTCATTTATCTCTCTGGAACACAATTTCCTCAAAGTGCGGGTTTTCCCTCACGGTTAATCACAACCCAAGTTTGCCAGGTGGTTTGATGTGAGACCAGGTATGAATGAGTTATGAGGGAGCCACATCCCGGGGAAGGTGGGTGGGGGAGGAGCCCTATGTTTGGGGAGGTGGGGAAAAGGGAGATGATGAGCCGTCTGAGAAATCCATCCCCTCCAACCTCCTCCCTCTCTCCCTTTCACCCTGCGGCGGAGGCAGTGTGAATACCACACACTGTCTCTGCCGCAGTGAGAATTTCTTCTTTAATGGTATACACTCTTGTGCACTTGAGTGTACAAGAGTGTACACTCGAGTGTATGCTTCTGTAGTTGGGTGTTATCACAGGGCCACCTGGCGGTAGCACTGTAACAAAGGCTGACCAAGTCTTGCCCATCAGGAAGGCTTGAGGGGAGGAGTGAATGAAGCTGGTTTGGATAATCATTCCAATCCAGACAGCTGGATCACATAAAAGGAGCTTGGTAATTATGTTTGTTAATGGGTTGGGGTTTGGAAAGGACCTTCCCTGGTATGGGTTGGTAGGCCTGCTGCAGTGTTCCTAATTTCTTATTTTCTTTCTCACTCTCGCTCGCTCTCTAGGTTTCCGGACTGGATGCAGTTCCAGCAGACCTTGAGTCCGTCACAGAGACTGGTAACTGTGTTGCACACACAACGTTCAGAAAAAAATATACTGAAATCATTTCATCTTTCGTCATTAAAGTGTGCTGCTGCCTGTAGATAAGACTGTGTTGCTGCCTGTGTATGAGAATGAGCTGCTGCCTGTTACGACTTTGATGTCGTAACTTTAATAAAATGTTCCTGGCTCCTAAAGGCTGCTCACACTGCTGTCTAGGAGTTATAAAATTACACTGAAAAAAGACAGCAAACCTTAGGCCAACATGCACTCATATTAAATACATGAAGCATGAGTGCAAATAATTAACGCTGTATAAGGACAAAAACTCACCTATACAAAAATATATACAATATTAATAATAACTTATATACAGCTTATAACTATCATAAAAAACCCACCACACTCCAGTTCACATTAACTCACTAGCACACTCCTACTAATGAGTTAAAATAAATGAACATCTATGAACAGGGAGGCTCCATGACACCCCCCCCTGGTTACCTGGAGGTTATTCCGGGGATCAACGCCCCCGCGGCCCGGTCCACGACCAGGCCTCCCGATGGATCAGGGCCTGATCAACTAGGCTGTTACTGCTGGCCGCACGCAGTCCGACGTACGAGCCACAGCCCGGCTGATCCGGCACCAACTTTAGGTATCTGTCCAGCTCTCTCTTGAAGGCAGCAGGCTACATAGCCTACAGTGGAAACGTTAAATACTCTCCAAAACACAGGCCCCTGCATACTTTACAAATAAACATGAGAGCACCAGAATATACACAAAAATAGAATACACTAAAAAACTTACCAAAATTACCTACTCAAACTATCGCCAAAACATGATGAATTCACCCGGTGACCACCCGTCTGGTACTGAACTAAACACACCTCTCATCTGCTGTCCTGGCCACTGCCTGACTGACAGGAATAAAACGCGTTCCCTTTCAGGGAATAATACACGTCAGCTTTCAGTATGCTACAGGGAAAATGATATTATATATGGAGCGCTATTTTATACAATATTTTTCTGTAGCACACTGTGTTACCTGGAGGTTATTCCGGGGGATGGGTGTTGCTGCCTGTGGATAAGAAAACCTGGTTGCTGCGTGTAGATAAGAAGTAATGTGTACTCACCTATGTACTGACCTATATGTGGTTTTAAGAGTCGAGTCCTAGCTCCTGGCCCCGCCTCTCAACTTGCTGCTCGTGAGCCTCGTGCGCCCTATCGTACTTTCTCTTAAAACTATGTATTGAGCCCGCCTCCAACATTTCGTTGAGGACATTCCACTTCCTACGAAAGTAAAAGACTGGGCAGGCGATGCAAAATGCCGCCAATAAAAAGTAGGGGCGCCATTGGTACACTAAGAGAAAACACCATAAGTGTCCGGGGCCCAAAACTGTTCAACAGCCTCCCATCAAGCATTAGGGGAATTGCCAATAAACCCCTCTGCCTTCAAGAGAGAGCTAAAACTATGTATTGAGCCCGCCTCCAACATTTCGTTGAGGACATTCCACTTCTTTACCACCCTGAGACCAAAGAAATATCGCCTGGCATCCCTGTGGCTATACCCCACCTCCCCTCCACCCACCCATCCTTTTCCCATATTTCCATCCTTAACCATCCTTCTTCCTTCCCCATCTTACCAAAGCTCTGGTCATACCTCGTACGCCTGTGGCTCATCTGTCTTCACCTTCCAATTGTATCCTCGAGTACCAGTTTCTCGTCTTACAGTCTGTCCCTGTCTACCCTATCAGTTCTTCTGGGTATTTTGTATGTTATCAGGCTATTCAGCATTTTACCAGAAGGTTGTCAGAAACACTGATGGGACAAGTGTAGAAGTCTTCAAGAGGAAACTGGACAAATATCTTCACTAGGTTCCGGATCAACCAGGCTGTGATGGATGTGTGAAGCCAGCGGGCCTCCAGCAGCAACAGCTTGATTGACCAGACAAGCACCAGATGAACCTGGCCCGGAGTAGAATAATTCTCGAAACTCATGAAAGGTATATCATAGGCATGTCTCCCTTGGTCATTCACTCCTCTCTTGTAGAGTCAATTCCGTTAGCCTTTCCTTGTAGATTATACTTCTGGAACAAGCCTCGTTGTATACTTCTGCACTTTCTCCAGCTTCTATAGCGGGCAGGGCAACAGTGGGTAGTTCAGCAGTGGGTAGTGCAGCAGTGGGTATGGCAACAGTGGGTATGGCAGCAGTGGAGGTAAGTCAGATGGGGATGGTCGGGCTGTTGTGGGTGGGTGGGGCAGCAGGAGACATGCTGGGCTGGGCATCATTAGTCATGGTTTATAAGTGTGGCAGGCTTTGGCACCTCAAGTTGTGAAGAATCGACGCTCTTGCTTTGTGAGGTGAACTCTCACCAAGAACGCAGCTTTGTAGTGGGGACTCTAATATTGGTGTCCGCTATGTCAAAGAGTCGCTCATTTTTCACGAAGTTACTAAATGCCACAAGTGATGTAGATGAAGTTTTAGCAAAAAAGACAAAACCAAAACTTAGTCATTGTGGTTGTATATAAACCGCCAGATGCAACTTCCCAACATTTCAAGGAACAGTTATTAAAAATTGATTATTGTCTGGAAAATATTCTAACCCCCCAGCCTCATGTATCTTACTGCTTGCTGAGAATGTAGCAAATGATGTTATAGCCGAGATAATCCCTGAAGACAGCTCATATGAAAACTCACACACACACACGAGTTGCAGAATCTTTGTAATAAATTCACCCTACCAGCAAATAGTGGAGCCAACAAGGCTAGAAAACACAATCTTATTTTCACGAGTAATGATGACCTGGTACGAAATATAACAGTATTAAAGACAATTTAGATCACAGCCTAATCGAAGTCCAGACTTGTATTCACAAAAGTCCTGACCAGTAAAATGTATAAAGTTATGAGGGTGCCTTCACCAAATTCAACAACAAAACCATCAACTGGGATTAAATAAATCATGTCCTTAATTAAACATGCTGGGAAAGTGTCTTAAATAAGATGGATGAGGACCAGTGTCTTGAAAGGATCAACTTTTTGACAGCTAAAGTATGCTCAGAGTATATTTCCCTAGGAAATAGGAAAAATGTAAACTGGAAAGAAAGATTTCCTCTACAAGTGAAAGTGAAGAATCACTGAGCTTCTCAAACAGACTAGACTATCTGAAATATTGTAAGTTAAATAATTCATACAGAATCCAGAAGAGACAGGAGTTAAAAGTAATTAATGAAATTGAAGGAAATTCAAAACATTTCTTTTCATATGCCGAAAACAAGGCATAAGTCACATCCAGTTGCCCTTGCTTAAACAAGATTGGACTTACACAGACGACAGCAAAGAAATGATATATTGAAGTCTCAGTTTGACTCTGCTTAGTGAGCCATTAATTAGACTAAAAATCGACAGTCCAAAGGAATTTTTCACGAGCGGGTCTCAAAACCTTGTCAATACATGCCAGATTTCTGACGTAACTCTAAGTTCAATGGGCTCTGAAAAAGCCATTAACAGCATGCCGATGCACTCTGCCCCAGGTTCAGACTCGTCGACCTCCGTGTTCATCAAGAACTGCAAGAAACCCTCTTATCGCATGCCTTAAATAGCTCTTTGCTGCAAACTCTTGCCCTACACTGTAATTGAATGGTGTTACTTGTCTCAAAGAGCGTAGCTCTCTGGTGTCAGCTCTCCTCAATGCTTTCTCTATGTTGTCAGCTCTGAAAACTTACTCCATGGTTTCACTTCTCAGTACTTGTTGTATGTTGTCAGCTATCCACACCAGTTAATCTATGGTGTCAGCTTTCACTACTATGGTGTCAGCTCTCAATGCTTTCTGTATGGTGTCATCTCAATACTTTCTTTGGTGTCAGCTCCTCCCCAAGGCTCTATATGTCAGCAGTGATTACCGTCTTGGCGTGGTGCTTGGTGGCTAGGACGCAAGAAACATTCATTTTGAAGTCAGTAATAACCGTAATAACCGCAATTTGCGTAAGTTATTAGATATAGTTTTGGCCATTTATTTCAGGATGACAAACGTCAGGTATTTCCAGCAGCCTCGTTCGTAATTATTATATCAGAAGCTGATGAATTGGGTAAAATGGTCGATATTTTGATAGCTGATATTTACCTTGTTGATTCCGGGGCCGCAAAACCTTATGCAAGTTACAATGTAGTATTTTGGTGATCGAATTTATAGCTACATAAACAACTCATCTCGACTGTAACCATATATAAATGTGTAAGTAGATCATTACCACTGTAATTTGTTTAGCTATCAAAGATTTGGGGTTCAGTCCTTGGACCCATTATGTGCCTCTGTAATCTTTTAACTTCCGCCCGCATTATAGGTGTGAGGTGACTACTACCCACACCATGGGTATCAGGAGACTACCACCCACACCGTGGGTATGGGATCTACCTACCTAGAGGGTGTTCCGGGAGTCAACGCCCTCGCAGCCCGGTCCTCGACCAGGCCTCCTGGTGGATCAGGGCCTGATCAGTCAGGCTGTTACCGTTGCTCGGACACTGACTTGTGCTTGTTAAAGATATTAAAATAAATTGTCTTCCCCAGGAATGTTTTTTTCTGAGGTCATATATAATAGCTACTTTGAGGAGAGAGAGGAAAGGTAGATAATGTTCTGGGACTTCTTTGAACCACCTGCCTACTTGGTGATTTTGTTGCCTGATTTAGTATTGTTGGTGAGACCAGTATAACTGGCACTGGTGCTGGGGTGCCTGTTGTAAGTACTTTTGGTCTGTCTAGTGCTGTTCCATCTTGTTATACAATGGTTGGTGTAAGTGCTAGTGTTTTATCCAGTGTAGGTGACAGTTGTAGTGGTTGTGATAGAAGTATTTGGTCTGATATTTACCCCAGGTCCATGTACTTAATAATAATCAATAATAATAATAGTAATATCTGATTAAGCATTAAACTCGAATGGGTCACACATTTCCTTCACTGATATTTGCTGGTTCTCTCCCTGGCTGTGGTTCACTCAGTTTCTGCAGTGTGCACGATCATCCACATGCTGGGGATTGAACTCTGGCAGATATTTCATGAAGACATTTGCACCTTGTCTTGGCCTTCCTCGATCTTGTTTCTGTCCCGTTCTTATTATTCTCATTAGTTCTTTTCAGCAGAAAGACTCGTCAGTCCCTCCTGGTAGAAGCACAGACACACGTCAGTCTCTCCTGGTAGAAGCACAGAGACACGTTAGTCCGTCCTGGTAGAGCACAGACACACGTCAGTCCCTCCTGGTAGAAACACAGAGACACGTCAGTCCCTCCTGGTAGAAGCACAGAGACACGTCAGTCCCTCCTGGTAGAAACACAGAGACACGTCAGTCCCTCCTGGTAGAAGCACAGAGACACGTCAGTCCCTCCTGGTAGATGAACCTTGTTATATACCGGTGATATCGTTTCCTTTCTGACTCCCACTTGTTACTCTCTCCCATTCTGATGTGTCGTTTCTTACTGTTGCTCTGTTTTTATTCGCTGAAGTACTCCCTGTTCCCTGCAGCACTCTGCCCTTTAGCTAGGCTTTCAGTTTTCACGACTCTAGTCTGATGCGTTATTATCGAATGCTTTCTGACAGTAAATGAACCTAACGTCCACCTATCCTTAGCTTTATTATTGTCTCGTGTGTGTGTGTGTGTGTGTGTGTGTGTGTGTGTGTGTGTGTGTGTGTGTGTGTGTGTACTCACCTAATTGTGGTTGCAGGGGTCGAGACTCAGCTCCTGGCCCCGCCTCTTCACTGATCGCTACTAGGTCCTCTCCGTCTCTGCTTCCTGAGCTTTGTCATACCTCTTCTTAAAACTATGTATGGTTCCTGCCTCCACTACTTCACTTGCTAGGCTATTCCGCTTCCTGACGACTCTATGACTGAAGAAATACTTCCTAACGTCCCTGTGACTCGTCTGAGTCTTCAGCTTCCAGTTGTGACCCCTTGTTTCTGTGTCCCCTCTCTGGAACATCCTATCTCTGTCCACCTTGTCTATTCCCCGCAGTATCTTGTATGTCGTTATCATGTCTCCCCTGACCCTTCTGTCCTCCAGTGTCGTCAGTCCGATTTCCCTCAACCTTTCCTCGTACGACATTCCCCTGAGCTCTGGGGCTAGTCTTGTTGCAAACCTTTGTACTTTCTCTAACTTCTTGACGTGCTTGACCAGGTGTGGGTTCCAGACTGGTGCTGCATACTCCAGTATGGGCCTAACATGCACAGTGTACAGTGTCTTGAACGATTCCTTATTAAGGTATCGGAACGCTATTCTCAGGTTTGCCAGGCACCCATATGCTGCAGCAGTTATTTGGTTGATGTGTGCCTCCGGTGACGTGCTCGGTGTTATGGTCACCCCAAGGTCTTTCTCCTTGAGTGAGGTCTGTAGTCTTTGTCCACCTAGGCTATACTCTGTCTGCGGTCTTCTTTGCCCCTCCCCAATCTTCATGACTTTGCATTTGACAGGGTTGAATTCGAGAAGCCAGTTTCTGGACCACATGTCCAGCCTGTCCAGGTCTCTTTGCAGCCTATTCCTTCCATCATGTCGTTCGCATATATCAAAAATAGCACTGGTCCTAGAACTGACCCCTGTGAGACCCCGCTCGTCACAGGCGCCCATTGTGATACCTCTTCACGTACCATGACTCGTTGTTGCCTCCCTGTCAGGTATTCCCTGATCCATTGCAGTGCCCTCCCTATTATATGCGCCTGATCCTCCAGCTTCTGCACTAATCTCTAGTGAGGAACTGTGTCAAAGGCCTTCCTGCAGTCTAGGAAAATGCAATCAACCCACCCCTCTCTGTCGTGTCTTTTGTTACCTTGTCATAAAACTCCAGAAGGTTTGTGACACAGGATTTGCCTTCCATGAACCTATGCTGGTTTTCATTTATAATCTTGTTCCGTTCCAGGTGTTCGACCACTCTCCTCCTGATAATCTTCTCCATGACTTTGCATACAATACATGTCAGAGACACAGGTCTGTAGTTTAGTGCCTCGTTTCTGTTTCCTTTCTTAAATATGGGGACTACATTTGCTGTCTTCCATTTCTCAGGTAGTTGCCCAGTTTCAAGGGATGTGTTGAAGATTGTGGTTAGGGGCACGCACAGCATCTCTGCTCCTTCTCTAAGGACCCATGGGGAGATGTCCGGTCCCATCGCCTTTGAGGTATCAAGGTCACTTAGCAGCTTCTGCACCTCCTCCTCGGTTGTTCGTATGTCATCCAGCACTTGTTGGTATATTCCCTCTCGATGTTCCCTTCTGTGCTCTCTTCCCACAGCCCTTCCTGTCTCTACTGTAAAAACTTCCTTAAATCTCCTGTTTAGCTCCTTACATACCTCCTGATCATTTCTTGTGAGTTCTCCACCTTCTGTCCTCAGTCTGATCACCTGGTCTTTGACTGTTGTCTTCCTCTTGATGTGGCTATACAATAGTTTCGAGTCAGTCTTGATTTTCGATGCTATGTTATTTTCATACTGTCGCTGGGCCTCCCTCCTTACCTGTGCATACTCGTTCCTGGCTCTGCGACTAATCTCCCTATTTTCATGTGTTCTCTGCCTTCTGTACTTTTTCCATTCTCTGTTGTGTGTGTGTGTACTCACCTAATTGTGGTTGCAGGTGTCGATTCATAGCTCCTGGCCCCACCCCTTCACTGGTTGCTACTAGGTCCACTTTCTGCTCCATGAGCTTTATCATACCTCTTCTTAAAGCTATGTATGGATCCTGCCTCCACTACATCACTTCCCAGACTATTCCACTTCCTGACAACTCTGTGACTGAAGAAATACTTCCTAACATCCCTGTGATTCATCTGAGTCTTCAACTTTCAACGGTGTCCCCTTGTTGCTGTGTCCCATCTCTGGAACATCCTGTCTCTGTCCACCTTGTCAACTCCTCTCAGTATTTTATATGTTATCATATCCCCCGTATCTCTCCTGTCCTCCTATGTGTGTGTGTGTGTGTGTGTGTGTAGAATATATCTGTAAATTATTGCCAAGACACTAGTCATAATAATTTATTTTTTTAAGATACGTTAATTTTTTTTTTTTAACCGTTTCTGCTCTCAGCATTACAAGTCACGTCTCTCACCTCCTTCACGAGATATCGCCTAAAGTTGCGCCTTCTTCGGTGATTAATCTTTCCTGAGAGGCACAAGAACAAATTTTCCTGTTTGCAGGGAATTACAAAGACTCTCCGACCATACACGATTGCGCCTTGTTTTTGACTGAAATTATGTGTAGTGGTGACCATCGTCGGATGAATTAGAGGACAATTGTATACACAGTTTCACGAACAGGAGTAGCAGAGCCCATGAGAACACCAGCCAGGCTGATCAACGTATTCATTGTGAAGTGGCCAACTCGTAGGGACTCACAGAGCGCTTTGAGAAATGAAAGTCAATCAGGTGTGATCCAGAGTCCTTTACCAACCTCAAGCTTACTAGCCAATCACAGACCAACAGTGACGTCACATGTGTACCTGGCCAATTGGAGGCTCATCACGTCAACCAGTCACAGACAAGTGATATCACAACTGCCAGACTGTTCCTTGAAAGAGCTGGAAGCTCCAGCTACAGCTTAAGCTGTGGCTGGAGCTTCCATTGGTTTCGTTCATTGTATAGTATCAATATTTTACTAATGAAGCTCTCAACAGAATAGAATTAGGAAAGATTCAGTTGGAAGAAAAAAGTTAAACAAAAAACTAACCTTGAAATACGGACCTTAAACAAAAAAATTAGTTGTTTTAAAACCGAATTTTTGTAGTGCTGGGCACAGACGCCGACATTGTTCTCTGATTTCCGTACGAACGGCAGCGATGTTACGAAAGTTACTTTCGTTCACTTTCCACGGGTCCTATGTTCGTACGTAGGGTCCTAAGTTCGTAGGTCCTTCAGTGTCCGTAAGTCCTTCGTCCGTAGGTCTTCCTCTCCTTGTGAGTCTGTCCGTTTGTCTGTCGCACATTTCTTCGTGTATAGATTTATGAATTCGTAATTGATTTTGGTGGTACTTTATTCAGTGGATGTTGGTGGTCAGACATTCGTCTGTTTTAAGAATGATGTTGATTATCCTTCCTGTGTGGTTAGCAGCACCTGATCTATTATCCTGTTTGTCTACAAGTACCTGATCTTCCGTCCAGTCTGGCCATCAGTACTCTAGCTTCCGTCCTGAGAGGCTGCCATACTTGGTCTTCCGTCCAGCACAGATTCCAGTTATCTTGTTTGTTGTAGCACTGGCGGTGTTGCAGGATTTTGCATACAGGACTCAACCTGCATGAGTACTTCTGGCAGTTTGGCAGACACACAGATAATGATCAAACAAATTGCAAATTATGTGGTCAGCTCTCTGATCAGTATCTTGAACACTTTATGATATGTCAAGATATCTTATTAATGAAAATAAAATCCCAGACATATCATGCTAATTTCCTAAATTTGCTTGCAACAGGTAAGTGAAGTGTAGATATAAATCCAGATGTACTCCTTTAAACCCGTATTAGGACCTAGTTACAAGGCTTTTGGTGTATCCATACACGAAATAACAATTAACTAGCCGCTTCGGCGGCAAAATCTAATCTAATCAAAATACAGAAGTGAAGAAATTGTGAGACTGTAGCCTCCAGACATCAGTTACAGGCCAGGTACAAGATGGCATCTGGCTGGCGCTACTCCAGGCAACACGGCGGCTGTTAAAAAGCATTTTTACCTGCTTTGAACTGCGCCTGAGGTGGCTGGGATGGCCCGCTGGGGCAAAGACCTTGCGCCTGAGGAGGTGGCCAGCTGGGTAAAGACCTTTGTCCAACTCCGACCTCCCTTACCCTCCGGAGTTTTTGCTTCCCCCAGAAGAGTGATGGCTGGTCCTAACCTCCAGCACCGATTGTCGTTTGTTTCTGAAGTGTTGTAATTTCTCTCTCTCTCGCTCAGCTCTTTTCTTGTTTAAAGGCTTGAGGTGCAGTGATTATTTTTTTCCATTCGACATGCATATTGTCTTGTGCGATATATGGAAGAGCCATTTCTTGTGCGTGTATTTGCCTTACCTACCTGTCTGTCTATCTTCTTTCCTCCCTCCCTGTCAGTCTACCTGCTTCTCTCTCTACATCCCTGCCTCCGTTTGTCTACCTGTGTGTGTGTGTGTGTGTGTGTGTGTGGAGGCGGCGTGTGTACCTGCGTTGACGGCTGTGGACTGTAATGAGATTTTCCAGTGGATGAAAGAAGGACTGAATATTTACCGGGAGGGAGGGAAGGCGCAGGGAGAGTGCGAAGACGGGGATAGGAGGAGGCTGATGAAGCAGGAGAAGGGAGGTTCACGGAGATGTGTCAGGAGATAATGGGGAGGAAGTGTGTGGAGACACTGGAAAAATATGCGAGAGAGAGAGAGAGAGAGAGAGAGAGAGAGAGAGAGAGAGAGAGAGAGAGAGAGAGAGAGGAATGAAAGGAGATAGAAGTGTAACGAAGGTAGAAAAATGAGAAATGAAGATGTCCAGTGAGACAGTGCGTAAAGAGATTGAAAGAATGAGAAAGAGACGAGAGGAGAGCCATGGTGGAGGAGAAATACGGATGTTGTAATTAAGAAACACCTAAATTAGTTATACCAATACTTATAACATAAACATCATTGACATACACATTTAACACAGCCTAGTGTTTATCATTGTTTTTCCCTCTTCATTAATTTCCTTTCTTGTCATCAGTTATACACCAGTGACATACCTGTGACCTGTTTTCAAGGTACTTCATACCCTCTCATCCCGATCTCAGGTTTGGCTTCCACGTTGAACGCCTGGTCAACCAGGCTGTTTGTGATAGCGGCCCACTGGTCCACATTCCCATTACAGCCCGGCTGATCAAGAATTTCCAGGAGACGGTGGTCCAGTTTCCAAATGAAAACTTCTACACTTGTTTCAGCAGTATAACTGTTATCTGCTGGCAGCAGTTGAAGAGTCTTGGACCACTAACATTAACACACTGTCATCTTATTATACTTTAGTCTACCGACATTTACAAAATATGAAAATATAGCAAACTCTTGTTTTATGTAAACCAAGAGAGATTTTATTCATAAATAACTGATTTATTTTTGTCCGGTGTAGTGCAGTGTAGAGCAGTGTATAGTATAGTGTAGAGAGGTGTAGTGTAGTATAGTGTAGAACGGTGTAGTGTAGTGTAGTGTACAGCGGTGTAGTACAGAGTGGTGTAGAGTGGTATACTGTAGTATAGTGTAGAGCTGTGTACTGTGGTGTAGTATAATGTAGAGGGGTGTAGTGTAGCGCGGTGTCGAGTGGTGGAGTGTAGTGTAGTGTTGTGTAGTGTAGAGTGATGTAAAGTAATGTAGTGTTGAGTAGTGTAGCGTAATGTAGTGTCGCTTAATGTAGTGTAGCGTAGTGTAGCATTGTGTAATGTAGTGTAGCATAGTGTAATGTAGTGTAGCGTATAGTGTAGTGTTGCGTAGTGTAGTGTAGCGTAGTTTAGCGTAATGTAGTGTTGCGTAGTTTAGCGTAGTGTAGTGTAGCATAGCATAGTGAAGTGTAGTGTAGCGTAGTGTAGTGTAATGTAGCATAGTGTAGTGTAGTGTAATGTAGCATAGTGTAGCTAGCATAGTGTAGTGTAATGTAGTGTAGCGTAGTGTAGCATAGTGTAGCATAGTGTAGTGTAGTGTAGCGTAGTGTAGTGTAATATAGCATAGTGTAGCTAGCATAGTGTAGTGTAATGTAGTGTAGCGTAGTGTAGCATAGTGTAGCATAGTGTAGTGTAGTGTAATATAGTGTAGCGAAGTGTAGCATAGTGTAGTGTAGTGTAGCATAGTGTAGCATAGCGTAGTGTAGCGTAGAGTAGCGTAGCGTAGTGTAGCGTAGCATAGTGTAGCGTAGTGTAGTGTAGTGCAGTGTAGTGTAGTGTAGTGCAGTGTAGTGTAGTGTAGTGTAGCGTAGTGCAGTGTAGTGTAGTGTAGTGCAGTGTAGTGTAGTGCAGTGTAGTGTAGTGTAGTGTAGCGTAGTGTAGTGTAGTGCAGTGTAGTGTAGTGTAGTGTAGTGTAGTGCAGTGTAGTGTAGTGTAGTGCAGTGTAGCGTAGTGTAGTGTAGTGTAGTGCAGTGTAGTGTAGTGTAGCGTAGTGCTCTCATGTATCTTTGTAGTGTAGTGTAATGTAGTGTAGTGTAGTGTAGTGTAGTGCAGTGTAGTGTAGTGTAGTGTAGCGTAGTGTAGTGTAGTGTAGTGCAGTGTAGTGTAGTGTAGCGTAGTGCTCTCATGTATCTTTGTAGTGTAGTGTAATGTAGTGTAGTGTAGTGTAATGTAGTGTAGTGTAGTGTAGTGCAGTGTAGTGTAGTGTAGTGTAGTGTAGTGTAGCGTAGTGTAGTGTAGTGTAGTGCAGTGTAGTGTAGTGTAGTGTAGCGTAGTGCTCTCATGTATCTTTGTAGTGTAGTGTAATGTAGTGTAGTGTAGTGTAATGTAGTGTAGTGTAGTGTAGTGTAGTGCAGTGTAGTGTAGTGTAGTGCAGTGTAGTGTAGTGTAGTGTAGCGTAGTGCTCTCATGTATCTTTGTAGTGTAGTGTAATGTAGTGTAGTGTAGTGTAATGTAGTGTAGTGTAGCGTAGTGTAACGTAGTGTAATGTAGTGTAATGTAGTGTAATGTAGTGTAGCGTACTGTAGTGTAGCGTAGTGTAGTGTAGCGTAGCATAGTGTAGCGTAGTGTAGCACAGTGTAGTGTAATGTAGTGTAGTGTAGCACAGTGTAGTGTAGCGTAGCGTAGTGTAGCATAGCGTAGTGTAGTGTAGCACAGTGTAGTGTAATGTAGTGTAGTGTAGCGTAGTGCTCTCATGTATCTTTGTAGTGTAATGTAGTGTAGTGTAGTGTAATGTAGTGTGGCATAGTGTAGGGTAGTGTAGTGTAATGTAGCGTAGTGTAGTGTAGTGTAATGTATCTTTGTAGTGTAGTTTAGTGGTCATCATCTTGGTACAGTACTGAGTGAACTATGAAACATGGTTCTTATTTTGCTTCCAACCCTCTAGATTGTTCTACTTGTCGTCCCTCTGTCGTCGTCGTTGTCATCGTCGTCGTCGTCGTTGTCGTCGTCGTCGTCGTCGTCGTCGTCGTCGTCGTCGTCGTCGTCGTCGTCGTCGTCGTCGTCGTCGTCGTCGTCGTCGTTGTTGTTGTTGTTGTTGTTGTCGTCGTCGTCGTCGTCGTTGTTGTCTTCGTCGTAGTAGTAGTTGTTCTGTCACGGAAAATTAATTACGTTGTTAACTTTTCACTGGGAAAATTGCTTGATATAGGTCTGAATTATGTGATGGTTGATTCTTTAGTTCTTAAAGATAATCTTACTCTCATCCATCCCTCCACTCTTCCCTCCATGGTCTCATTCTTCCCTCCATTTCTTCATTCGCGGCATCATCCATTCCCTCATACCTGCATCCGTACTCGTATTCTTTTGACTCTAATTCTCTGGGTTTTTTTTTTTTTTGTGCTTCCAATCATAGTAATCCATCTGCCTATATTCTCATCTCTGTTCATCGTTCTTTACGTACTCCCATCCTTCCGTGCACCCGTTCGTGCATCCTCTCATCCATCCCTCCCCTCCTCCAGCCTCTATTCCGTTCTTCCACCCTTGCAACTTTCTGTCCATCTATTTCATCTCAGTAATCACCCGCCTTCCATCCACCCATAAATTCATGCACCTATGTGTTGACTTGTCTCTCGTCTGCCTGTTACTGTTTGGCTTGCCTTCGTTAGAGCCACCTTGTTTGACGATAGCTTTGTGCCAATGTCGTACACTTCAAAAACTTCATTCAAAGTTCCCCTTCCAAAATGATTTAGTTGATGCCTATTACTAAATGATTTATTCTTTTTTTTTTAACTTGTTACCTCCAGGTAACCTCCAGGTAACCTCCAGGTAACCTTCATTATATTTATCTTTTATTTTCCTTTCCTGTTTCTCTACGTTTGTTACTTACGACAAAATGGAGTTTTTTTTATATATTTGAAGAGCCTAGCCTCATCCTTGTCCGCCAGACTGGACCGGGCCACGGGGGGCGATGACCCCCCGTAGTCGACTATTGGTAGACTTTATTCGACCCGTTAGTTATCTCCGTTGCTATTCTGAATTTCAGTTTCCATTAATCACAGTTGTTTTCGGCCATTTATGAAATTTGACCAGGGTTCATGTACAAACAAAAGCCAATTTGTTTAGTGAATTGTTTTCCTGTGAATTATGTTCCATTAAAACCATCATAATGCATGAAATCTACCTATGTACATGTTAATGGTTCCAGGGTTCATTGCCCACACAGGTTTTGTGGTTAATGGCCTAAACAGTCAGGTTATTGGCACTAGTAACACGCACTCCACTCTAAGCACTACAGCCTGGTTGATCAGGAACTGCCTGGAGGGGCTGATCAAGCTTCCTAGTGAAGTTACTTAAAGGACTATAGCAACGCTAAATATCTTTGTTAGAGGGCGAAAATAAGAATACATTCACTAAGTCTACCTTAAAGACGTTTCGGTCCTTGTGTTAGTGTCGCATAGCCTTTCAGTGTCACGGCTTGGGAATGTTAGGGTCACTGACGCTGACCTCTTATTCAAACCCATGGCTTGCCCCATGGCTTGCCCCATGGCTTGCCCCATGGCTTGCCCCATGGCTTGCCCACAGGGTATAATCTCAGTTAATTAAGATGTAGGCGTCTGGCTGTTAGGATACACGTAGGATTCTTCGGCAGACGGCAAGACAATACCCTCAGTAATCATTGTCAGAACAGTTGTGTATCACTCGTTCCGCACTCCAAAGTCCAAACCTCACAACACTTGGACCTTGAAGTGATTAAGATCTAAGGACAGACACGTTTTAAATAAAGGTGTCCTAACACCTTAGAATGCATTCGTTGTCGGCAGTCATTTGTCTTCTTGGTACACAACATAGCAGAATGTATGTACATGATAACGTCTGTAATGTGAAGTGCACGACTGTGCGGCGTGTACTTCATGTTGCCTAACCCAACCTAACCTAATCTAGCCTAGCCTAACCTAGCCTAGCCTAACCTAGCCTAGCCTAGCCTAACCTAGCCTAACCTAACCTAGCCTAGCCTAACCTAGCCTAGCCTAACCTAGCCTAGCCTAGCCTAACCTAGCCTAACCTAATTTAACCTAACCTAGCCTAATCTAACCTAGCCTAGCCCATCTTAAATAAGGCTGAATAACCCAAGATTAGTCGGTAATAAATGACTGTCAGTGAATAAACAGACAGATGGACCAGGACTCGAACCATGGTCCATTCTTTTAGGATTAAATTAATTTAGCACATATTTTCTATATTTTTAAGGAAAAATATAGAAATCATTAGGAAGCTGGGGTTGAGCACCGCGTTTTATGATGACCAAGATGAGAACCCCTTAAAATAAGAGCCACTCAAAATGAGAACCACTTAAAATGAGAACCACTAACAGTCATGGATTTGCTGGTAAACATATATGAAGAAGTCTTCAAATCAAGTCTTACAGCGTCACCCATAACACTGGTTTCCCCTTGATTAATATTCCGAGTCAGTTCCTGATGAGCCGAGCTGTGGTGCACACCACGTCCTGCGTGTAGCCAGCACCAACAAAGATAATTATTCTGATTATTCTCTATGAAAAAATGCGTATATGAATTTTAATTTTGTAAATTTTCTGAGATATAATTTGTCCAATTTTTGAGCTGAATTTTCAGCTTCAGTGATATGTTCAAGGAACAGTTATACATAATCATAATTATACTGATTATTATAGTCGTAGGTAATTAAGTAAAATTATATATAATCTTTAATTATTTTTTTTTGGATGAGCAATAAAAAATTTTTAGTAGTTTTATTAGTGAGGCTCGTGTGGTTTTATAACGGGGAAGTGCTAAATCCGTACGGGCTCATGACAGCGTCCTGTGAATGGGAAGTGGAGCATAGCTCCATTTTTTTGGATCAAGAGGACACTTGCGCGTCGTGGGAGAAATCTAGTGTGGCCCCTGTATGGATGGATGTCTTTGATGACTCTATACGACACCTGTAATTCCCTCTGTAACGTTCGCTGTAATGGTTGGTAAAATAACTGTAACGATTGCTTGTGTTTAGAGACAGCTGTAAACCGCTGTAACGACCAGTGCAGCGACAGCTGTAATAACAACTGCAACCGGCAACTTCATTACCACAGTAACGATAGCTGTAACAGCAAAAGCAGTGACCACTGTATTTACCAGTGGAAATGTCTTTACAGTTGTAATTGTTATCGACATTTTAATGACATTGTAAAATTCGTGGTAACGACCACTGTAATGACCACTGTAATGGTCGCTGTAATGACACCTGCAATAATCGTCTTGTATCGACTACCTCATCCATGGATGCGGTTATGCTGGACTCCCTAGCCACCAGGAGGCCGGATACAGGATCGGGTCGCGGAGGTGATTACCTCCTCCTTTGAAATTGATTTGTAGGTAGATCACAGGTAGGTAGACCTCAGGTAGGTAGACCCCAGGTAGGTAGACCCATGGCTACCTGCTGGCAGGTGGTCCTGGTCTTTTCCTGTGTGTACAGGTGCTTCTGAATCCCATCTCGCCTCATCCCTAGGGAGATGTTCTCACCCCAGGATGAGATGACACCCACGGGATGAGACTTGCATTACCAAATAACAACTAGTGGAAAATTGATAGAGTAGAAGAATATTTGGGGAAGTTTGTTGTCATGTATGCCACTTGTCCACTTCCTGTCCTAGTGGCACTCCCTGTCTACAGTAGCGCCTGTTTCCTGCCAACAGTGGCACTCCTCAATGAACAGTGGTACTTGTATTCCCATCCAGATGTCGTCGAGGTATATTGAACAAATCTTCCATCCCATCTTACCTTACATTCACCTCTCCGACTGAAACTAGGAAGGTGGTTCAGGGAAGTCATGTCTTGGTCTATAAAAATCATGTTTTAGTATTGCAGGGACGTCATGTCTTGGTCATCCCTGGAAGTCGTGGTCTCTGCTAATGGTGGTGCAGAGAAGTCGTGAAAAGGTGATGGTCATAAGTCATGTCTTCATGTATCAATAAAAGTCTATGTCTGGTTGGTGTCAGGAAGACATGTCTTGGTGATCCAGGACAGGATGAAAATAAATTATACAAAAACACATTCACTAATGACACGGACCTCAACGAATCAGAATAAAACCAGTGGGCCAGAGCAGGTACTGGCATGACCTGAGGCAGGAAGAACCTCCCTGGTACCAGGTTCTTTGTAGGGTCCATAGAAGCATTTTCAAGTCTGATAACCTCTCCAAAGGTGCAGCTTAGCCTCGTTATATAATACGTAATGTCATTATACGTGTTATGTCACTGTTTGTGACTGGTGACAGAGTCTGTGGTTCTTCTTGCCTCGCTTGGAACTTGCTCTTGGAGGTGATGCGAGTGGTTATAAAGGCAATATTGTATTCACTGGACTTATACTTCCAGATTTTAGAGGAAAATAATTTTTTTGATTATCAGATAAAGTTGCTCATATTTTAAGGTCTACTGAAGTATGTATCTGTTCCATTCAGGCCACATTTTTAATTGAGATAGTAAAGCCTTTGCTAGTGTTCTACACAGGAGACATAAAAAAAAAATGCAGGGACTCCGACGTATCGGAGAAATTCTGTCCTGTATCAAGTCATAACCTAAACTGTACCTTGAATCACTTCCGGAGGTCACAGTCCCTGCGGCCAGGTCAAAGACCTGGCCTCCTGATTGCTGGCCTGATCGATCAAGCTGTTAGTGCTCGCAGTCCAACGTATGCATCACAACCCGGTTGACAGGAACTGTTCTGAGAAATCTGTAGAGTTTCCTCTTGAAAGGTACAGGTTTGTAGGTGACGAGTCGTAGTCAACAGTGATGCAAACATAAATGGGGAGAACTCCGTGGTGTTCCAGGTGGTCAGTACTGGGTCCATTATTCTTCAGATTCTTCTTAAACGATATATATATATAAAGGAATACATACGTTAGAAGGTCTTCAAATGAGTTTCCGGGGACATCACGGAACTGGAGGATGATTTGCATAGTGACAAGATGTAATGAACGGGGAAGATATAAGGGATGGGTAGGATGCAGAAGATGGGCAGGATGCAGGGGATGGGGATGCAGGGGATGGGGAGGTTATAAAAGATGAGGATGCAAGGGATGGAGACGATGCAAGGGATGGAGAGGATGCAGGGGATGGAGAGGATGCAGGGGATGGAGAGGATGCAGGGGATGGAGAGGATGCAGGGGATGGAGAGGATGCAGGGGATGGAGAGGATGCAGGGGATGGAGAGGATGCAGGGGATGGAGAGGATGCAGGGGATGGAGAGGATGCAGGGGATGGAGAGGATGCAGGGGATGGAGAGGATGCAGGGGATGGAGAGGATGCAGGGGATGGAGAGGATGCAGGGGATGGAGAGGATGCAGGGGATGGAGAGGATGCAGGGGATGGAGAGGATGCAGGGGATGGAGAGGATGCAGGGGATGGAGAGGATGCAGGGGATGGAGAGGATGCAGGGGATGGAGAGGATGCAGGGGATGGAGAGGATGCAGGGGATGGAGAGGATGCAGGGGATGGAGAGGATGCAGGGGATGGAGAGGATGCAGGGGATGGAGAGGATGCAGGGGATGGAGAGGATGCAGGGGATGGAGAGGATGCAGGGGATGGAGAGGATGCAGGGGATGGAGAGGATGCAGGGGATGGAGAGGATGCAGGGGATGGAGAGGATGCAGGGGATGGAGAGGATGCAGGGGATGGAGAGGATGCAGGGGATGGAGAGGATGCAGGGGATGGAGAGGATGCAGGGGATGGAGAGGATGCAGGGGATGGAGAGGATGCAGGGGATGGAGAGGATGCAGGGGATGGAGAGGATGCAGGGGATGGAGAGGATGCAAGGGATGGAGACGATGCAAGGGATGGAGAGGGTGCAGGGGATGGAGAGGATGCAGGGGATGGAGAGGATGCAGGGGATGGAGAGGTTGGTCAGCTGCATCTATATCATTAATAAGGAAGCAGGAAATGAGCCAACTGTATGGGAACCTACCACCTGTGTGGTGGTGGTAGTGGTGGTGGTTGTTAGTAGTGGTTGTTAGTAGTGGTGGTGGTTAGAAGTGATTGTTAGTAGTAGTAGTGATGGTTGCTAGTAGAGGTAGTAGTGGTTGTTAGTAGCGGTAGTGGTAGTAGTGGTTGTTGGTAATGGTGGTTGTTAGCAGTGGTGGTTAGTAGTGGTGGTTGTTGGTGGTACTGGTTAGTAGTAGTAATGGTTGTTAGTTGTGGTAGTTGTTAGTAGGGGTGGTAGTGGTTGTTAGTAGTGATGGTTGTTAGTTATGATAGTGGTTTTTGTGGCGGTAGTGGTGGTTGTATTGGTAGTAGTGGTTGTTAGTAGTGGTTGTTAGTAATGGTGGTTGTTAGCAGTGGTGATTGTTAGTGGTAGAAGTGGCTGTTAGTAGTAGTAGTGATGGTTATTAGTCGTGGTATTGGTGGTTGTTAGTGGTAGTAGTGGTGGTGGTGGTTAGTGGGGCGGTGGTGGTTAGTAGTGGGGGTAGTGGTTGTTAGTGATAGTGTTGGTGGTTGTTAGTGGTAGTGTTGGCGGTTGTTAGTAGTAGTAGTGATTGTTAATAGTGGTAGTAGTGGTTGTTAGTAGGGGCGGTTGTTAGTAGTGGTTGTTGGTAGTGGTAGTAGTGGTTATTAGTAGTGATAGTGGTGCTTGTTAGTGGCGGTGGTGGTTAGTAGTGATGATTGTTTTTGTGGTGGGTGGTAATAAGGTTGGTGCTTAGTAATGATGGTTAGTAGTAACAGTAGTATTGATGCTGCTGGCAAGTTATATCCTCTACGTTAACAGTGAGCAGAAATAACAAAGCATAAACATCATTCAAAATGCCAGTATAATACAAATGGACAATACAAATGCTTCAGGCTGTATTGTCAACACGCGTTGCTTATTTACGTTACTAAACTGAGTAGGGGAGAGGGAAGACAAGGGATGATAGGTTAAAGTTGTGTCTAGAGCGACACATATCCTCACAACACTGCTGAATCTATGGGGGGTGTTATGCCTTGTTTGCTCCGTAAACTAACGTGTAACAATATATGCAGATATCTACCCTGCTGTGCTTGCTTTGGACTGCGTACTGCTGCTTGTACTGCTGCGTGGTCCGGGACCGGGCCGCAGGTGTGATGACCACTGTAAGTATCGACAGGTAGCTAGGCAGACATGTGGGGAAGAAATTAAGTACAAAGGAGAATAGTAATACTACCCCTCTCCCTCTCTCTCGGCATCTTTTAAAGGGAGGTTAGTGCCTTCTCTAAAGTGAATCAACCCAACGACACACTTGTGTTCTATTTCCAGACATTTAAACACCATTGCCCAGAGAGTATGTCTTTCAAGACAGAGCCTCCAGTCACTCGGGATTAGGGAGTAAAGTCACAAGGAAGAGTTTCCTCAAGTATTGGATCCTTCGCTGAGTTCTAACGATTGTTCCTCTGGTGGGAGACACCTCGACTGCCTGGGTTTTAACGGTGGTGATGGCTGGTAGCAGTGGGGATGGTTGGTAGTAGTGGTGGTGGCTAGTAGTGCTGGTGATGGTTGGTAGCAGTAGTGATGGCTGGTAGTGCTGGTGATGGTTGGTAGTAGTGGTGATGGTGGTGGTAGTGGTCACGTCTACAACTGCAGACAGCGTCCAGTTAACGCTGAGTATGGAAAAGCGACGTTCAGCGGGGCAGGAAAGATCTCAAAGTCCAGGATCAAAGAGATTTTTTTTTCACAGGGAGCAAAAATAAATAAGACATATTTATTTATTGACAAAGAATTAACGAAGTGTTTTACATTGCACATTTTTCATAACTGTCTTTTTTTCATGTAGCTGAGTGCGGTTCCAAACGCTGAGTAAAAGACGGTTCCAGGTGACATGTGGCTGTCTATATCTTGAGTTTATATTCCTGCTAAACGTATGTATTTGCTTTTTTTTTCATCGTATCACTTAACCTTCGGGCGCAACGAAGTTTTCTCAGCAACGAACTGTTTCGTTTAGAAACACCGAGAACACTGTCAGCATTCGTGATCCCAGACTATTTAACCCACTACCACCAGCTATCAGAATACCGCAGGAACAACGGTAGTTTTCAAGAGGAAACTGGGCATTAGCAACAGTAGCATCAGCATTAGAAAAGTAGCAGCAGCAGCATTAGCAGTAGTAGCAGCAACAACATTAGCGCCAATAACAACAGCATAAATAAAAGCATTACTATTAATAATATCAAAAGCTGTGAAGAGTTATTCAGGGTGTAGGATCAGGCTGCATGTCGGGTATGAGGTGAGGGGGAGCCCTCTTGTCTGTGACAGTGTGCAGTGTTAATCTGAGGGCTCAGGTGAGGGGGAGCCCTCTGGTCTGTGACAGTGTGCAGTGCTATGCTCAAGAGGATGTGGGTGTAGCAGCGTGGGGCGATACACTGTCTGGGTTGTGTCACGGCGTGGGGTGTTGCAGGGTGTGGGATAACACAGAGTGTAAGGTGAATGATATAAGAGGAGGGGCAACTGACAGTAAGGTGAAGATACAAGCTCATACAGAAAGGATGTAGATACAGACCTAAGATAAGAGAGATACAGTGTCCCGGATTAGTGTTATGTGAGGCTCGATCAGCCAACACTGAGAAACGACAGGAGGTGGGACGCAAGAACGAGACCAGTCACATAGTAGAATCACGTGTATATCCTTGTTATAAAGGAGGATACGAGAGAATAAGTTGCAAGCCTAATCGGTAAATTGTAATATGGCAGAAAATGTAAATACAATGACAGACAAATTAAGATAAGAAGGAAACTCAGCACATATGCCCCACTTGTTTCTCATTCTCATATATGACTCAGAGAAGTACATAAGTCATGGGATCATGTCATGCATGCTGATATCAGAGGGTAGAGGTCGGCCTAGGAATGGGAGGGAGGGGGTAAAGGAGGTTTTGTGTGCGAGGGGCTTGGACTTCCAGCAAGCATACGTGAGCGTGTTAGATAGGAGCGAATGGAGACAAATGTATTTTAGGACTTGACGTGCTGTTGGAGTGTGAGCAAGGTAATATTTATGAAGGGGTTCAGGGAAACCGGCAGGCCGGACTTGAGTCCTGGAGATGGGAAGTACAGTGTCTGCACTCTGAAGGACGGGTGTTAATGTTGCAGCTTTATAACTTAGTGTAAGCACACCTGTGGCAAGACAGTGATGGAGTGAATGATGGTGAAAGTTTTTCTTTTTCGGGCCACCCTGCCTTGGTGGGAATCGGCCAGTGTGATAAATAATAATAATAATAATAATAATAATAATAATAATTATATATATATATATTCTATACAAAATTAAAGATGAAAGCTACTTCAGATAATACACTAGAAACAATAAATATCAACAAAGTCTTCCAGTGGGCAAAGGAAAATAACGGGATGACATAAGACATGATGTATTACAGTGACTGATTCCCTTTCAGACATTTTCAGTGAACGGCGGGAATAATTACGAGAGAGAGAGAGAGAGAGAGAGAGAGAGAGAGAGAGAGAGAGAGAGAGAGAGCGAGAGAGAGAGAGCGCGCGCGAGAGAGAGAGAGAGAGAGAGAGAGAGGGGGGGGGGGGAATACCGCAGTTCTCGCTCAGAATTTAGAGAACACAGTGAAATTGTTGCCAGAGCAAAAACACTTGTACTTCACCTCAAGGTTATTGTTCGGCGTTCAAAACTCCTTTGAAACCAGGAGAAATATTAGAGCTGGAAAATGTACATGTTTACTGTCCGCATAGAGTCCATAGAGGGTTTATCATACTGGGATCACCTTAAAGACACTGTACTTTCCGAAACGGAGACGAGGGATATCCAGAAATCTATACTTGAATAAAATTTGAAGGTGAAGTCCATAATCTACTCACTAGCAAAATGTAAATATAAAACAAATAAGTTACGAAAAATAGTGATGCCATGAGCACAGTGGAGAACAATGTGTCACCATCAGAGACCAGTGATATATCAACCCTGTACCAGGAGGTGTAAAGAAATATTGCCCGAATAATGGTGGAAATTTTTAAGAGGCAGCTGGACCAGTTTCTTCGGGACGTAGCGAATCAGACAGCATGTGACGACTTCGTGGATAGCAGGCCGCAAGCAGCGCCAGGGAACACCTGGCTTCAGACCGGGCCGCTGTAGAACTCTCGAAACTAGGCACGGGTACATCACAGATATCAATCGATACATTGGTACAACTTAATGAGGACTCAAGTGTTGGTTGCTACACATGCGGAATATTATACAAGGGCAGGAAGGCAGCTGGCAGCAAAATCCAATATGGTTCCCACTGGTGGTGGTGCAAGGCCACCTTGTTCCTGGCTTGTTTCTCTCCACCTGATGCAAGAACTCAAGTCCAGTATTGGTTTTTCCTTCCAATGTCGATGGAAGCAAGACGGGTGGGATGGAGGTTAGGAGAGAGGGAGGGAGGATATAGAGATGGAGGAAGGGATAAAGACAGAGAGGGAGGAAGTCAGTGGTGTGCGGCCTGGGAGATTGGAGAGGAGATAGTGAGGGGATAATGTTGAAGCAACGCGGTAGAGATGGTAGAGGGGAGGTAGGAAGATAGTAGAGGGGAGATGGTAGAGGGGAGGTAGGAAGATAGTAGAGGGGAGATGGGAAGATGGTAGAGGGGAGGTAGGAAGATAGTAGAGGGGAGGTAGGAAGATAGTAGAGGGGAGATGGGAAGATGGTAGAGGGGAGGTAGGAAGATGAATCAATAAGAAACACCGGCTGAGAAGAGAGTTGAATTATCATCCTCATGGAGAGGCGCTAAACTCATAGAGAAGGGGGGGGGTCATACAGCACCTGAGGAATGAGAAAT
Organism: Cherax quadricarinatus; assembly: GCF_038502225.1. NCBI lineage: Eukaryota > Metazoa > Arthropoda > Malacostraca > Decapoda > Parastacidae > Cherax > Cherax quadricarinatus. Next base: position 2,929,211 of record NC_091308.1, read on the forward strand.
AATCAGCTTTGATCCAAAGAAGATCAGGCAGCTCCAGCTCCTTAGATCAGGATTATTATTATTATAATCAAAAAGAAGCGCTAAGCCACAAGGGCTATACAGCGCTGCACCTTAGATCAGGAGCCCTTCGCCGGTCTTAAGACACACACCTTGAAAGAGAGGAAGGTAAAGAGCGTGAAACTTCCTCCTTCAGGAAGATATTACAACACATTTTGCTAATTACAAACCTCTCGTCCATTAGCTGTATAATTAATTCTTGCTGGTATAGGTCGCGCCCACGGCTGCCGGCTGCCACGGCTGCCGGAGGCCATGGCTGCCGGAGGCCATGACTGCCGGAGGCCATGGCTGCCGAAGGCCACGGAAACCGGAGGTCACGGCTGCTGGAGACCACATCCTACATGAACTAATTTTGGAGCAGTATCTCTCACCTCGGCGTTCTTCAGGAGGTGGTCGACTTCTCAGGAGTTTTGCAGGAGGTACTCGACCTCTCAGACATGTAAGATGTGGTGGTCAACCTCTCAGCAGGTGGTGGTCTCAGCTTCTCTGAGTATCTCATCTGTCTTATCTCGTTGCCCAAATCCAGTTTTCACTCTCAGTCTGCTTGTGTTTCGTGTGTCCTTGCCACCTACTGTTTTCCTGTTTTGTCTTGCTTCTTAAAGGCTTTCTTTGTGAAGGTGTGAATGTGAATGATAAGTTCCTTAGTGAGGACGTGAACGTGAGTGACATTTTTTTTGAAGGTAGCCGTTTGACAGACACACTTAGTGCAAGTTCTGTCTCCAGTGACTGTCCTAATGTTGTTCCCCCTGATTGCATTTTAAACCATACACACACAGATCCTCTCTGAGGATGAGGGTCCCCAGGACAGTTCCAGAGGTGGCACCTCTCTATAATTGTTTTACATGATGGTAGGATTGCTGGTGTCTTTTGTCTGTCTCATAAATATGCCGGATTACAGGTATGTCTTGCTACGTCTACTTATACTTAGGTCACACTACACATACATGTACACGTTTATTTATACACACTCATCTGAGTTTTCTTTGATTTTATCTTAATAGTTCTTGGTCTTATTACTTTTCCTTTTATATCCATGGGGAAGTGGAATAAGAATCTTTCCTCCGTAAGCCATGCGTGTTGTAAAAATCAACTAAAATGCCGGGAACAATGGGCTAGTAACCCCTTTTCCTGCAAAGATTACTAAAAAGAATAAGAAGAAGAAAATTGTCAAAGTGGGAAGTCTGAATGTGCGTGGATGTTATGCAAATGATAAGAAAGAGATGATTGTGGATGTTATGAGTGAGAAGAAGCTGGATGTCCTGGCTTTAAGTGAAACAAAGCTGAAGGGGGTGGGAGAGTTTCAATGGAGAGGAATAAATGGGATTAGGTCAGGGGTTTCAAATAGAGTTAGAGCTAAAGAAGGAGTAGCAATAATGTTGAAGGATAAGCTATGGCAGGAAAAGAGGGACTATAAATGTATTAATAAACATAAGAACATAAGAAAGGAGGAACACTGCAGCAGGCCTGTTGGCCCATACTAGGCAGGTCCTTTACAATTCATTCCACTAACAAACATTTGACCAGCCCTATTTTCAATGCCACCCAAGAAACAAGCTCCGATGAGCAAGTCCCACTCAAATCCAACCCCTCCCACTCATGTACTTATCCAACCTAAATTTGAAACTACCCAAAGTCCTAGCCTCAATAACCCAACTAGGTAGACTGTTCCACTCATCAACTACCCTATTTCCAAACCAATACTTTCCTATGTCCTTTCTAAATCTAAACTTATCTAATTTAAATCCATTACTGCGGGTTCTCTCTTGGAGAGATATCCTCAAGACCTTGTTAATATCCCCTTTATTAATACCTATCTTCCACTTATACACTTCGATCAGGTCTCCCCTCATTCTTCGTCTAACAAGTGAATGTAACTTAAGAGTCTTCAATCTTTCTTCATAAGGAAGATTTCTAATGCTATGTATTAATTTAGTCATTCTACGCTGAATGTTTTCTAACGAATTTATGTCCATTCTGTAATATGGAGACCAGAATTGAGCTGCATAATCTAGGTGAGGCCTTACTAATGATGTATAAAGCTGCAGTATGACCTCTGGACTTCTGTTGCTTACACTTCTTGATATAAATCCCAGTAATCTATTTGCCTTATTACGTACGCTTAGGCATTGCTGTCTTCGTTTAAGGTTGCTGCTTACCATAACCCCCAAGTCCTTTTCGCAATCTGTATGGCTAAGTTCTACATTATTTAACTTATAAGTGCTAGGGTTATGGACACTCCCAAGCTTCAGAACCTTGCATTTATCTACATTGAACTGCATCTGCCACTTTTCTGACCAAGGATTATGTGGAGTAAAATAAAGATTGGATGTGAAAAGTGGGTTATAGTAAGCGTGTATGCACCTGGAGAAGAAAGAAGTGTACAGGAGAGAGAGAGATTTTGGGAAATGTTGAATGAATGCGTGGGGAGTTTTGAATCAAGTGTGAGAGTAATGGTGGTTGGGGATTTCAATGATGAAGTGGGTAAAAATGTTATGGAGGTAGTAGTAGGTAAATTGGGGTGCCAGGGGTAAATGTAAATGGGGAGCCTTTAATTGAGCTATGTGTAGAAAGAGATTTGGTAATAAGTAATACATATTTTATGAAAAAGAGGATAAATAATTATACAAGGTATGATGTAGCACGTAATGAAAGTAGTTTGTTAGATTAAGTATTGGTGGATAAAAGGTTGATGGGTAGGCTCCAGGATGTACATGTTTATAGAGGGGCAACTGATATATCGGATCATTATTTAGTTGTAGCTGCAGTTAGAGTAAGAGGTAGATGGGAAAAGAGGAAGGTGGCAACAACAAGTAAGAGGGAGGTGAAAGTGTATAAACTAAGGGAGGAGGAAGTTCGGGGGAGATATAAGCGACTGTTGGCAGAAAGGTGGGCTAGTGCAAAGATGAGTAGTGGGGGGGGGGGGGTTTTGAAGAGGGTGGGAATAGTTTTAAAAATGCAGTATTAGAATGTGGGGCAGAAGTTTGTGGTTATAGGAGGGTGGGGGCAGGAGGAAAGAGGAGTGATTGGTGGAATGATGAAGTAAAGGGTGTGATAAAAGAGAAAAAGTTAGCTTATGAGAGGTTTTTACAAAGCAGAAGTGTTATAAGAAGAGCAGAGTATATGGAGAGTAAAAGAAAGGTGAAGAGAGTGGTGAGAGAGTGCAAAAGGAGAGCAGATGATAGAGTGGGAGAGGCACTGTCAAGAAATTTTAATGAAAATAATAAAAAATTTTGGAGTGAGTTAAACAAGGTAAGAAAGCCTAGGGAAAGTATGGATTTGTCAGTTAAAAACAGAGTAGGGGAGTTAGTAGATGGGGAGAGGGAGGTATTAGGTAGATGGCGAGAATATTTTGAGGAACTTTTAAATGTTGAGGAAGAAAGGGAGGCGGTAATTTCATGCACTGGCCAGGGAGGTATACCTTCTTTTAGGAGTGAAGAAGAGCAGAATGTAAGTGTGGGGGAGGTATGTGAGGCATTACGTAGAATGAAAGGGGGTAAAGCAGCTGGAACTGATGGGATCATGACAGAAATGTTAAAAGCAAGGGGGGGATATAGTGTTGGAGTGGTTGGTATTTTTGTTTAATAAATGTCTGAAAGAGGGGAAGGTACCTAGGGATTGGCGGAGAGCATGTATAGCCCCTTTATATAAAGGGAAGGGGGATAAAAGAGATTGTAAAAATTATAGAGGAATAAGTTTACTGAGTATACCAGGAAAAGTGTACAGTAGGGTTATTATGGAAAGAATTAGAGGTAAGACAGAATGTAGGATTGCGGATGAGCAGGGAGGCTTCAGAGTGGGTAGGGGATGTGTAGATCAAGTGTTTACATTGAAGCATATATGTGAACAGTATTTAGATAAAGGTAGGGAAGTTTTTATTGCATTTATGGATTTAGAAAAAGCATATGATAGAGTGGATAGGGGAGCAATGTGGCAGATGTTGCAAGTTATTGGAATAGGTGGTAAGTTACTAAATGGCGTAAAGAGTTTTTATGAGGATAGTGAGGCTCAGGTTAAGGTGTGTAGAAGAGAGGGAGAATACTTCCCGGTAAAAGTAGGTCTTAGACAGGGATGTGTAATGTCACCATGGTTGTTTAATATATTTATAGATGGGGTTGTAAAAGAAGTAAATGCTAGGATGTTCGGGAGAGGGGTGGGATTAAATTATGGGGAATCAAATACGAAATGGGAATTGACACAGTTGCTTTTTGCTGATGATACTGTGTTTATGGGAGATTCTAAAGAAAAATTGCAAAGGTCACTGGACGAGTTTGGGAGTGTGTGTAAAGGTAGAAAGTTGAAAGTGAACATAGAAAAGAGTAAAGTGATGAGGATACCAAATGATTTAGATAAAGAAAAAATGGATATCAAATTGGAGAGGAGGAGTATGAAAGAAGTGAATGTTTTCAGATATTTGGGAGTTGACGTGTCGGCGGATGGATTTATGAAGGATGAGGTTAATCATAGAATTGATGAAGGAAATTAGGCGAGTGGTGCGTTGAGGTATATGTGGTCACAAAAAACGTTATCTATGGAGGCAAAGAAGGGAATGTATGAAAGTATAGTAGTACCAACACTCTTATATGGGTGTGAAGCTTGGGTTGTAAATGCTGCAGCAAGGAGGCGGTTGGAGGCAATGGAGATGTCCTGTCTAAGGGCAATGTGTGGTGTAAATATTATGCAGAAAATTCGGAGTGTGGAAATTAGGAGAAGGTGTGGAGTTAATAAAAGTATTAGTCATAGGGCAGAAGAGGGGTTGTTGAGGTGGTTTGGTCATTTAGAGAGAATGGATCAAAGTAGAATGACATGGAGAGTGTATAAATCTGTAGGGGAAGGAAGGCGGGGTAGGGGTCGTCCTTGAAAAGGTTGGAAGGAAGGGGTAAGGGAGGTTTTGTGGGCGAGGGGCTTGGACTTCCAGCAGGCGTGCGTGAGCGTATTCGATGAGAATTAATGGAGACGAATGGTATTTGGGACCTGACGAGCTGTTGGAGTGTGAGCAGGGTAATATTTAGTGAAGGGATTCAGGGAAACCGGTTATTTTTATATAGTCGGACTTAAGTCCTGGAAATGGGAAGTACAATGCCTGCACTTTAAAGGAGGGGTTTGGGATATTGGCAGTTTGGAGGGATATGTTGTGTATCTTTATACGTATATGCTTCTAAACTGTTGTATTCTGAGCACCTCTGCAAAAACAGTGATTATGTGTGAGTGAGGTGAAAATGTTGAATGATTACGAAAGTATTTTCTTTTAGGGAATTTTCTTTCGTTTTGGGTCACCCTGCCTCGGTGGGAGACGGCTGACTTGTTTTATATATATATATATATATATATATATATATATATATATATATATATATATATATATATATATATATATATGTATTGTACGAATTAGTGCAAATGCATGAAGGTGCCAAAAAAAAAGGACCAGCGAAAAGATATCGGTGCGGGAAGAGTAAATGAATAAATAAGAAAGACCTGGAGGTAAACTTCCCAACAAGCCTATCGCCAGAATATGTTTTCTTGTTTCCTTAATGAGATTAAATAAGAGGGAAAAAAATTGTTTCGCCTACACTAACTTCAATATGAAAATATTTATGACCAGGCTGTACATTGATATTTTGGTCTTACCCGGAGGCTTGGTAATGTTGGTGAGTAAATCCTAAGCGGGTGCGGTAACTCAGGTATTGGGGGGGGGGGGAGACACCTGGCGTGTATACCTGCTATCACCGGCTCGGGGAAGCAGGTGTTGAATAATAATGTGTGGAGGATGTACTGGTGAGACCTGCCTGGCCTCACGGGACCTTCCCTCAATCCCACTGTACTCAAGTTTAACAAGCTCTGCCTGCCTGCCTCTCTCTCTCTCTCTCTCTCTCTCTCTCTCTCTCTCTCTCTGACTTAGCTTCCACCACCTTCAAGCATTTTCATGCACGAATTGTTTCAGCTCGTCTGCTCTACGAGGCTTCAAAAGTCATATTCCTTCTTCAGGATTTTCCTCCGATAATCTGCCTTCCCAGTATTCACTCAATATTCCCAGTATTCATTCAATATTCCCAGTATTCACTCAATATCCCCAGTATTCACTCAATATTCCCAGTATTCATTCAATATTCCCAGTATTCACTCAATATCCCCAGTATTCACTCAATATTCCCAGTATTCACTCAATATTCCTAATATTCACTCAATATTTCCAGTATTCAGTCAATATTCCCAGTATTCACTCAATATTTCCAGTATTCACTCAATATTCCCAGTATTCACTCAATATTCCCAGTATTCACTCAATATTCCCAGTATTCACTCAATATTCCCAGTATTCACTCAATATACCCAGTATTCACTCAATATTCCCAGTATTCACTCAATATACCCAGTATTCACTCAATATTCCCAGTATTCACTCAATATACCCAGTATTCACTCAATACTCCCAGTATTCACTCAATACTCCCAGTATTCACTCAATATTCCCATTATTTACTCAATATTCCCAGTATTCACTCAATATACCCAGTATTCACTCAATATTCCCAGTATTCACTCAATATACCCAGTATTCACTCAATATTCCCAGTATTCACTCAATATACCCAGTATTCACTCAATATTCCCAGTATTCACTCAATATTCCCAGTATTCACTCAATATACCCAGTATTCACTCAATACTCCCAGTATTCACTCAATACTCCCAGTATTCACTCAATATTCCCAGTATTCACTCAATACTCCCAGTATTCACTCAATATTCCCATTATTTACTCAATATTCATCCTCCTAACACGCTGCCTGTTACACCGTGTATTCATTTTAGCACGTTACTTTTAACATTTATTTCCCTTAACATGCTGCCTCTAACATATACCTTTACCTTTGAAGAATTTCGAGAGTATGTCTACTCTCTGAGCCCGGCCATGGGCCAGGTTCGTCTGGTGCTCGCCTGGTCAACCAGGCTGTTGCTGCCCGCTGCCCCACATATCCATCACAGCCTGGTTGATCTGGCACCTGGTGAAGATACTTGTCTAGTTTCCTCTTGAAGGCTTCAACACCTGTTCCAGCTGTGTTTCTGATATCTTCTGGATGTTGAAAAGTCTGGGACCCCGGATGTTGATACAGTGTTCCCTTATTGTCCCCACCGCACCCCTGCTCCTCACTGGGTTTATTTTACACTTCCTCCCATATCTCTCACTCCAGTATGTTGTTATGGCAGTGTGCAGATTTGGGACCAAGCCCTCGAGTACCTTCCAGGTATATATTATCATGTACCCCTCTCTCCTCCGCTCCAATGAGTACATGTTCAAGACTTGCAGGCGTTCCCAGTAGTTTAGGTGCTTTATCTTCCTTGCTGTCGTGGCTCAGTGTGAGCGAGTTTTGTATATAGTGCTCCTTTTGAGTTTTTCATTCTTTCCATACCTAAGTAGCTGGAACTTATCACCATTGAACGTCATGTTGTTTTCCACTGTCCACTGGAAAACCCTGTTTATGTCTTCCTGTACTTTTTCAGTGTCCTCTACCGTACTGACTTTAATGCTTATTTTAGTGTCATCTGCAAATGATGATACAAAAGTGTGCCGGGTGTTTTTGTCTATGTCTGGTATGAGGATGAGGAACAGCAGAGGTGCCAGGACAGTGCCTTGGGGCACTGAGCTTTTGACCTCGCTGATGCTGGATCTTGCCCTGTTCACTACTACTTTTTGTGTTCTGTGTGTTAGGAAACCGAAAATCCATCTGCCTACCTTCCCCGTAATGTCCATGGCCTTCATTTTGTGCGCTATCACTCCATGATCGCATTTGTCGAACGCCTTTGCAAAATCTGTGTAAATAACAATAATTTAATAAACAAACACAATGAAATATATTTTTTTTCGTTAGGTTCAGAATGATTATTGTGAAATTATTGCATACACAAATTTTCACTTGTCTTATTCGGCACGATGAGCGTTGCTATTTTAGCCAAAATCGCAAGGATCTGCGCATAATATTTACCGCCGCTACCTTTTCTTCTAGTTCGTCATACACACACACACACACACACACACACACACACACACACACACACACACACACACACACACACACACCCCACCGACTGTTCCCCTCCATCGAGGTATGTGACCAAAAAATAGAAAACACATTCACCATCACTCACTGAGCAGTTATCTTACTAGAAGTGCGCAGACATGACAGTTCCAATGATCTTACAGTTATTACAGTCTTCACCGTCCCACCTCCAGAATTCAAGTCTGACCGATTTCCCGTAAATCCTTTCATACATGTTACCTTGCTTACTCTCCAGCACATCAAGCCATGAAACCAATTGTCTCCTCTCACTCTGCTCTAACACGCTTCACTTAAACCTGCTGAATGTTCAAGCCCTTAACACCCAAAACCTTCTTTCCTCAATCTCTCCACTTCTCTCCGGAACGACCTTCACCCCTTCTCTTCCCACCCTCAATATATGCACCCTCTTGGTCATCCTATTCTGGTGCAGACTTACTAAGTGCTCAAATCACCTCAGCAGCCCTCCTCGGCTCTCTGAATTATACCTCTGGTAACCCCACAGTGTCTTCCAATTTCCACTGTCAGAATTCTCAGCATATTCATATTGAAGCATTTATCCTCCGTTAAGATCATCGGAAAACCTATTTACGTTTTGATACTAATTTGAAAAGAGAGTAAAACCTATTCTGCCACGACTCCCAGCGGGGGATCAGCTTCCTCTCTTCCCGCTCTTGTGTTTCCAGTTATTGATCAAGACTCGCCACTGGATAGTACCTTCATGTCCTGGTCTTGTTTTGCTTGTAAAGTAATAAATACTTAAGCATGATCACACGCATGTGAAAAATACTGGAGGATCAGGTCTCAAACCTACACACTGCCATAACTTACTGGAGTGATTTACTTTGAGTCTACCTGGAGGTTGTTTGGGGGGTCACTGCCCCCGCGGCCCGGTCTACGACCAGGTCTCCCGTTGGATCAAGGCCTAATCAACCAGGCTGTTACGTTGACCCGCGCAATCCTACGTACGAACCACAATGCGGCTGATCGGGTAGTAACTTTAGGTATCTGTCTAATTCCTCTTGACCACAGCCAGGGGCCTGTTGATAATTTTCCCTATGCCAGATGGGAGGCTGTTGAACAATCATGGGCCCCAGACGCTTATTGTGTTTTCTCTTAGTTTACTCATAGCACCCCTGTTTTTTATTGGGAGTATGTTGCACCGTCTGCTTTCATAGAGAGTGATTTCTGTGTGCAGATTTGGGACCAGCCACTCTAGGTTTTACCAGATGTAGATTATGATGTATCTTCTCCCCTGCGTTCCAGGAAGTGCAGGTCAAGGGACTTCAAACGTCCCCAGTAATTAAGGTGCCTGACCGAACTAATACATGCAGTGAAAGTTCTGTATACATTCTTGAGATCTGTCTACGAGAGGAAGTGTAAAATAAATCTTGTGAAAGAAGGGGCACCATGGTCACAATATGTTAACTTTTATGGTCCAACACTCTCCAACCTCCTCCCAGCAGATATCAGAAATATTGCCGAACAAGTGGAGAAGTCTTTAAGAAGAAACTGGATCAGTACCGCCTTCAAGTGCCAGATCAACTAGGCTGTGATGGCTATGTGCGCCAGCGAGCCAGCAACACCCTAGTTGAACCAAGCACCTAACAAGGAATAGTGGCCAAAGGCCGGGCTTATTGGGTAGGAAAGTTCTCGAAATCGGTCACGGGTATGTCACGGGTATATCACACGTATATATGTGGTAACGTTTTATCCGCAAATTCGTGTTAGGGACACTGTGGTTATAACAGAGCAGCGAGATGAAAAGTCGTTTCTGCTGTAGCACTTAAGAGTTGCATAGACCCTTCAGTAATCCTTTTATGTGCTGGAGATCACTTGAGCACCAGCAACTGAGGCAATTTATATCAATGGAGGCTGCAGCTGTGTCCTGGGTCCGCCGCTCAGCGTCCACGTATGTGTCATTATGAGTGAAATTCAGGAAAAATGACTCAAGATGGAAATTTTTTTTAAATGTTTTAATGTTGTGGCTTTTGAAAATTTACGACTAGTGTTCACTGAACCTGTCTTCAAAAGGAAACTTAAGTTTCTCCAAGTTAGTTTAATAGTTAGTTTAATATGTTTATTATGCACCCCATACCCATCCTGTGGGCTGCGTTTCTCCAAGTCAGTCAGTTTTTACCACTCGTGGGTTGTAGCGGCTCCGGTGAAGTGAGTGCTGGAAACACTCTTTAGTGATCAGAGCATCAGCCAGGAGGCCCGGTCTCAGACCGGGCCTCGAGATGCTAAACCTAGGCATTGAAAGAGGTAGACAGAAACATCCGGTAGATATCAGGGGAACTACAACAGTTATTTGATAGGCAGTGTGAGGGTAGATAACTCTGTTTACACTGATAACTAATGTCTTCAGTGAAGGCGCCATGACGTTACTTATCAAGGAACTTACCTGTGTTAATGACCTGTAGCAATATATATATGATGGTGTTCACTCCTCTAAGTGAACACCAAGAATCTCCGATCCTCTGTTTAACTGTAAGATGGAAACGAGAGAGCAGGCGACTTCTGGCAGGAAAATATAGAAGTGTGTCAGAGGAATACCTGTAAAGTTGTAAGCACACACAGTTTTAGAAAACAACGGTGAGAATAGACATGTTGATACAAGATTTCTCAAGGCCATCATCAGAAACCATGGAAGAAAGCCTATACAATCTCTGTTACAAGACCAGGGAGGAAAGATTGATAGTCGAGCCACCGCAGCATTCACAACCGTCAATACGGCTATGAATGTTGCGGTAATACTCGTGAAAGAGGGAGAGAGGAAGACACACACACACAGGTCGAGGAGTGACGCTAACGCTGCCGTTATTGAGCGTCAGGGGAGGGACGGGAAGACATGTTGCAGCGTGACGCTAAAGCTCGCCATTAAAAGGTGCCTTCAATAGGAGAGCACGGAAGTTCAGGGGGAGAGGTTAGGTTAGGTAAGATTCGTCAGGAAACAGGACAAATGTTTCCTGACGCGGGTTTTAGTCAGATGATCCGCTATTGGAGCTTTTTGTCATCTGACCGAGGCCTTCCGCTGGCTTACCGGTCCAGCCGTTTAAAAATTATGGTCATAGTTATAACCATTCAGTTATCGAGGAGAGGGACGCACGCACTCACACACACACACACACACACACACACACACACACACACACACACACACACACACACACACACACACACACACACACACACACACACACACCCGTGTCAAGAAATTAAAGAAAGTGTAAAAGTTGGCAACAAGATTAGTCCCAGAGCTAAGGAGTATGTCCTACGATTAGAGGTTCAGGGAAATCGACCTGTCAACACTGGAGGACAGGAGGGATAGGGATGACATGAGAGGAATTGACAAGGTGGATAGGGACAGGATGTTCCAGAGATGGGACACAGCAACAAGGGGTCACAAATGGAAGCTGAAGACTCAGATGAATCACAGCGATGTTAAGAAGTCTTTCTTCAGTCACTGAGTTGTCAGGAAGTGGAACAGTCTGGGGAGTGATGTAGCGGAGGCAAAATCCATATATATCATTAAGAAGAGGTATGATAAAGCTCATGGAGCAAGGAGAGAGTGAACCTAGTTAGCGACAAATGAAGAGGCGGGGCCAGGAGCTACGAATCGACCCCTTCAGCCACAATTAAGTGAGTACACACACTCACCAGACATTAAAAAAAAAAAACTAACTGCTTGTAATCACTAACTGTCCTCTCCATGATGCATCTCTCTCCCAAGAGATGACTACCAACACATCTTTGACACACACATTTACTCGTTACACATTTAATGAGATTTTACTTCTAGTGTCGTAACTTTTTCTTATGTGACACTGTGTCCGGCTTATCTACATAATAATATATCTCAGCTGCGTAATAATATGGCTTACTCTCGTAATAAGATAGCTTATCTGTGTAAGAATATGGCTTGACTGCGTAATAATACGCAGAGGATTGGATAAAGGGGAAAAAATATAATAAGCTGAGAATATAGTGTTGTAGAACATAGCAACCAGAGAGCAGAGTGTTGGGCAAGATAACACAGCACAAGATAGCAAGATAACACAAAATAAGATAACAGGAAGCCAGAGAACAGTAAAGATGGCAAGATAACAAGAATCAAGACAGCATGATAACAGAACAATATAGCAAGAATCAAGACAGCAAGATAATACAGAGCAGGATAGCAAGAATCAAGACAGCAAGATAACGCAGAACACAATAGCAAGATAACACAGGACAAGATAACAAGATGAGGTGCAAGGAAGGCGAGGGTGCTGTACTCACAATTTGGACCAATGTTTTGTCTCTTGGACTCACACTTAGAGTACAAACACTGGCACAACTGTGAGTACACAAGAAAACAAACACTGACACAACTGTGAGTACAAGAAAACAAACGCTAGTACAAGGTTGTACAAGTATTACAATAAATAAATAAATGAATGACAACGAAGAGTTGAATCCGAATTAATTCTGGTGGCTCAGGGTGTAAGCAAGTAATCTCCGAATCTCTCAAACGCAAACGTTGCCCTTTACAAAGCCCCTTTTTTTTTATGAAAGCAAACAAGGACAATCAGGGTGTGTGTTGCGACACAGTGAGTACAAACACTAGTTGTTTCCTTGTCTTATTCCATCACACAGGATGGGTTTCAACCGTGGTGTTGGGCAAAAAGGACACAAGTGCAACTAATGTGGCATTTTATTGTGGGACCGTTTCGCTCTCCAGGAGCTTTGTCAAGCCGTTACAAAGAATACAGTGACACAGAGGGTATATATAGGTATAGTGAGGTGAAAAGCATAATATAATCGTTGTGGGTAGTAGTAGCACTTGTGGTGGTGGTAATAGTACTTGTGGTGGTAATAATAGTACTTGTAGTAGTAGTAGTAGTAGTAGTAGTTTAAGTACTAGTGATGAATGAGTAGTGGAGATTAGCCTTCTTGATATTGGAAAATGAGAAAGGATATTTATTAAACATTAACTTCATAGAGACGAGCACCTTGATGGTGATGGTAGGCTCTTGATTTCAAGAATTATAGGCACACTACTCACGAAATCGTAATAACACGGCCAGCTGGCCAAGTGGTTAATGCACTGCCTGTGAGTTTTTCAGGACTCACTTGCCATGGATTCGGTCCCCACCCGTTCCCTGATCTGATTACCTATCATTCCCCGGGTTCCACGAAGTTAGCTCTTCCCCACGAGGATGATAATGGGTGGTGGTGGGGATCATCAAAGGATGGAGCAAGGGAGCTGAATGCTGCTTGGCTGCCATCATGTCTCCACTTATACAGTAATGGGACCCAAGTGGTTCATCCCTGAGTGTCTGCAGCAAGACATCAAGTGGAGGGGGCGGCAAGGGGCGCTGAAGGAGGCTTCAGCTGTGTTAAAACCACTTGAAACCCAGGCAACGCAGTACGAACAGCAGCGACAGAAGCAGCAACAACCGTTGCATCAGAAACGTCAACAACAGCACCAGAAAAGCAGCAGCAGCAACAACTAAGGCAGCAGAAGCAGTAACAGCAACAGTAGTAACAGTGGTGAACACAACAGATGCTCCTTCAGCAGCTTTCCTGACCTTGAGCACCTTGTTAACAGCACTCTTATAACTGTCGTCAGAAATAACTGCCGGTGAGGCTAATCATGAAAAACTTTTCCTGATGGTACTGATAGCGGGTAGCAAAGCAAATTACAGTAGGTGTCACGGTCGGCACCTGTGCCTCCTGCAGCTACCACGGCCTTCAACTGTGCCTGCTGCGAGTGCCACGGTCACCATCTGTGCCTACTGCCAGTGCTACGATTACCATCTTTGCAAAAGTTTTAAATATAATCAAGATATCAGGATCATCCGCATACACTTAAGTCCCTTGTATTTTTCCATGTATTTCTCTTGCTTTGACCTCATGAAAGATCCCAGACGCTTTTGAAAAGCACTGCCAACCATTTTCCCATTTCTGAAAGGCATTCTGAAAATTAATTTTCACGAGATTAGTGAGTTATATATATATATATATATATATATATATATATATATATATATATAATATTATATATATATATATATATATATATATATATATATATATATATATATATATATATATATATATATATATTAATAATAATGTGATTAATATAGTTCTCTCCTTAAATCTCCATTCATGTTTGTTATATTGCTGTAACAGCTTTTAAATTTCTTTCAGTGTTCATTTTGCACTCGACGATCTTAGTGTGTTAATCGTGGCTGGATGCCCTCACCACCTTCCTTGCTTCGGTCCTTAGTGCCTCTCTCTCTCTCTCTCTCAGGATCTCTTCGTCTCGTCTTGCTTTAAACTGTCTTCATGAAGTGCCCTTCACCAGGATCAGAGATCAGAGACCAGGTTATGAAGGTGGTGTGCTCTCCTAGTTGTGTTCGCTCGGGCCAAATCTTACCTACCGATTTTCATTTTTTCTTGATGTAAATTTCGTTTTAAAGTAATGTCTGTATGTTTATCCTGTCGTAACTATCCACCTACGCTAGGTTATGATACAGGTATTGCTACCTAGGCCTCCTTATATTCATATCTCCACTGGTAGCGGCATGTTTTCACAGACCAGGCATGTATTCATGCCAGCCTAACTCTCTCCTTCTTCATTCCTACACTCCTTCGTTACTGTGGCGAACAGAAGGACCCGGGTTCGACTCCTCGTCACGGAGAAACTCTGTTGCACCTGTCCGCCTAGCAGTAAAAATAGGTCCATTTGTCTTAGCCGACTGTCGTGGGTGGCATCCAGGAGAAAAATGTGTTTGGAAACTCCAGTCTTTCTGGGATATCAAATATTGTGTAAAAACACACTCCAGTCAGAGTAAGAAAGCACTTCAGTCCTGTACAAAAAACACTCGTAGGTAAAACGTATCAACGTGTCTAATGATTCATTAAAAAACAAATACTCTAACTCGGGTGAACGTGGCTCTCAGCTCACATACAAATATACATCTATAACACACACACATATAGCTTCATATATACTTGTATGAAGACCTGCTTGATGGCCTGATCAAACGGGCTCATAGTTCTATTGGCACGCAGTAGAACGTAACCACTACAACCTGACTAATGGGAAACTAACTTGAGGAACTTATCAAGTAATTTCAGGCATTGAACCATTCATCTACAATTTCAGGAAAGTTTCCTTTGGACGACAGCCAAGGGTCTCTTGGTAATATCCATTATTCATGAAGAGAAGATGTTGAAAAGTCTTGGTTTCTTTACGCTTATTGAGTTATCTCATAGTGTGTTTATTGTATCCCTGCCTCTTATTGCTGGCATTTTGTACCGTCTACCGAGCCCTTGCTCTCGTTTGAGTAATTTCGGTGTGCAGATTTGGCACCAATCCCTCTAGAATTTTCCAGATTTAATGTGTTATACATCTCTCTTGCCTACGTTACAGGGAATGCATTTCGAGGGATTTCAAGCGTTCTCTATAATGCAGGTCCTTGACTGAAAGTGTAAGATCAGTGAAGGTTCTCTGTACCTTCTTTAGACGGCGATTTTGCTTGCTTTGGAAAAGGGACTGTTAGTGCACATTATTCCTATATAGACTGAATAATTGGTTTAAAAAGTATTGGCATTGACAGCTCTTGTTTGGAGCGTTCTTGTTGTCCTATCTATCCTTTTTTCTTGAGGTTTTGACAGTAACACCGTTGGGTTCCTTGAACATAAAATCCTTCGATATTATCACAGTATAATAACCTATGTGACATGTCAAGATATCTTATTAATGAAAATAAGATACCAGATATACTAAGCAAATTTCCTAAATTTGCTTGTAACAGATAAGTGAACTATAGATATGTAGATATAAATCCATATGTATTCCTGTTAACCCTTTGGGGCATAGTTCCTAGGCCTTTTGTGTATCCATATGCTCTCGCGCTACCGTCCACAGGATGGATATGGGGTGCACAATAAACTAGCCACTTCGGTGGCAAAATCTAATCTATATCTCTCACATTCTTTTTCTGTACTAGGGAATGGTTTGAGTTTATTTTCCACAGACAGCCCCACACACACACACACACACACACACACACACACACACACACACACACACACACACACACACACACACACACACACACACACACACACATATACACACACACACACACACACACACACACACACACCTCATACCCTTCTCCACACGTGTCTCACACCTTACACACAAACAAACATTACGCTTGATTAATGTTTAGCAATTCAGCCATCATAAATCTCCATTACGAACGACAAGGCAAGCCATAGTGAATCAGGATGATGGCTGCCTCAGCCCAGTTAATACATCCAATCATCTCACCATTATCATTAAGCATATTACCTTAACAGAGCTTTTCCACAGCAACTCAAAATTGATTTTTTTTATCTGTTTCAGGTAATGAAGCTGACTGACTTGTTGGAGTTAAACGTAAGTGTACACCAACTGCACAGCTTCTTTATCTGTGCCTAACTTAGCTGGTGCACCTGTTCTTAGCTGCTCTACGTATGCTTAGCCGCTCTGTTCTTAGCACGTCCATATGTACACAGCTGTTCTAGGCGATGACCCCCGAAATCGACTTGAGGTAGGTAGACAGTACGTCCCTCTCTTGGTGTCACTATGTTAGGCCTACTTCTCATTCTATCAAGCCTCTTTCAAAAAACTTCCTCCCCTACTCGAAAACCGGATAATGGAATCATATTTTGTTTGGACTGGAGATCTCCTAATCATTTCCCATCGTTCAATACTGAGGGTGTTCTCGTTCATCTCTCATCGTTCAAGATTGAGGGTGTTCTCGTTCATCTCTCATCGTTCAAGATTGAGGGTGTTCTCGTTCATCTCTCATCGTTCAAGATTGAGGGTGTTCTCGTTCATCTCTCATCGTTCAAGATTGAGGGTGTTCTCGTTCACCTCTCATCGTTCAAGATTGAGGGTGTTCTCGTTCATCATCGTTCAAGATTGATCGTTCACCTCTCATCGTTCAAGATTGAGGGTGTTCTCGTTCACCTCTCATCGTTCAAGATTGAGGGTGTTCTCGTTCACCTCTCATCGTTCAAGATTGAGGGTGTTCTCGTTCACCTCTCATCGTTCAAGATTGAGGGTGTTCTCGTTCACCTCTCATCGTTCAAGATTGAGGGTGTTCTCGTTCATCTCCCATCATTCAAGATTGAGGGTGTTCTCGTTCATCTCTCATCGTTCAAGATTGAGGGTGTTCTCGTTCATCTCCCATCGTTCAAGATTGAGGGTGTTCTCGTTCATCTCCCATCGTTCAAGATTGAGGGTGTTCTCGTTCATCTCCCATCGTTCAAGATTGAGGGTGTTCTCGTTCATCTCCCATCGTTCAAGATTGAGGGTGTTCTCGTTCATTTCTCAACGCTCATAACTAGAACTCTAGGTTTGCATTGTCTAGCTTCTTAGCTACCTTGTTACGTGACGGACATATTAGTTCATTTACTATGGTTTGCCCTGTCCTTCATAACAGAGGTATACCTGGAGGTATACCTCCAGGTATACCTGGAGGTATACCTCCAGGTATACCTCCAGGTAGTGTTTGTGATCAAATCACGTAACACGATACCTAAGAACTAGACACTGCAGCCCTAGAACTCTAGTTAAGAGCTAGACAGCGCAAGCCTCGAGTTCTACCCATGAAGGTTTTGCTAAACTCTCGCAATTTTCATTCTCATGATGACATTATTCTTTTCTCATTTTCCAGAACAACCTGTCTGGAAAATACCCAGCTGGATTTCTGGGTTTACCAGCCTGAATTTCTGAGAGATCTAAGCGACATACGAAGCTTATTTTAGCCCAAACTATCTTAAATTTATATTAATTATGTAAACGGGAGGATAGCGTGTGGAAGCGAGGAACACACACACACACACACACACACACACACACACACACACACACACACACACACACACACACACACACACACACACACACGCGCACACACACACACGTCACTTAACTCATTAGTAACAAAATGTAAGACGAGCCAGCTGTAACAAGGAAATGTACTGTATGATCCATAATGGCATCTGAGATTTAGGGAAGCTGTGGGGCTCGGATGATCATGGGGCTCGGATGATCGGATGATTATGGGGCTCGGATGATTATGGGGCTCGGTTAATCAAACTCTGGCTAAGCGTCTTGTCAACAGCCTCGAGAAGAAGTAAATAACACAGGTGACATTGCTGATGTCAGCATGGAAGCTGCTGACGGCATATTGGACTCCCATGAACCTTGATATTGCTACAAGAGAACGGGCGTCAAAATACACAGTGCAAGTTGTTCATTTATACATTCGCATGTGTGTTATTCACTAGTGGCATTAAATAGTTTTATATGAATTAATTTAACGTTGTTTAGTAGTTACAGTGAAGAGCGCTTAGACAAGTTGTCTAAGTTGTCACCCTCCAGGGTAGGTGTGAACATCCCTCCAGGGTAGGTGTGAACAACCCTCCAGGGTAGGTGTGAACAACCCTCCAGGGTAGGTGTGAACAACCCTCCAGGGTAGGTGTGAACAACCCTCCAGGGTAGGTGTGAACACAAATATTAGATGTACAAGTCTTGAAAAAAAATTCAGTAAATAATAATGAATGAAGGATACCAGGTGGAGGTAGTGAGTGCTGCTGAGTGAACAACAGGTGGAGGTAGTGAGTGCTGCTGAGTGAACAACAGGTGGAGGTAGTGAGTGCTGCTGAGTGAACAACAGGTGGAGGTAGTGAGTGCTGCTGAGTGAACAACAGGTGGAGGTAGTGAGTGCTGCTGAGTGAACAACAGGTGGAGGTAGTGAGTGCTGCTGAGTGAACAACAGGTGGAGGCAGTGAGTGCTGCTGAGTGAACAACAGGTGGAGGCAGTGAGTGCTGCTGAGTGAACAACAGGTGGAGGCAGTGAGTGCTGCTGAGGGAACAACAGGTGGAGGCAGTGAGTGCTGCTGAGTGAACAACAGGTGGAGGCAGTGAGTGCTGCTGAGGGAACAACAGGTGGAGGTAGTGAGTGCTGCTGAGGGAACAACAGGTGGAGGCAGTGAGTGCTGCTGAGTGAACAACAGGTGGAGGCAGTGAGTGCTGCTGAGTGAACAACAGGTGGAGGTAGTGAGTGCTGCTGAGTGAACAACAGGTGGAGGCAGTGAGTGCTGCTGAGTGAACAGGTGGAGGCAGTGAGTGCTGCTGAGTGAACAACAGGTGGAGGCAGTGAGTGCTGCTGAGTGAACAACAGGTGGAGGCAGTGAGTGCTGCTGAGTGAACAACAGGTGGAGGCAGTGAGTGCTGCTGAGTTAACAACAGGTGGAGGTAGTGAGTGCTGCTGAGTGAACAACAGGTGGAGGCAGTGAGTGCTGCTGAGTGAACAACAGGTGGAGGTAGTGAGTGCTGCTGAGTGAACAACAGGTGGAGGCAGTCAGTGCTGCTGAGTGAACAACAGGTGGAGGCAGTGAGTGCTGCTGAGGGAACAACAGGTGGAGGTAGTGAGTGCTGCTGAGTGAACAACAGGTGGAGGCAGTGAGTGCTGCTGAGGGAACAACAGGTGGAGGTAGTGAGTGCTGCTGAGTGAACAACAGGTGGAGGCAGTGAGTGCTGCTGAGTGAACAACAGGTGGAGGCAGTGAGTGCTGCTGAGTGAACAACAGGTGGAGGTAGTGAGTGCTGCTGAGTGAACAACAGGTGGAGGCAGTGAGTGCTGCTGAGGGAACAACAGGTGGAGGCAGTGAGTGCTGCTGAGTGAACAGGTGGAGGCAGTGAGTGCTGCTGAGTGAACAACAGGTGGAGGCAGTGAGTGCTGCTGAGTGAAAAACAGGTGGAGGTAGTGAGTGCTGCTGAGTGAACAACAGGTGGAGGCAGTGAGTGCTGCTGAGGGAACAACAGGTGGAGGTAGTGAGTGTTGCTGAGTGAACAACAGGTGGAGGCAGTGAGTGCTGCTGAGTGAACAACAGGTGGAGGCAGTGAGTGCTGCTGAGGGAACAACAGGTGGAGGTAGTGAGTGCTGCTGAGTGAACAACAGGTGGAGGCAGTGAGTGCTGCTGAGGGAACAACAGGTGGAGGTAGTGAGTGCTGCTGAGTGAACAACAGGTGGAGGCAGTGAGTGCTGCTGAGGGAACAACAGGTGGAGGTAGTGAGTGCTGCTGAGTGAACAACAGGTGGAGGCAGTGAGTGCTGCTGAGTGAACAGGTGGAGGCAGTGAGTGCTGCTGAGTGAACAACAGGTGGAGGTAGTGAGTGCTGCTGAGTGAACAACAGGTGGAGGCAGTGAGTGCTGCTGAGTGAACAACAGGTGGAGGCAGTGAGTGCTGCTGAGTGAACAACAGGTGGAGGCAGTGAGTGCTGAGTGAACAACAGGTGGAGGTAGTGAGTGCTGAGTGAACAACAGGTGGAGGTAGTGAGTGCTGCTGAGTGAACAACAGGTGGAGGCAGTGAGTGCTGCTGAGTGAACAACAGGTGGAGGCAGTGAGTGCTGCTGAGTGAACAACAGGTGGAGGCAGTGAGTGCTGCTGAGTGAACAACAGGTGGAGGCAGTGAGTGCTGCTGAGTGAACAACAGGTGGAGGCAGTGAGTGCTGCTGAGTGAACAACAGGTGGAGGCAGTGAGTGCTGCTGAGTGAACAACAGGTGGAGGCAGTGAGTGCTGCTGAGTGAACAACAGGTGGAGGCAGTGAGTGCTGCTGAGTGAACAACAGGTGGAGGTAGTGAGTGCTGCTGAGTGAACAACAGGTGGAGGCAGTGAGTGCTGCTGAGTGAACAACAGGTGGAGGCAGTGAGTGCTGCTGAGTGAACAACAGGTGGAGGCAGTGAGTGCTGCTGAGTGAACAACAGGTGGAGGCAGTGAGTGCTGCTGAGGGAACAACAGGTGGAGGTAGTGAGTGCTGCTGAGTGAACAACAGGTGGAGGCAGTGAGTGCTGCTGAGTGAACAACAGGTGGAGGTAGTGAGTGCTGCTGAGTGAACAACAGGTGGAGGCAGTGAGTGCTGCTGAGGGAACAACAGGTGGAGGCAGTGAGTGCTGCTGAGTGAACAGGTGGAGGCAGTGAGTGCTGCTGAGTGAACAACAGGTGGAGGCAGTGAGTGCTGCTGAGTGAACAACAGGTGGAGGCAGTGAGTGCTGCTGAGTGAACAACAGGTGGAGGCAGTGAGTGCTGCTGAGGGAACAACAGGTGGAGGTAGTGAGTGCTGCTGAGTGAACAACAGGTGGAGGTAGTGAGTGCTGCTGAGTGAACAACAGGTGGAGGCAGTGAGTGCTGCTGAGGGAACAACAGGTGGAGGTAGTGAGTGCTGCTGAGTGAACAACAGGTGGAGGCAGTGAGTGCTGCTGAGGGAACAACAGGTGGAGGTAGTGAGTGCTGCTGAGTGAACAACAGGTGGAGGCAGTGAGTGCTGCTGAGGGAACAACAGGTGGAGGTAGTGAGTGCTGCTGAGTGAACAACAGGTGGAGGCAGTGAGTGCTGCTGAGGGAACAACAGGTGGAGGTAGTGAGTGCTGCTGAGTGAACAACAGGTGGAGGCAGTGAGTGCTGCTGAGTGAACAACAGGTGGAGGCAGTGAGTGCTGCTGAGTGAACAACAGGTGGAGGCAGTGAGTGCTGCTGAGTGAACAACAGGTGGAGGCAGTGAGTGCTGCTGAGGGAACAACAGGTGGAGGCAGTGAGTGCTGCTGAGTGAACAACAGGTGGAGGCAGTGAGTGCTGCTGAGTGAACAACAGGTGGAGGCAGTGAGTGCTGCTGAGGGAACAACAGGTGGAGGTAGTGAGTGCTGCTGAGTGAACAACAGGTGGAGGCAGTGAGTGCTGCTGAGTGAACAACAGGTGGAGGCAGTGAGTGCTGCTGAGTGAACAACAGGTGGAGGTAGTGAGTGCTCCTGAGTGAACAACAGGTGGAGGTAGTGAGTGCTGCTGAGTGAACAACAGGTGGAGGTAGTGAGTGCTCCTGAGTGAACAACAGGTGGAGGTAGTGAGTGCTGCTGAGTGAACAACAGGTGGAGGCAGTGAGTGCAGCTGAGTGAACAACAGGTGGAGGTAGTGAGTGCTGCTCAGTGAACAACAGGTGGAGGTAGTGAGTGCTGCTGAGTGAACAACAGGTGGAGGTAGTGAGTGCTGCTGAGTGAACAACAGGTGGAGGCAGTGAGTGCTGCTGAGTGAACAACACGTGGAGGTAGTGAGTGCTGCTGATTGAACAACAGGTGGAGGTAGTGAGTGCTGCTGAGTGAACAACAGGTGGAGGTAGTGAGTGCTGCTGAGTGAACAACAGGTGGAGGTAGTGAGTGCTGCTGAGTGAACAACAGGTGGAGGTAGTGAGTGCTACTGAGTGAACAACAGGTGGAGGTAGTGAGTGCTGCTGAGTGAACAACAGGTGGAGGTAGTGAGTGCTGCTGAGTGAACAACAGGTGGAGGTAGTGAGTGCTGCTGAGTGAACAACAGGTGGAGGTAGTGAGTGCTGCTGAGTGAACAACAGGCGGAGGTAGTGAGTGCTGCTGAGTGAACAACAGGTGGAGGTAGTGAGTGCTGCTGAGTGAACAACAGGTGGAGGTAGTGAGTGCTGCTGAGTGAACAACAGGTGGAGGTAGTGAGTGCTGCTGAGTGAACAACAGGTGGAGGTAGTGAGTGCTGCTGAGTGAACAACAGGCGGAGGTAGTGAGTGCTGCTGAGTGAACAACAGGCGGAGGTAGTGAGTGCTGCTGAGTGAACAACAGGTGGAGGCAGTGAGTGCTGCTGAGTGAACAACAGGTGGAGGTAGTGAGTGCTGCTGAGTGAACAACAGGTGGAGGTAGTGAGTGCTGCTGAGTGAACAACAGGTGGAGGTAGTGAGTGCTGCTGAGTGAACAACAGGTGGAGGTAGTGAGTGCTGCTGAGTGAACAACAGGTGGAGGTAGTGAGTGCTGCTGAGTGAACAACAGGTGGAGGTAGTGAGTGCTGCTGAGTGAACAACAGGTGGAGGTAGTGAGTGCTGCTGAGTGAACAACAGGTGGAGGTAGTGAGTGCTGCTGAGTGAACAACAGGTGGAGGTAGTGAGTGCTGCTGAGTGAACAACAGGTGGAGGCAGTGAGTGCTGCTGAGTGAACAACAGGTGGAGGCAGTGAGTGCTGCTGAGTGAACAACACCAGTTTGCTCCTTGACCATCAGGGGAGTAGATAGCAAACAAGTTAATATTGCAGGAATTAACAGTACATTAGCTTCATAATAGAAATTATTATGGGAAGAGATGGCTAGAAGGCATCTTTCCCAGAGAAAGAGAGAGAGAGAGGGAGAGAGAGGAGCAGTAGTGAATTTGTATAAGCCTATATTCATGAGCCGAGTCTCACCTCCTGGGCCCCATTTGTCCCTAGACGCTACAGGGTTCGCTCTCTCCTGTCTTCAAGAAGCTAACTGTTCCTCCACTACTCCACTGTCCAGGTTGTTCCACTTCCTGACCTTCATAAGGCAGAAGAAATGCTTCTCAGCATCCCTACGTCTCATCTGTGTTTACAACTTTCATCTGCCCTCGGGTTCCTGTTTCCTGCGTGTGTGTGTGTGTACTCACCTAATTGTGGTTGCAGGGGTCGAGACTCAGCTAGTTTTGTGTGTGTGTGCGTGTGTGTGTGTGTGTGTGTGTGTGTGTGTGTGTGTGTGTGTGTGTGTGTGTGTGTGTGTGTGTGTTTGTGTTTGTGTTTGTGTTTGTGTCTGTCCCTGTGATCTTATTCATCATGATGCCAGTACCATCGTACACGAAGTGGGAGAGAGGGAGGGGGGATGGAAGGAATGAGGGAGGGAGGGAGTAGATCAAGAAGTCTTTAGATAATTTCGAACGTTGGACTTACTGAAAAAAAAAATTGTTCAGAGTCCTATTTAGGGAGTGTATACCAGCCACACCTGCAGCTTCTTAAAGAATATATTTTTCTGGCTGTTCCATTATTTTCCTAATGCTCTCTCTCTCTCTCTCTCTCTCTCTCTCTCTCTCTCTCTCTCTCTCTCTCTCTCTCTCTCTCTCTCTCTCTCTCTCTCTCTCCGCTCACATTTTACAAGATATGAGAGTATTTCCGTGGACACAAAAACCTCTCCAACATTTATGAAAGCTACGTCTCAGCGCTTCCCAACTTTCTTTAAGAAATCCCGGCAGAGAACCAGCTTATATCCGTAGCCAGGTCATCACATCCACTCTCCCATATTTCAGTGTTTTCTCTTGTCGGATTTTTGCTGGTGTTGTCACGACGTTTGATGTATGATGTCATGATGTTTCATGGAAATGCCACTCACCCTCGAACATCTATTGGAATTTCGCATCTTTGAGATGGCTCCTTTTTGCTTCTCAGTGATGTATTGTTGATGCGTGAGCGGTTAGGTGTTCTTGCCTCTAAACTTATCACGTATCTTTGCTGAAGCGAATTCTGACCTTGCTCGTGTTTAACGTATGTTTAAACGAGACCTTGTCTATGGTATATAGCTATTAACAAGTATAACAGCTATCTGTTATATGGCTGTTACCATTATATATATATATATATATATATATATATATATATATATATATATATATATATATATATATATATATATATATATTATATTATTGTGACCACGAAGGATTGGTATTGATCAATAACAACACTGCACTAGCCAAGGACTCGAATCATCCACACCATCGTGTGTCCTTGGGTAGCGAGTACAACATTCAGTTCCCCTTTATGCGCAACTCTTAAGGATCGTATGGTCCAGTGGATTAGGGCGTCATGTGTTTTCGCCCACCATGAGGCAGGCCAAAGCAGCATGGGTTCGAGTCCTTGGCTAGTGCAGTGTTGATATATATATATATATATATATATATATATATATATATATATATATATATATATATATACACGCACGCACACACACACCAGATATTTGCCTGAAGTTGCTATAAGTGGCTCCTGGCTCCGTTGTGCGCATGTATATCTTGCCTTCTGATGCAACGAAGAAATGGTCCTGGATGTCTTTCAAACAACAGATAAGTTTTACCCAGTAAAGGACAAAGGTTTAATCTTCTCTATGTTTAAGGCATATCAACAGTCATAAAGGTTTTAAACTAAGTTTCCAGTTTTCCTGGACAGCAAGTTTTCTCTCATCACTTGAAATGATGAATAAAGTCAACTCAATGTTAACACCCTGGATACATACACCTCTCAATGTATGTAACCTCAAATTGTTTTGGAAGAGTCACTGTGAACAAGCTGTAGATGCTAGCTAATGTGTGTGTTTGAACTCGCCTATTTATTTTCACCTATTCGTGGTTACAGGGGTCGATTCACAGCTCCTGGCCCCGCCTTTGTTGGTCGTAACTAGGTCCAATCTCTCCCTGCTCCAAGAACCTTATCGTACCTCTTCTAAAAGCTATGCATGAATCCTGCCTCCACTACATCAGTCTCCAAATGTGTGTGTGTACTCACCTAGTTGTGATTGCAGGGGTCGATTCATAGCTCCTGGCCCGGCCTCTTCACTGGCCGCTACTGGGTCACTCTCCCTGAACCACGAGCTTTATCATACCTCTGCTTAAAGCTATGAATGGATCCTGCCTCCATTACATCGCTTCCCAAACTATTCCACATGCTGACTTCTCTGTGACTGAAGAAATACTTCCTAACATCCCTCTGATTCATCTGTGTCTTCAACTTCCAACTGTGTCCCCTTGTTGCTGTGTGTGTGTGTGTGTGTGTGTGTGTGTGTGTGTGTGTGTGTGTGTGTGTGTGTGTGTGTGTGTGTAAAATTAGAGAATGACTTAAGTGTGTGTTGACATCCACCGCATCAGTTAGCGTCGCTTCCCGGATCTATATTTAATAGCTTCTCTGTTTGTCTTGCTGTAGTACTGACATGTCTGCCGTGTTCAGTAGCCCTGACAGACATATACTATTCTCAGGGGAATTTTTTGCGCTTGTCTAAATACTAAATCATGACACTTGTGAGTTTGATACATATTTAAGAATGTTAAGGGTGAACTAGACTTTGGTGAAGAAGTTTAAGGAATGTTGCCTATAAAGCTTGGTAAACTAGGCGTATTTCAGTCGTTGCGTGATCTTAGAAAGGTATCCCTGTATATCATAGCCCAGCCTCCTCTACCTCAGTGCACTCGATTGGAATAGTGCGGAGTGTGGCATAACCTGATAATTCAGTTAAATATTAGCACGCAATATCTGAAGGGAATCAGAAGAGACATTCACAAGTCATCATATACTAATATCCAAATTTCTTCACTTAAAATTGGACATTCACAGCCCAAATCTAATTCAAACCATTTAAAGAGACGAAAGAAATCGATATTCAAAAATACACAGGCACATTAAGGTTGAAGTCGTACAGAAGTTGTATTATCAATTTCTCCTTATCGACCGGGTTTACATTATAATCTTTGGCATCCTGAGCCTGAGTATACCTGCTCTTGAAGCTGTGCATGGTATTTGTCTCCCAAAGACTACCTGGAGTCTACCTGGAGGGTATTCCGGGGATGAGCGCCCCCGTGGCCGGTCCATGATCCAGCCTCCTGGTGGATCAGGGTCTGATCAACGAGGCTGTTACTGCTGGCCGCACGTAGTCCAACGTACGAACCACAACCTGGCTGATCCAGCACTGACTTTAGGTATCTGTCCAGTTCCCTCTTGAAAGCAACAAGGGGTTGTCTTCTAACGTCTCTGTAGCTCATTTACGCTTTTAGTAACTCTTAGAGTGTAGCACCAGAGACAGTGTAGCTGGTGCAGTAAGTGCTAAGCGAGGGATCAAACCTTTATTCTATTATTTCCATTAAAGATTTGATAGTACGTCACTCAGTCTTAACGTGGTACAATTTAAAGCTGAACGTTTTAGCAATATTATCCATAACAGCGTTACAAGGGTACGTTACCTGGACGACGTCCTCAGCACCCCTGAACGCCAGCTACTAAAAAGAATCATTGTAGTTGGGCCTTCAGTTCGGTTCACAACAGAAGAGGAAATCGAGGACAAACTCTTTCCCTCCTCAACGTTCTCATACACAAGGTCAATAATTCACTCAGATTCAAGCCTGCATCAGAATCGATCTAATTAATCTTCGATGGAGTCAGAACACCAAAACACAACGAGCCATAACAATACTTTTCTCCTAAGAGCCTTCCATATCTGCAGCTGTGAGTTTATGGATAAAGAATGTGTCTTTACTCTAAAAGTGATCAGAGCTCCATTTCCATAGCTTCTTCATTAAAGGTTCCAACAAACGCATGTTACAAACGTTTCTCCCTGAACGCAGCGACAACATTTCCCACAAATTCATCGTCCTTCTTAATCGCTAGGCTGAGGCAGCGTGAGAGACGCCTCTGCCACAGGCGTCTCCATCAAGGACCTCACCAGGTGTTTGCTGTAAACAAAAATCATTTATACATTGGAGAAACATTTCACACCCTCGACACATGCCTGAACAGATACTTCTATTCCAGCAGGTGCAACAACCTGAGCAACGCCAGCATCAGAACACCACTCCACTAGGCACGTGAGATGAAAGGAAGCCCGTCTGGTTATCCAAGAAAAGCCCACGTGACTGCTCTAGTGCATGGAGTCAGCCCGTGTGTGTGTGTGTGTGTGTGTGTGTGTGTGTGTGTGTGTGTGTGTGTGTGTGTGTGTGTGTGTGTGTGTGTGTGTGTGTGTGTGTGTCCAACACTGTTACAAAGAATAAAATTAGCTTGATCATCTCTAAGATTCTAGCTTGAAACTTGCTTCATATACACAATACTGCCACCACTTGAGACAATATCTCTACCACCATTTCTACTGCTTCCACTATTACTACTAACTCCACCTTACCCTCCTCCTCCTCTGTATACATATATTCAGTGTGGCCATGTAATGTATGTTGGTTTGACAAAATGTAAAGTAAAAGGACACAAGTGCAACTAATGTGACATTTTTATTGTGGCAACGTTTCGCTCTGCAGGAGCTCTGTCAAGCGAAACGTTGCCACAATAAAAATGTCACATTAGTTGCACTTGTGTCCTTTTACTTTACATATTGTCGGTAATTCTACCAACATTATTACAATCTGGTTTGACAAAGCCTTTGATGGGTGAAACGTTACCTTAATAAACGTCTCATTAAATTGCATGTGTGTCTGTTTACCTAATACTAATTATTACCAATAATGGATTACTGATAAATTAGCTGACTAACTGACTAGCTGCTTATTTTGCTAACTGGCTGGCTGTTTGGCTAGCTGTTTGGCTGGCTATTTGGCTAACTTACTGACTGACTGGCTTGCTGGCAGACTTTTTTTTTTTTGACTGGGTTGGGAGCTGAATAGCTGACTGGTTACTGACAGTGTGAGTGACGGGCTGGCAGAGAGTCGAGCTAGCAACAACACAGCACCAACTTCGGCATCCCTGATAGACTGTGAGAGGAGAAGCGTGCCGCCAGACGTGAGGTGGGGAGGCAGTCTTAACTTGTGAGAAAGTGCTCGCTCACTCACGTGTTGGTGTCACTCACTCGGATGTTATCTCACTTGCTCTCAGATGTTGATGCCTCACTCTCACTCAGGTGTCGACATCTCGCTCTCACTCCCCCTCACATGTTGTCACTTTCACTGTTCACATGTTTTTATCATTTTCACTCCACTCAGATGTTTGTCAGTTATATAACTCTGTTGTATTAAGGAGGATTATTCATAACTCTGTTTTGCAGTAATCGAGAACAAGCGTTACAAGATGCAAAACAACCACGGGGAGAGTAGAATGATAGCTTCAGGCCTTTCGTGTTGCAATCAACACATCAGAAGCTTGCAAAGTTGAAGAAATGAGTAGGAAGTTCAGGTAGATTCGTTCAGGGAGCGACTCTAGCTAGAATAAGATGACATCAAACAGACCAGTGCCAAGTATCAGAAAGATAAAGACAAGACATTAAAAGAATAATAAAAAAAAAGCCCTTCAGTATTAATTATTTAGCAATGAACTAGCAACGTGTCAGATATCACCAGCATGCCGTCAGACTTCATAATATTATAAATGACTTTAATATTCTGATCTCGAAAGTATCTGGCATCAGTAAGTAGGGAAATTCCTGGGATAAAAAGAAAATGGGTCTAGGGAAATCAGTAAGATTGAAACATTCCTCCTGTACCAGTTTCTTCAGTGTCCACTTAGCCATCAACAAGGAACAAGTGTGAAGGTTTCCATTTTATATCAGAATCATTAACTGCTGGAGAGCGAAACGTTGCCACAATAAAATGTCACATTAGTTGCACTTGTGTCGGTTTACCTAACGAAATCATTAATGAAGATCGCATATCTCACTAATATTCCAGCATTCACTTGTTTCACAACTTTCCTTGTAAAGATAGTAACAACCTTGAAATCACACATCTCTGCCTAAGACACTCACTAAAAATATTAATTTTCTGAGTATTTCCTTCTAAAACCACTTGACAGATTTTAACATTACAATACCATTCACTCTCGTTATTATACATATACATATATATATATATATATATATATATATGGTGTGTTTATAATGGGAGGTACGAGGGTGGGAAGCATTTAGGAGGCAGCTTAATATTGAGGGGAGGAGTGGCAACGATGGGGGGTTCTTGTTCAAGGTTATCGTGATGGTTTTTTTGCTGACATTATACCTGTGGAATACTTCGGGTTAGTATTGTTTTTAATTCAGAGGAGAACCGTCTATTTAGCAGCTCGCCTCCGAAAAGGGAAACGGGAGAGAGAGAGAGTCATCACAATCATATTTTGTGGGAATCAAGTAAGAGTGCTCACACGTTCACCAGGAGCCCCTGCCTTCACGTTCACCCGGGCCCCTGCCTTCACGTTCACCAGGAGCCCCTGCCTTCACGTTCACCAAGGGGCCCCTGCTTTCACGTTCACCAAGGGCCCCTGCCTTCACGTTCACCAGGGCCCCTGCCTTCACGTTCACCAGGGCCTCTGTCTTCACGTTCACATGGGCCCCTGTCTTCACGTTCACATGGGCCCCTGCCTTCACGTTCACCAGGGCTCACTCTTACTCGCACATTCACAAGCTTGTAACAAAGCCTGTGTAAATCTCTCACCATTTGCACAATCTTGAAAGACAAACTTACACATTCTCCAAGAGACAGATCAAGCAGGCTATGATGGTTATGTGGGCCTTAGAGCCGCTAACAGCAACAGTCTGCTTGAACACCACTCTAGAATCCGGTTACAGGTTTGACACTTACATTTAGATACTCCAATAACCGCATCTGCAATACTCTTAACTCCATCACTCCATCCACATAAATACTCCATCACTACATCTACACACATATTCCACCACTGCATGTACACAAATATTCCAACCTTACCATACCACGGACGGGGATAGAACCCGCGGTCAGAGAGTCTCAAAACTCCAGACCGTCGCGTTAGCCACTGGACCAGCTAGCCACAATAAGATTCATCCAACTAGGTATATTTCTACACCATAGGAAGGTTAGCATAGGCACCTCTGTGACCACAAATGCAAGTTTTTACAGACGAATCTCCAGCTAGCGTGGCTGGAGATTCGTCTGTAAAAACTTGCATTTGTGGTCACAGTGGTGCCTATGCTAACCTTCCTATGGTGTAGAAATATACCTAGTTGGATGAATCTTATTGTGGCTAGCTGATCCAGTGGCTAACGCGACGGTCTGGAGTTTTGAGACTCTCTGATCGCGGGTTCTATCCCCGTCAGTGGTATGGTTTGTTTGCAATCGTGTCATTACGATGTCTTGAGTCATATTCCAACCTTGATTTCAATTACAAGGATCCGGTTGAGACATATATAACTGAACAAGAGTGAGGAAGAGTGTTTCTATTGTGATAAATAACAAGACGAGAGTGAGAAACAGTCTATAGAGCGATAACAGATCTCTCTCTCTCTCTCTCTCTCTCCCTAAGGCAGTGGTTCCCAAACTGGGGGTAAATTACCCCCTGGGGGTAATTTAACCATTTTTGGGGGGTAATGGAGGGGTGACAGAAAAAAAATTATGAATTCTGAAAATCAAGAAAACAATGCGGTACCCGGTATGAGGATTATTGTTAACTTTGTCTTAGTATATAAAGTTGTAAAGTAAACCTATTATAAGTAAGTAATAAAGTTAAACCAAATAACAATAAACATCAAAAACTAATATACAGTATTAGAAAAGAAGAAATATATAGCTAAGTGTGTGGAAACCCAAAAGTATTTTGACAAGTATGCTTCAGGACAAAAGTCACTCAGTAGCCCAGATCGACCTGTCCAGTACGCGTCACTCACTTCCTGAGGCTGCCTCTATTTCACACTGTCAGTTTATCTGTGAGCATCAGCCGAGGTAGACATAAGCTGGTATGAAGCCAAGAATTCCTAAACTAGCTTCAAGTATGCAACTCCATCCATCCCACTGATGTTCTTGACATTTTTGGTAATAGTCATTAGAGATGCACAATGTTCAAATACAATAAATAAAAGAAAATATCTCAAGTGTTTTAATTTAGCCATATATATCAATAATAACAACATTTTGTGAAAGGGGTAACATGCTTTATGTGGCATGTTAAATTGGGTAACAAGCTGAAAAAGTTTGGGAACCACTGCTCTAAGGTATGGATCGTCAGCATGTTATCACCGGAAAAGGGTTTATAACAATCAACTTTTCTTCCACTAATTTTGCAATAGCTCTCAAATATCGGAGTGCCAAAATACCGTTTTTTATAAAGAACTTACGGTAGACCAAAAATTGGGAAAAAAAAGGGATGTTTTATAGTGGCCCATCCCCCTCCTCTCCCCTCCCCCTCCTCTTCCCTCCCCCTCTCCTCCTCTCCCCTCTTCCTCCTCTTCCCTCCCCTCTCCTCCCCCCCCCAAAAGATTCAGCATTCAGTAGCTGACAATAGCTAGACGTGTATCAGTTAAAAGGTAAAAAATCCATAGACTTGCAACAAACAATATTGCAGAAGTGAGAAAGGTAAGTACTGAAGAAAGACTTAAGGCACTGCAAGGGCTCTTAGACCAGAGAGTTGAGGTGCAAGATTTACAAACTGGAGTCCCTTCAGAACAAGAACTGTCACTCTGATGTAGCCATGACAGTACATCAGTAGAGACTGTTAACACCTGAACATCCCTTGAAGTCACAACTGTTTATTTAGTGTTTTTGAAGCATGTGTATTCACCTGTATGTGGCTGCAGTTCCTGGTCCCACCTCTCATCTTGCCACTTGCCCTGATTCATTCCTAGCTTCGTGAGTACTGTTGTACCTGTTCTTAAAGCAATGCATCGAGTCTGCCTCCACTTCTTCCCCGAGATCATTCCACTTTTCGACCACCCTGAGACTGAACAGCTACTTCCTGACATCCCTGTGGTTCATCTGTGTCTTTATCTTCCAGCTGTGTTCCGTAGTTCCAGTTTCTCGCCTGTCAAATAATATATCTTTGTCTGCCTCTCAAATAACATATCCGTCTCAATTTTCCTGAGTATTTTGTATGTTATCGTGTCTACCCTAGTTCTTCTATCCTCCATTGTTGTTTGAGTCAGTTCCATTAGTCTCTCCCTGTAACACACGCACCCTAACTCAGGAACAAGCCCATGTTGCGCTTCCTCAGGTATGGGTTCCATACTGGTGCTACGCACTCGACGATAACTCTTGACATTGTATAAAGTGCCAAGAAAGACTTTTTTGTTTGGATTCCTGAAGGCTACTCTTAAATTTGCCAGACAAGCATTGGCTGCAAAGGTTATTCGGTTGATGTGAGCCTCTGGCGTTATACTGGACACTGTGCTCACCCCTAGGTCGTTCCCTTTGAGTGAGGGCTGCGGTCTCTGTCCCCCGAGACCATACGCCATGTCTGGTCTTCTGTCCCCTCTCCCACTGTTTATGACCTTGCATTTGGTGGGGTTGGATTCAAGCAACCACTTGTCTGGCCAATCTTGCAGTCTGTCCAGATACATGTGCAGCCTTTCCCTGTTTTTCGTGTGTGTGTGTGTGTGTGTGTGTGTGTGTGTGTGTGTGTGTGTGTGTGTGTGTGTGTGTGTAAAGGTGGTTGGATTAGTTTATGAAACGTTGAAGAAGTGACGTGATTGCCAAAAGCTGTGGTTAAAAAGTGGCCAGGTTTGCTTTGCAGACAAATTCCAACTACTCCGTTATGGAAAACTGGAGGAAATAATAACTAGAACCGAGTATACTACAAACTCCAATCACACAATAGAGAGGAAAAGTAATGTGAGAGACCTGGGAGTGGTAATGTCAGAGGATCTCACCTTCAAGGATCACAACAATGCCACTATCACATCTGCTAGGAAACTGATAGGATGGATAATGAGAACATTCAAGACAAGAGATGCTAAGCTAATGATAATCCTTTTTAAATCACTTATTCTTTCTAGGCTGGAATACTGCTGTACATTAACATCCCCATTCAGGGCAGGTGAAATTGCAGAGCTAGAGAATGTACAGAGCACCTTTACTACACGTATAAGTTCCATCAAACACCTTAACTATTGGGAGCGCCTGGAAGCACTTGACTTGTACTCACTAGAGCGCAGGCGAGAGAGATATATCATAATCTACACGAAAGCAAAAGACTTGGCAGGCGATGCAACATACCCCCAGTGAAAAGTAGGGGCGTCACTGGTACACTAAGAGAAAACACAATAAGTGTCCGGGGCCCAAGACTGTTCAACAGCCTCCCACCAGCAATAAGGGGCATTACGGGAAGACCCCTGGTTGTCTTCAAGAGGGAGCTGGACAGATACCTAAAGACGGTGCCGGATCAGCCGGGCTGTGGTTCGCACGTTGGATTACGTGCGGCCAGCAGTAACAGCCTCGTTGATCAGGCCCTGATCCTCCGGGAGGCCTGGTCGTGGACCGGGCCGCGGGGACGTTGATCCCCGGAATTCCCTCCAGGTAGACTCCAGGTAGGTAGTCTGAAATAAGATGGTGGTGACAGTCGCTTCAGGTCCTGTGCTGTGACACTCAGTGTGAATGAACAGGGCGAGTGTGACACCCAGTGTGAATGAACAGGGCGAATGTGACACCCAGTGTGAATGAACAGGGCGAATGTGACACCCAGTGTGAATGAACAGGGCGAGTGTGACACCCAGTGTGAATGAACAGGGCGAGTGTGACACTCAGTGTTAAGGAACAGGGCGAGAGTGAGGTATAGTGTGCAGGAGCCAGACGAGACCAACACAAGATCCCTGGTGAAACTCAGGAGTGTATGATATGAGACGGGAAAGAAGAAAAAACGTGCGAAAGGTGTGTCGATGAGAGAATTTGCTAAATGCGTTGGTAAAGAAAGTAAAAGATGTATTAAGGAAGAAAGTAAGGAGCGTCGAGGAAGGAAAGCGCGAGTTGTGTCGGTGAAAGCAGCCAAAGATGTTTGTGAAGGGTCGCCTTTGTGTCGTGTCCACTTAGCCAGTGCTGGCAGTGGAGGAGGAAGAGGAGGAGGAAGACGAGGAGGAGGAGGACGAAGAGGACGAGGAGGAAGGTTGGATAAAAAGGAACGTATTCAAGATAAAAGGCAGTCCAGATGTTGTTTAGCTCTGAATGGACGGGGTACAGATATGACAGAGAACTAAGATGGACAAATTTTACTTTGCTTTATTTATATAATAATAGAACCGTTTTTTGATTCATCGCTCCAAGCAGCTCCAGTGTTTACCATTATCAAATTCACACTCTCATTATCAACTTACTACTGTAGAGGTCAATTCATTCCTGTGACGGGTTTCGAGAGCTTTCTTACTCCCGCAGCCCGGCCAGAGGCCAAGTTTATCTGTTGCGTGCCTGGTCGGCAAGGTTGTTGCTTTTGGCGGCCAGCTGGCCCACGTATCCATCACAGCCTGGTTGTTCTGGCACAGGGCGAAGACAATGGTTGAATCTCCTCTACGCTTGTTCCAGCAAAATTTCTGATATATGTGGAGAGAATGTTGAATAGTCTGGGACCACGGATGTTGACATAGTGTTGCCTTATTGTTCCCACGGCGCCCCTGCTGTTCAACAGTGCTTATTTTATATTTTCTCCCATTTCTCTCAATTCTATAGATTGTTATGATAGTTTGCAGGCTTTCTAGCAGTAGTTGTTGTAACATTTATGGACTACTTTGAGCGCCTAGGTCACTCAGCACTCACTGCCATAAAAGATATATACACAGTACCGTAAAAAAAAAAGGCTATAATTTCAAGCAATAGAAATAACGAGCATAAACACTCAACATAAATACTATCATACCAGGTTAAAATAACTAGTATCATTTAAAAATCCCCATTAAATTATCATCAAAAAGCCTCCTAAAAGTTCTCCGAGGTCTCTACAGACACCTCGGTAATTATAAAAATATTATCCACAGTATCTCCCACGTATTTATTATTATATGTCTCTCTCTCCTTCATTCCAGAAAGTACATATTCAGCACATACTGAGGCAACCCAGTAGTTAAAATGTTTATATTGTTATATGAAAAAATAAAAAACAGATGTTACGGCTCTGATCTCATTCTTGCCTTGATGGAAGTCAACATTGAACAGTGTGAGAGAGCACAAGTTATTTGAATAGTGTCACCATTGGTGTTATTTCCCTTGTACTTAAAGCTCTTATAACCCGCATCATCGTTATTCAGGCAGCTTTTGCGACATTGTCCTTACTGTGTTCTCTAAAATAAATATATGACAACTCACATTATTACACCCAGGTCCCTCATGTTTTTTTCGTTCTGTCACGTGATCTTCCTGATTTTTGCATACATTGCTCCATTCATTTCTGAAAAGTCGGAATTTTTCAGCACTGGACATCTTATTTTCTGCTGCGCGCTGGAAGAATTTGCTTTTGTTCTCTAGTTATTTTTCTGTTTTTTTACAGAGGTGACATATATGATTATTTTGTAGCGTCCGCGAATGATACGACACTGTAGTTAGTATTTTTTTTATATATCTACTATGAGGAGCGGAAACAGTGAAGGCGACAGGACCGCTCCTTGGGGTGAAGGTTTCGAGTGCTGGGAGCTTGAGCTCTTAGTAGGCATGAGTGAGCGTCGGAGAATGGTATGAGTGGATACCAGTGTTTTTATGGCTTGATGTGCTATTGGAGTTTGAACAAGGTAGCGTTTATGAAGGGATTCAGGGTTATCCGGAATTGAGCTCTGGAGGTGGGAAGTGCAGTGTCTGCAGTCTGAAGGCGATGCGGGGGCTGGGACGATGTTGCTTGGATGGTTATTTCAATTGTGATATCTTCATTTTTCTGGCAAGACAGGTATTGAATAAATTATAGTGAAGGTGTTTTTGCTATTTTCTTTTTGGTCACCTTGCCTCGGTGGAAGAGAGAGAGAGAGAGAGAGAGAGAGAGAGAGAGAGAGAGAGAGAGAGAGAGAGAGAGAGAGCACAGAGCTTCTCTCCTTCAAGTCTCAAAATACAGTGTAGCCTGAGCGCTGCATCGTTCAACAGAGCGTGAGTGTACATTTCATCTACATGTACCGTGTATCCAGGCAGATTAGGGCCACACGGTACCTAACTACTAACATGTGGAATTCATTACAACTTTGTACCTGTACACGCTGTGCTGCGTCAGAATAAATTATCGGTCAGCAGCACCGGTGTACTTTCTAAGCTCACACGGAAGCGGTAATTCGGCTGTGTAATCCCATCAGCTGTTCGGTGAACTTGAATTTAATGTGGCGTCGGGAGGAACGTGTGGTCCTGTCGTCTAATCTGGCGCCGCGGACCTCATCCAGATTAGTTCTGATAATGTACACTATATTGCGTACAGGTGCAGGTATAGCATAATGTTTAATGTATACAGAAGCAAGTTTAGTAGAGGGTAATAGAGAGCGATACGTGGTGTGTATAGAAGCAGGTAGAGCTGGAGTTAATAATATTTTATATATATAGAAGCAGGTACAGCAGAGGTTGATGTAGCATTAACGGAATATAAAATATTCATGACTAGCACAACTATGGCTACAGTGAGGATTCTGGAAAACATTACAGTGCCATAGCTTAAGTAATCTCATGATTGTATCGCAAACAAAATGAAGTATATTAATAAAAGGTATGGATGGGATCTCTAACGTTTTTGTAGCTAATTTGTGCTTTAATCATCCTTCTGCGAATCAGACGGATAGGGACAATTTTTTGCTGTCCGTTCAGTGAATTCCCCAGAACATCGTGCAAATCGTATATCTTCTCTAGTCTTCAGGTACAGTTTGTTTACTCTCTCCTCGAAGAATCATAAGACTGACTCAGAAACCAGTGTAGCGACAAACCTGGGGACCTTCACAAGCTTCTGGATGTGATTTGAAGTGACACATGCTGGTGCTGCATATTCTGTAATGGGCCACGTATGCCGTGTTTAGTCTTAAAGACTTGTTTGCTAAAGTTCCAGTATGCTGTCGATGATATGCGGTTGATGTGTACCTCTGGCAGTATCTCAGATTGTAATAAAGTTGGTAGAATTACCGACAATATGTAAAGTAAAAGGACACAAGTGCAACTAATGTGACATTTATTGTGGCAACGTTTCGCTCTCCAGGAGCTTTATCAAGCCATTACGGCTTGATTACGGCTTGATAAAGCTCCTGGAGAGCGAAACGTTGCCACAATAAATGTCACATTAGTTGCACTTGTGTCCTTTTACTTTACAGTATCTCAGATGTAACACTTACAAATCCTTCTTGCAAGATATTTGTTGTTCAGTTTTTCTGATACTTTGTCGTCTCCGATCGTCTGTCCGCAATTTTCTTTAGCTTACGCTTGATTGCCCTGAATTCCAGTTGCTATTTTTTTTGTACTAACTCTCACATTGCCTAAGTGGTCCTCATTTTATCTGTTAGCCTATAGCCCTTTTAGTAGCCTCTTTTTATAGGCAGAGAAATGCATATTGTACTCAGTCATTTACATACATCTCAAATAGTAACGTTTCTTAATATTTTTACTTGGGCAACCCCACTCGTTAGCTTCGCACATACTGGAATTTCCTCCCCATAGAATCACTCATCGTCTTCCGTTCCTTAGTTACTGTATTCTTTAGTCTACTGCAACATATTTTCCTTTGCTACTATCTTTTCCTCCAGTTTCTGATGGGATCATACTGATTGCTCTCCTGCAACCCAATGACATACTCCCCACCACGGCTTTTCCTCAGTCAAATCTGTGTTTCACAGGACTCTCATTTTCACAGATTATGATTTACCATCCTTACATCCGTGCTGATCTGTTGCGGCGCCCTTCCTGGTAGTGCTTCTCTCCACTGAAATTCTGCCACTCCCCCTTTAGCTTTGTTTCGCTTAGAGCTTTCACACCCAGTTTCTTGTCATTCATAACATTATCAGTCCATTTTTTTATCATCTTTTTTTATCACCCTTTCTTTGCTTTAGTAATTTGTACAGAGAAAAGGGTAGTTACTCCCTTCCACTTATTAATATACAGATATGCAATAGGGAGGGCCGTCTGAACTGGCGTCACTGTTCTGCGTCAGGACAGTGATTGAATGAATGATGGCGAATGTGTTTTCTCTTTTCTGTATCTCACTACCTTGGTGAGAGAGAGCCGGTGAGAGAGAGAGAGAGAGAGAGAGAGAGAGAGAGAGAGAGAGAGAGAGAGAGCTAGAGCTAGAAAGAGTTACCTTTGTGTATCTTAATTCATATACCAAGAACTCCTATTCTGTAACAAAGAGCTTCCCGTTTTTTCATCCTTGTGTCAATAGTTGAGACTGTCAGCCAGGATTACCGAGCGCTGACTCGCCTCGCCACTCGCTGACTCGCCTCACCACTCGCTGACTCGCCTCACTGCTGACTCGCCTCACCACTCGCTGGTTCACCTCACCACTCGCTGGTTCACCTCACCACTCTCTGACTCGCCTCACCACTCGCTGACTCACCTTACCACTCGCTGACTCGCCTCACCACTCGCTGACTCGCCTCACCACTCGCTCACATGGTGTACTTGAACTCAGAAATTAGATATTTGTTGCAAGTTCTTTTTTCCTTTCTGTTTTTTTATCTTTCTTCCTGATAGAAAGTGCGCTCGCGCACCTGGGAGATAATGTGCTCCTCTGCCGGCTGAATGGCGCAGGTTTAACCCCATACTACACATTATATAATTTATAGGTCATCGCTGCTTCACCTCACTTGTGTTCTTGTATATAATTTCTGGCCGCAGGCCTAGGCTTTAGGCTTGAGGGACTGACCACCTCTTACCAAGGGTGACGGAGTGATCACGTACTGTCTTTGTTGTATTTATTTGTATTCGACTGAAGAAGCCTGTTGTGAAGGCGAAAAGTTTCGGCTATAAAGATGCCCAAATGCTGCCCCGTGTCAAAGACCTGGGAGTAATTATGTCGGCTGACTTTTTTTTTTTCATAGAACGCAGTAAGGCAACTATCATGACAGCTACCAAAATGGCGGGGTGGATTACCTGGAGGTTACCTGGAGGTTATTCCGGGGATCAACGCCCCCGCGGCCCGGTCCACGACCAGGCCTCCCGATGGATCAGGGCCTGATCAACTAGGCTGTTACTGCTGGCCGCACGCAGTCCGACGTACGAGCCACAGCCCGGCTGATCCGGCACTGACTTTAGGTATCTGTCCAGCTCTCTCTTGAAGGCAGCCAGGGGTTTATTGGCAATTCCCCTAATGCTTGATGGGAGGCTGTTGAACAGTTTTGGGCCCCGGACACTTATGGTGTTTTCTCTTAGTGTACCAATGGCGCCCCTACTTTTTATTGGCGGCATTTTGCATCGCCTGCACAGTCTTTTACTTTCGTAGGGAGTGATTTCTGTGTGCAGATTTGGGACCATTCCTTCCAAGATTTTCCAAGTGTAGATTATGATATATCTCTCCCTCCTGCGTTCCAACGAGTACAAGTCAAGTGCTTTCAAGCGTTCCCAGTAGTTAAGGTGCTTGACAGAACTTATACGTGCAGTAAAATATCTCTGTACACTCTCTAGATCTGCGATTTCACCTGCTTTGTATGGAGATGTTAATGTACAGCAGTATTCCAGCCTAGAGAGAACAAGTGATTTTGAAAAGGATCATCATGGGCTTGGCATCTCTCGTTTTGAAAGTTCTCATTATCCATCCTATCATTTTCTTTGCACGTGCGATCGTGGCACTGTTGTGATCCTTGAAAGTGAGATCCTCAGACATTACTACTCCCAGGTCCCTTACATTATTTTTCCGCTCTATTGTATGGCCGGAGTCAGTAGTATACTCTGTTCTAGTTATTATCTCCTCCAGTTTTCCATAACGGAGTAGTTGGAATTTGTCCTCATTGAACATCATATTGTTTACCGTCGCCCACTGGAAAACTTTGTTTATATCTTCTTGGAGGTTAACCGCGTCCTCAGCAGATGACAGCCTCATGCAGATCCTAGTATCATCCGCAAAGGATGATACGGTGCTGTGGTGTATATCTCTGTTTATGTCTGATATGAGGATAAGGAATAAGATGGGGGCGAGTACTGTGCCTTGTGGAACAGAGCTCTTCACTATGGCAGCCTCCGATTTAACTCTGTTGACCACTACTCTTTGTGTTCGATTTGTTAGGAAGTTGAAGATCCATCTCCCCACTTTCCCAGTTATTCCTTTAGCACGTATTTTATGGGCTATTACACCATGATCGCATTTGTCAAATGCTTTTGCAAAGTCTGTGTATATTACATCTGCATTCTGATTTTCTTCCAGTGCATCCAAGGCCATGTCATAGTGATCCAGTAGTTGTGAGAGGCAGGAGCGACCTGCCCTGAACCCATGTTGCCCTGGATTGTGCAGATTTTGGGAATCCAGGTTATTTGCAATCCTGCTTCTTAGCACTCTTTCAAAGATTTTTATGATGTGGGACGTCAGAGCTATTGGTCTATAGTTCTTAGCTAATGCTTTGCTGCCACCTTTATGGAGCGGGGCTATATCCGTTGTTTTAAGTGACTGTGGAATCTCACCCATGTCCAAGCTTCTCCTCCATAGTGTACTTAGGGCACGCGAGAGGGGTTTCTTGCAGTTCTTAATGAAAACAGAGTTCCACGAGTCTGGGCCCGGGGCTGAGTGCATAGGCATGTTGTCAATGGCTTTTTCGAAATCTATCGGAGTTAGGCTAATGTCGGAAATCTGGCATACATTTATGGAGTTTTGAGGCTCATTCATGAAGAAATCATTTGGGTCGTCGATCCTCAGACCGATTAGTGGTTCACTAAACACAGAGTCGTACTGGGATTTCAATATTTCACTCATTTCCTTGTTGTCATCTGTGTAAGTCCCATCCTGTCTGAGTAAGGGCCCGATACTAGATGTGGTATTTGCCTTGTTTTTGGCATATGAAAAGAAATATTTTGAATTTCGTTCAATTTCACTAATAGCTTTAAGCTCCTCCTGCCTCTCCTGGTTCCTGTAAGAGTCATTTAGCTTAAGTTCGATAGTTTCCACTTCCCTGGTCAGCGCCTCCTTTCGTGTATCAGATATTCTAGCACTCCTGAGGAGCTCAGTGACTCTTCGTCGTCTTCTGTAGAGGGAGCGTCTTTTTCTCTCCAGTTTACTCCTGCTCTTCTTCTTTCTTAGGGGAATATGCCTAGAACATGCTTCGGCTACCAGGAAGTTGATCCTTTCAAGGCACTGGTTTGGGTCCATGTCATTTAAGACATCTTCCCAACATGTTTCGTTTAGGACATGGTTTACCTGGTCCCAGTTGATGTTCTTGTTGTTGAAATTGTATTTTGTGAAGACACCTTCACCGGTACATGCATTCTGCTGTTCAGGACCCCTATGCATGTACGTCTGGACTTCGATTAGATTGTGATCGGAATTAGTTGTTTTTGATATTCTTATGTCTCTTATCAGGTCCTCATTATTTGTGAAGATAAGGTCAAGTGTGTTTTCTAGTCTTGTTGGCTCCACTATCTGCTGGCTTAAGGAGTGTTTTTCGCAGAGACTTAGTAGCTCATGTGTGTGAGACCTTTCATCTGCGCTACCTCCGGGGATTGTTTCAGCTATAACATTATTTGCTACATTTTTCCATTTTGTATGCCTTAGGTTGAAATCACCAAGCAGTAAGATGTTTGGGGATGGAGCTGGAAGGTTTTCCAAACAGTAATCGATTTTCAGTAGCTGTTCCTTGAACTGTTGGGAGGTTGTATCTGGTGGCTTGTATACAACCACCAGAAACAAGGGAAATAGTGCTTGTGGTGATGCTTTCAAATCATTTGTGCTCTCTCGTTCAGAATATTGTTCAGTGTTGACGATCCCGTTCAGGGCTGGAGAGAGATCCGAACTGGAACAGATACAGAGATCATTTACGGCTCAGATAGAGTCAATAAAGTATTTAAATTACTGGGAATGTTTTAAAGTTCTGAATATGTACTCAGTGGAGCGGAGGAGAGATACATAATATATACCCGGAAAGTACTTGAAGTCCTTGTCTCAAACCTGTACACTACCATAACACCATACTGGAGTGAGAGATAAGAGAGGAAGTCCAAAATAAACCCATTGAAAAGCAGGGGCACCGTAAAAGCTCGATAAGAGCACATTGTATGAACATCCGTCGCCCCAGATTATGCAACATCATTTGAGACTGAGGTGTATAAATGGAAGACAGGAATAAATAAAGGGGATGTAAATGGCGTGCTGAAAATATCTACCCAAGGCAGGGCTCGCAGCAATGGTTTTAAGTCGGAAAAATTCAGATTCAGGAAGGATATAGGAAAGTACTGGTTTGGTAATAGAGTTGTGGTTGAGTGGAACAAACTCCCGAGTACAGTTATAGAGGGTAAAGCGTTGTGTAGTTTTAAAAATAGGTTAGATAAATACATGAGTGGGTGTGGGTGGGTGTGAGTTGGGCCTGATAAGTTTGTGCTACTAGGTCAGTTGTCGTGTTCCTTCCTTAAGTGAATGTGACCTGACCTGACTAGGTTGGGTGCATTGGTTTAAGCGGGTAGGAGACTTGGACCTGCCTCGCATGGGCCAGTAGGCCTGCTGCAGTGTTCCTTCTTTGTTATGTTATGTTATGTTATGTTATACCAGAATATATCAGAAACACTGCTGGAACAAGCGTAGAAGTCTTCAAGCGGAAACTGCTAGATTAAGCAGGTTTTCATAGGTAAGCACCAGAAGAGCCTGACCCAAAATCTAGTTTCGGAAATAAAAAAAAAAATCTCGAAA
This sequence comes from Cherax quadricarinatus, assembly GCF_038502225.1. Classification (NCBI taxonomy): domain Eukaryota; kingdom Metazoa; phylum Arthropoda; class Malacostraca; order Decapoda; family Parastacidae; genus Cherax; species Cherax quadricarinatus. The sequence goes on from NC_091308.1 coordinate 2,972,412, forward strand.
TTGAAAGGTATGTCAAAGGTAAAGCCATCGGTTTTAAGTGACTTGGAGCTCTGTGGTATGAGCGTTCATCTCATACCAAAGTCCCAAGTTTGATTCCCAGGATTCGAGAGGCATACGGCCAAATTTTCTTGCCTCTGCTGCCTGTGTTCACTTAGGTTTCGGGAGTTTAAATAATAATCAAGAAATTGGGCCACTACGAGTATTGTCCTGAACCTGTTATTACACACTAGTAATCTTTCACAAACGAGCACTAATTTAGGTCACCATACATGATGCATGTAGAGTTTCCAGCTGATCAGTCGTGTATGAAAGCGTTCAGAATTTTCAAGACTTTTCCCCAGAACTTCTGAGGAAATAAATGTATGAGCAGGAGTATGAAAGTGAACCTTAGCTTCCCCGAGGAAAGAAGGGAAAGCGGGCGCATAGCCACGTTTTCTCAAACCTTAAGAGATTCTGTCAGGACAGACACGAGAATTGAAGACAGGTGAACCATAAGGATGTCAGAATGGGTCTCTCTAGCCTCAGGAATTGTATGAAAGTGGAATCAGCTTAATAAGGCAAAGGCAAACTTCATTCACAGTTTCAAGATCATGTATAACATGAGCCGGCAGTCTAGAGTTGAGTAAATGAGTTGAGTAAGTGGCAGCAAAGCCAGTTTAAGAAGCAGCTTCAGAAACTCTCTCTCTCGACTAACACAAACACAACCCTGGCGAGTTACAACACAGCCTCCACCACCACACACCTTCAACCTTACCATTAATGACACAGGTAATGGGACACTATTTACAGAATATTTCATCAATAAAGATATACAAGTGTAGTACATTTATCTTATTCATCAACGGTATTGTATGTCATCAGTAAAATGATACCCGCTGCGAGGGTAACCTTTTTATTAAGAAAGGAGGTCAGAAGACGTCTTGTGTTCTGTCTTAGCGACGTCGTAGAGACGAGTCAGGTGTTGTTGCAGCAGAAAGCCAGCGTTCGGAAATGCTTTAAAAGTATAGATTAAAGGGAAGATGTAGTTAAGATGCCTCGGGGCTCCTTCGCCCACCGGAAATCCTCGGTGGCAAGAATAATGTGTTTGTATGAAGAAATGGAATGGAAAATTATATAGGTATAAAGCCAGAAAGAAAGAGAGAGAGAGAAAGGGGGACGATAGGTGGAAAAAGGCAGAGAACAAAATAAAAGATTGTAATTTGATTCGACAATTCACTTTTATTTTATTTAGTATCGATATCGAAATAGAGTTGTCGCTTACTTAAAAGTTTTGTTTACAAAATATATTTATAAAGCTAAGTCTCATTTTACCATTTTGTAACGTGTATTATTGGACCTTGAGCAGACTGTGAGCACCGCTGGCTGGCTGCTGCTTCTCCGGAGTCAGGCGGAGGCTGGGATGTGATGAGAATTTTCAGCTTTATTGTAAGGCAGGAGAGCTATTTTGAGTGAGGACACTCGCAGAAACATGACTGGTATTACCAGGTGAAGGATAATGTAAGAGGGCATTATAGGCAAGATTAGTCGATCAGGAATCAGAGGCACGAACACACGAGGTGTTGCCAAACAAAGTTCATGTTTGGAGGATTTGCAGTTATTGATTAATTAGGTAAACAGCGATGGCGTAAATATAAAGAATGCGTTTAAGGAACATGGCAGATGCCGAATAAGTAAAACGAATGAAAATAATTTAAGAAAAGAAAATTTCCTGATATTTTGGTTCTTATCCGTATGGATGTTTTGAAGAGAAACAAGAGTTGGTGTAAGGAGGTAAGAGAGAGAGAGAGAGAGAGAGAGAGAGAGAGCGCCGAGTCCCGTCCATCCTGGTGAGACGCGTCTTGTGAAGAGCTTCGGAGTGGGAGGGAGTAACAAGGATGAATCTTGGCACAAGCCAGATGTAGAAAGGAACGCAGCGCTTCAAAGTGATCGCCAGGAAAAGAAATAAAGGAGACGTGAAAGCCAGTGTGAGTCAAGCGCCGAGAGGTGTATTAAAACCAAATGTTGAGTGAAAAGTGTCGTCACTGGAGCCAGTAAGGGAATGAGAGTGCCGTCACTAGAGCCAGTAAAGGGAATGAGAGTGCTGTCACTGGAGCCAGTAAAGGGAATGAGAGTGCTGTCACTAGAGCCAGTAAAGGGAATGAGAGTGCTGTCACTAGAGCCAGTAAAGGGAATGAGAGTGCTGTCACTAGAACCAGTAAAGGGAATGAGAGTGCTGTCACTAGAGCCAGTAAAGGGAATGAGAGTGTCGTCACTAGAGCCAGAAAAAGGAATGAGAGTGCCGTCACTAGAGCCAGTAAAGGGAATGAGAGTGCCGTCACTAGAGCCAGTAAAGGGAATGAGAGTGCCGTCACTAGAGCCAGTAAAGGGAATGAGAGTGCCGTCACTAGAGCCAGTAAAGGGAATGAGAGTGCCGTCACTAGAGCCAGTAAAGGGAATGAGAGTGCTTAGCAGTCTTGCTTCTTAGAGAACTTCCTTACTGAGCCAGAATCCAATAAACGAGCTAAATTCTCTTTCCCTCGAAAGGGAGGCGTAGCTCCACTTAGCTGGAACAAGAGCCTTTCACCAGCATCAAGGCACCCCTCGCCCATGAAAGAAAGACCTAACGTATTCGTAGTTATTGTAGGCGGCGGCTCATCGTAGTAGCCCCAGCCTGGTCTGTGACATGTAAGATTTCCTCTTGGTAATTCTGTGTTCTGAAATGAGATTGAAGACTTTGACACCTGTACAGTTATTCCTTGAGGTTGAAGACTTTGACACCTGTACAGTTATTCCTTGAGGTTGAAGACTTTGACACCTGTACAGTTATTCCTTGAGGTTGAAGACTTTGACACCTGTACAGTTATTCCTTGAATGTGGCCTTGATTTTGTTTAGGGTATTCTGCACCATCTCTCACACTCTCAGTGCCTAGATTTCAAACTAGTCTTTCCATTATCTTCCAGGAGTTACGGTGCATCTTCCTATCGTGTGCTCCAGAGAGTATAATTTATACGATTTTAGGCGTTCGTAATAAGTTTTGTTTGAACAGATGTGGGAAGTGAAGGTTCTGTGCATAATTTATAGACTATTTGTCTCAGGCTTTGAGTGGGGCTTTTGGTGTATTCCAGTTTAGAGAGTACACGTGTCGTAAAGAGTACCGTCGTTACAAGTATCATCACTCAAGAAGAGTAGCTCAGGACTCTTACATACCTCTTCCCTTGTATATCGTGTTTTAAAAAATAAACAAGGCACAATACCGTCACTGGAACAATACACAAATAACCCGCACATAGAATGAAACTTTTGATGACGTTTCGGTCCGACTTGTACCATTAACTAGTTACTAGTGATATGACAATGTTGTATAACTTTCTAGTTTTCTATCTCATTTTTTTCCGATGACGAGGTAGGTAAAATTTACCCTCGTAAATCCTATTACTTTTAGTGGCCCTTCGGAATACTTGGAAGTTTGCCGTATTCTCGAATATTCTCCCATGAATATTCTAGTATCGTCTGCGAAGGATCGTGCAGTACTCCTGAGATATACATTCGTCAGACACGATAATGGGAAACAGAATTGATGAGAATATTGTACCATGAGGTACACAGCTGTTTACAGTGGACACCTGAGTGTTCTTTGTTTACTTTGGCTCTTTTGGTCTCGTGTGCTAGAAAGTTGAAGACATATCTGCACTTTTCAATAATGAGCCCTGGTCGTGGACCGTGGCCGCGGGGGGCGTTGACCCCCGTTAATACCCTCCAGGTAACATTACCACAGTAAAAGCTTGCTCTTCACCTCTGCAATTTCTTCACACAACATTGTACTTTGTGTTACAATGAAAAGTAGAAAACGACTACGAAGAGAAAGTATTTTAAGTAATTTTTATATATACAACTAATGCTTGTTCTAACGAACATTATTATTTTATTACTATCATTATTAATTAAATAAAAAAGTGCGCTATAAAAAACTATTTATCAAAAGTTTGTGATTAATAATATTGGTATTATCAGCAGTAATACTACTAATAATAATAATTTAATACTGATAATATTTATTCATGATTTAAGTATTTCCCTGAACACTGACGAGAAACGTTCCGAGTTTCTTGCATCTAAACATTAATATCGCATTTACTCAAATCAGGGAACAGGTGATGCTAGAGTCTTATGACTCGCTTGCCATGGGTTCTAACCTCACCTACAATCGTGTTAGTAGCTATTTCGCGAGTCAAGATTGTATTCACTCGTACAGTGCACACAGTAAATGTAGCTATTGTTTGGCGAGAGATACTAATCGTATTGAAACCTATTGTTTTTATTACAATCCAGTGAGGGTGATGTTGACTACGACTCGTTACTAAGATTTCACTTTTGTTGTATCGGAAAATTCTGTTGTCGGGAACTTTTATCAGGAGCATTTACGGAGTCAAACTTTCGTTTAAGGGTCTTTAATTGTGCCAGAAACTCTTGTTGTGTAACTAACTTACGTCAGAAACAAGTGTCAAACTTTTATTCTCAGAAACTCGTGCCAAACTTTTGCCACTAACTCGTGTCAGTAATTTTTGTTGTGCCAGCAACTTGATTGTGTCAGGAACTTTTGTTATGTAAGTGACTTTCTTTTCATGTCAGGAACTTTGCGTTCTTGTCATATTTCAGTAACACAATGCAACACGGCGGACCTGTTAAACAAAACCTAGTCTTAACTAAGCACCGTAATTCCTTTACAAGTTTACATCATTGTAAAGGTTGAGGTCGTATTAGCCTGTGTTGTGTGGCCGGAGGAGGTACAGAACCCTGTCACTACGCTTTATAATCCTTAAACTAGGAACTAGGATGCAGCAGTCTTACAGTTGCTACGGCTGTTAGAAACTAGAAAGTTTCTTATAGCCGTGGATTTCTGCCATAAAATACCGGGCCTCCAGCAGCAGGTGCCTCCAGCAGCGGGCCTCCAGCAGCAACAGATTGGGTGACCAGGCAAGCACCAGACGAGCCTGGCCCATGGCCGGGCTCAGAGAGTAGATAAACTCTCGAAACTCTTCAAACGTATATCAACTAACTGATAGTTCCACAGTGTCGAGACAAGTATCACAATATGAGATATTAAAGTTACTTCCCCACTTATAAAAAAAATTGAGCATTTATTTTCATTTATTAACATTTATTAACATGTAAGCAGGCATGTAGCATAATACGAACAATAACTGCGAGGGCAGCTAGCAAGATGACTGACTAACTGACTGACTGAGTAAAGAGAATGACTTACGACGCCATATACCTTCACACAAGTCTTCGTCAACAGTGGTTATACTACTGTGTCAGAAAATTTCCATGTAATTATATTATCAGAATGGTTTATCATGTACAAATATAGACAATTATAGATCATCATATAATTATTTAGATACAGATAAGTGATTATAGGTTTGGTGTTTCATGTATAACTATTATTAATTTATCATAATAGACTAGCATTAAAGATAATTGAGCCTTACGGACACTGCACCATGAACAAGAGCAGTACACAGGATTATACTGCTGTTCCTGCCTGCCAGTTCCTTCGCATGTTCAAGACACAAGCGAAAACAATGATTCCGTTGCATTTGTATTTATATATGCAGAGGGAAGAGGCGGGAGCGAGCACTCGGGGGAATATCCTGGAGTGTGGTACACTGTGAGTGGTCATGTGAAGCACTTGTGTTGCGGTGAGTGGTCATGTGAAGCACTTGTGTTGCGGTGAGTGGTCATGTGAAGCACTTGTGTTGCGGTGAGTGGTCATGTGAAGCACCTGTGTTACAAGGTGTCGAGGCAGTAAAGGGGAGAGGCATCAGCTGACGTTCTGTCACCACCATCTGTGAATCTTCACCTCTAATACTCAGCTTACACACACACACACACACACACACACACACACATTATATATATATATATATATATATATATATACATATTTAATGTATATATATATAAAATATATATAAATTATATATATATATATATATATTATAGGTAGTAGGTTGGTAGACAGCAACCGCCCAGGGAGGTACTACCGTCCTGCCAAGTGAGTGTAAAACGAAAGCCTGTAATTGTTTTACATGATGGTAGGATTGCTGGTGTCCTTTTTTCTGTCTCATAAACATGCAAGACTTAGGTACGTCTTGCTACTTCTACTTACACTTAGGTCACACTACGCATACATGTACAAGCATATATATACACACCCCTCTGGGTTTTCTGCTATTTTCTTTCTAGTTCTTATTCTTGTTTATTTCCTCTTATCTCCATGGGAAAGTGGAACAGAATTCTTCCTCCGTAAGCCATGCGTGTTGTAAGAGGCGACTAAAATGCCGGGAGCAAGGGGCTAGTAACCCCTTCTCCCGTATAAATTACTAAATTTAAAAAGAGAAACTTTTGTTTTTCTTTTTGGGCCACCCTGCCTCTGCGGGATACGGCCGGTGTGTTGAAAGTATATATATATATATATATATATATATATATATATATATATATATATATATATATATATATATATATATATATATATATATATAATGTGTGTGTGTGTGTGTGTGTGTGTGTATTTGCGTGTGTATATAATTTTATAATAAAAGATAAAAAATTTCGTAATCATCGCTGCTGCAGAGTTGGGATACAAATCACGTTATTACTAAAAAGTTGAAGTTGGTCTGGCGTACCCACTTCCACCTGAGAGGATTTCCATATTTTTGAAGGAATAAAGTGGTATTGAAGGAAGGTGCGTTGGTGGTGGTGAGCTGAGGTTCCCACACACTCACTCATACTCACCTGTGTCTTCACAGGTAAGAATGCATGGGCAATCAGGTGAAAAATATGAATACCTTTACCTCGTAGGCAACGTTTCACTCGCCAAGAGAGTTATATCAAGCCTCCTGGCGAGCAAAACGTAGCCTAACTGTAGTATTCAGAAAGTTGCACGTGTGTTTATTTGTATATATATTTGTGAAATATTTGTGTGTCTGATTCGCAAAAACTTCTCTCTTATTCATCAAGGAAGCTGTCTCTCTCATTTATCAAGATACCTGTCTCTTATTAATCAAGAGACCTGTCATTGAGAAGCAACAGAAGTAATGAACTTGTCTAAGAGACTAGACTCGTGGGTAAGGAGGAATAAACCAGGGTACGGGAGGGGACTGAACTCGCCGCGAGTTCAGGTCCGTCCCGTACCCCGTACCCTGGTTTCTTTACAATCGTGTCATTACAGTTTCGTTAGTTAAGGAGAAATTATGTGTGAGGGGCAAGTTCATTTTCAGTTGCATTAGGGACACCACCCCCAACAACACTCCAACACCCCCACCAACACTCCAACACCCCCACCAACACCACACACAGTGAGGATACTGTGGTATAATTCAATTAATTTCAAATTAATCTCAGTGGGTCTCGTGTGGATCATTTGTGTTAACCCTGGAACAGTGAAAGTCACGACTATCCTATGTTAGTCTCTCTCTCTCTCTCTCTCTCTCTCTCTCTAGCCACACACACTAAATGAATCATAAGAATGTTTTTCTCATTACCCGACTGCCATGTTGTCTCCATCCACCACCACCACCACCAAGACCATCACCACCAAGACCATCACCACCACCACCACTAAGACCACCACCACCGTCACTACTGCCATCATACTGTCACCGCCACCACTAATACCATCACCACTACCACTTATACCATTACTACCTCCATTAATAGCATCACATCCCCCAATGAAAAGTAGGGGCGCCATTGATACACTAAGAGAAAAAACAATAAGTGTCCGGGGCCCAAGGTTGTTCAACAGCCTTCCACCAAGCATAAGGGGAATTACCAACAGAACCCTGGCTGTCTTCAAGAGGGAGCTGGACAGGTACCTAATGTCAGTGCCGGATCAGCCGGGCTGTGGTTCGTACGTTGGACTACATACAGCCAACAGTAACAGACTAATTGATCAGGTTCTGATCCACCGGAAAGCCTGGTTCTGGACCGGGCCGCGGGGGCGTTGATGCCCGGAATACCCTCCAGGTAGGTAGACCACCACCGTCGCTAACACTCCCACCATCACTAATACTATCACCACTACCACCACCAACACCACTGCTGATACTATCACTACCACCATCGCCCACCCCCACCCCCTAGCCACCGCCAACCAGCCTCATAGTCTGCTTGCCACTTCATACACTGCCGCCTCATACACTGCTGCTTCATACATTGCCGCCTAATTCCATCATTTCTATGTTGTGACTGCTGTCACTGCACCACCATGCTGTCAACTGTGCCACACTGGCTGTCTGTAAGGCACAACAAACTAGTACTGAAACAGTAACCAAAAATAGCGGATCATTAGTCAACAGAACGAGTATACTAGTGGAAAATGCCTTCACATGTGCCTCTGGTGAGCTGCTGTCAGATGCTTATATAAACTTTAGTTACATTTAGGATTGATGGTCTGTCCCGGATTGTTGACAGCATACTGACAGGTCATGGAGAAATAATTGTGGAACCTGCGGGCAGTTCCTGGGGAACAACAAGAGGGGTTACATGTGACATTTTTTTTCCAAACGGAATGTGTCTTATACAAGAGTAAACAGTTTCCATAAGTGACGTGAATTTAGAGAGGTGCTTCTGGATTTGCAAGAAGGTTACGAGGCTTTATATATTCCTTTTCAAGAATATACACAGGACACAGGAATGCGAGAAAGAAGCCATTAATAACAATATTTGGAATATTCAAATTCCATCGGATGATTCGGATGTAAATGAAGACTCGTTGGAAGATGCACTTGTAACCTGAACATTATCCTCCAGAATCTTTCGTCCCAGTGTTGATTTAGCTACAGACTAATGACACCATTACAGATTTAGTTGAAGAGAAGTCAAGTATATTCACTGTAAACAAAATAGTCCCCAACCCGGACGTAATAACACAGGGCCATCATAAAAACCAAGTGTGTGGGCACTATGCCTGGGGAATTTGAAAATATGGACCAACTGGAAAAAAAAATGGTATCTCATTATGACCGCCCAAGGAAATGGTGTACTCTTGAATAAAGGAGCGTGTCATTGCAAGATCTGCACATACTTCCATCCTAAAATGTGCAGTGACTCAATAAATGAGAGATGTTGTTATGATGCAAATTGCCGGGCATTTCCTGTGAAAGGATTGCCGGCAACGTGAGTCTATAACCGAACGAAGAAATTACAACCATTCAGGCAGCAATGGTGACATAAAATCAAGAATACATCATCATCTAGGTACCATCCTGTGTGGTATCATGGTACCAGCGGTGGGATCACCAAAGACACAAGCAACATAACACCATTAGTTTTGCAAACATTCAGTGTCTTGAACCGAGCAACAATACCGTTCATCAGCAGCGTCCTTACTGAATCTAATGCAATGTTTGCTACCCCAAATATGCTATTGCTTGGATATTGCAATCTAAGATACCTAAAATGTAACGACTGTAACAGAAGAAATGATCCAAGCAGCTAGTTTGGATGAAAAGTTTAACACAACTGAACTACTAAGACTTCTCTGCAACACTTCGTCTTATGCCAACAAATAACAGACTCAACTAGACTAGAAAATACCTTTGACCTTTTACTCACTTATAATGAAACGCTGGTTCGGAACATTATGTTGTTAAAAACAGAACTCCGACCACAACCTATTAGAGGTTCATAATTAGCAAAACACACTCATGTATGAGGGTAAACTCAACAAATTCACTAACAACAAGGCCATCAACTGGGAGCTAATAAATCGTGAGCTCTCTAATATGCTCTGGAAAGACAATATGATAAACGATGGCCTAAAGCAGTATATCGAGAGCATGAGATCACTGCCATTGAAAGTATTCTCCAGACAATGCCACTGGAAGTATGCTCCAAACACTACTACTGGAAGTATGCTCCAGACACTGCCACTGGAAGTATGCTCCAGACACTGTCATTGGAAGTACGCCCCAGACACATACCTTTACGCAGGAGAAGGTGCAGGTTAGAAAGGGGAGAGGCGTGCCTTCTATAGGCAAAGACGAATAACAGCTCCTCAAACATAGTAGACTCTCTGAAGAACGAAAATTAACACTGGCTAGAAAATTAGAAGACGTTGAACTTGAATACCTCACAGACTGCTGGAGAGACAACTATTAGCCATAAGTGAAATTGAGAGAAATGCAGAATTATTCTTATATGCAGAATCCAGGTCAAAAACAGCACCTGGTATCGGGCCATTGAATAAAGAAGATGAGACATACACTGACGACGACAAAGGAATGAGTGAAATACTATTTAATCCCAATACGACTCAGTGGCATAAAAATTGACAAACCAAATAAGTTCTTCACGAAACACAAAATGCTCCAGACGACTTCCTGATCTCGAATATAACTCAAACTCCACTTCGCAGAAGCCATTGATTGCATCCCCATGCACTCCGCTTCAGGCCCAGACTCTTGGAAATCGATATTTATCAAAATCTGCAAGAAACCCTTATCAAACGCCTTATATATTCTGTGAAGAATAAGCCTAGACACTAGAGTTATCCCATAGTCTTTAAAAAACCATTGGTATTACCCCATTCCACGAAGGTGGAGTGCAGTAATTGCACAAGAACTATAGACAAATAGCTCTGACATCTGATTTTAAGAAGCAAGTTTACCGGTTACATGGAGGCACAAACACTGAAGAACACAGGTCGACGTGGGTTCAGAAGAAGTCGCTCCTGTTTTTTGCAATTGCTGGGCCATTACGACAAGCAAAATGCAGATTTAGTATACATTGACTTTGCAAGCGCCTATAAAGAGCGCGATTATGGGAAAATTGCTCACAAAATGTATGCGAAAGGGAATAACTGGGTAGGTGGGCAGATGGACATTTAACCTCCTAACAAAAGGAACCAAATCTTCCAGTGGGCTACTGACAACAATATGATGTTCCATGAAGATAAATTTCAGATACTAAGTCAGATAAGAATGGAGGAAGTAAAAACTACTCAACAGAACGTAAGTCAAATGTAAAAGACGTGGGAATTATGTTAGAAGATTTCAGATTCAAAGATAACTAGAAGTTTCAAAACAAGAGATGCCAAGCCAATAATGGCACTAAAGGTCACTCCTTTCTAGGCTTGAATATTGCTGTATACTAATGGTTCTTCATAGCAAGCAAAACTGCTGAGCTGGAAAACGTAGAGAAAACGTTCACAGATTATATAAACTCAGTCAAGCAACTACATTACGGAAACGCTTGAAATCCATGGTGTTGTACTCCTTAGAAAGTAAGCGAGAAAGATGCATCATAATCTACACCTGGAAGATACTGGAGGGATTGGTCCCAAACGTACACACTGAAATTACTATTTTTAAAAGCAAGAAGCTTGGCAGACGGTGCAGGATACCCCCAATGAAAAGCAGGTAAGCAATGATTACACTTTGGGAGAACTTAGTAAGTGTTAAGGGACCTCGACTCCTCAGCACTCTCTCTTCATATATCTGGGGCATTACCAACAAACACCTAGCTGTCTTCAAGAAGAAACTCGACAGATTCCGCAAAGCATTCCCTGACCAGTCAAGTTGAGGTGCATGCGTTGGACTGCGGCAGCTTGAGCGATCAGGTCAACTACCTGGAGGCCTGGGCTAGGACCGGGCCGCGGGGGCGCTGACCTAAGGAAGAGACTAAAGATAAACTCCAGCTACCACCACAACTACCACCCGCTTCACTTTCCTACCAGAGCAGCACCACCATCATCGCTACCACCCTCACCATCACTGATATACCTACTACAGCTACCTCCCACCACACTTTCCCTACCACAGCAGCACCTCCACCATTGCTACCATCACCACTACAACCACCACCAATACCACCACTACTGCCTCCCGCTTCACTCTCCCTATCACAGCAGTTTCACTACTGGTATCACCAGAGGTTCACCTGGGAGACTGTGTCATCCTGCTCGCTAACAGACGAGCAGAAATAGTTGTGTCAAACTGATTTATGGCAGATCTTCGCTAACGAAAGGTGCTCCGGATATTGGAATAGTTGCGCGTAGAGCTGGGAAATGGGGGGAGGGGGATGGTCTGATGGATGGGGGTGGGGTGTGGGATGGTGGTCTGAGTGATGAGGGAGGGGTGTTGGATGGTGGTCTGGATGATGAGGGAGGGGTGTTGGATGGTGGTCTGAGTGATGAGGGAGGGGTGTGTCGGATGGTGGTCTGGGTGATGGGGGAGGGGTGTTGGATGGTTGTCTGGGTGATGGGGGACGGGTGTTGGATGGTGGTCTGGGTGATGGGGGAGGGGTGTTTAATGGTGGTCTGGGTGATGGGGGAGGGGTGTTGGATGGTGGTCTGCGTGATGCGGGAGGGGTGTTGGATGGTGGTCTGGCTGATGCGGGACGGGTGTTGGATGGTGGTCTGGGTGATGGGGGACGGGTGTGGGTCTGGGTGATGGTGGTCTGGGTGATGGGGGAGGGGTGTTGGATGGGGGAGGGGTGGTCTGGGTGATGAGGGAGGGGTGTTGGATGGTGGTCGTGTAGTAGAGTTTTTTTGAGGTAGGGGAGGAGAACAACGGAGGTATAAAGAGCAGAAATGAGCAGATAACTCGAGTGGAAAGAGAAAATAAGAGAGAGTATCATACGTATAGTAAACGAGAGAAATGGAGAGCAGAGGAGAGAGGAAGACTGGTGTGGGAATGGAGGAAAGGAGAATAAAAAAGTGGGAGACTGAAAGGGGAGATAGAGAGAGATAGAAAGAGAGGTGTGAGACTTGATGGGAGGAAGGGATGCAGGAGGGTGGACAAGGGAAGCAGTACTTTGTATGTTTATGGAAGGGAGAGTGTGTGACAGTGGTCTCTCCAGTCACCGGCTGATTGTTTCCGGGGGTCGTTGCCCCCGCGCCCCTCCGACTCATAGTGTACAGAAGTTATAAGAACTCCTTCTTGAGGATAGTTTCTTTTTTTTTTTTTGAAGGATGACAAGATTAAAGACGAGCTTTTCCCTGTTAATAAAAATAGAAACGATACAAAATGCAAAGCATATATATATATATATATATATATATATATATATATATATATATATATATATATATATATATATTATCACACTGGCCGATTCCCATCAAGGCAGGGTGGCCCGAAAAATAAAAACTTTCACCATCATTCACTCCATCACTGTCTTGCCAGAAGGGTGCTTTACACTATAGTTTTTAAACTGCAACATTAACACCCCTCCTTGTTATATATATATATATATATATATATATATATATATATATATATATATATATATATATATATATATATATATATATATATATATATGTCGTGCCGAATAGGCAGAACTTGCGATCTTGGCTTAAATAGCAACGCTCATCTTGCCATATAGGACAAGTGAAAATTTGTGTATGCAATAATTTCGCCAAAATCATTCTGAACGTAACGAAAAATATATATTTCACTGTGTTTGTTTAGTACTAAATTATTGTAAACGTATTTAAAATATATTTAGTTGGGTTAGGCTAAAATAAATTGCTCTTGTTATAATAAGGTTAGGTAAGTTTTCTAAGATCCTTTTGGTGCAAAATTAAAAATTTTTATGTTAACATTAATGAAAAAAATATATCTTTAAACGTATAAGAGAAAATTTCAGAAAGAATTTAATTTTAAATGAGTTCTTGCTAATTGAACAGTTTTACATATTCGGCATGTAGAGGAGAGAGAGAGAGATTTTGGGAGATGTTAAGTGAATGTATAGGAGCCTTTGAACCAAGTGAGAGAGTAATTGTGGTAGGGGACCTGAATGCTAAAGTAGGAGAAACTTTTAGAGAGGGTGTGGTAGGTAAGTTTGGGGTGCAAGGTGTAAATGATAATGGGAGCCCTTTGATTGAACTTTGTATAGAAAGGGGTTTAGTTATAGGTAATACATATTTTAAGAAAAAGAGGATAAATAAGTATACAAGATATGATGTAGGGCGAAATGACAGTAGTTTGTTGGATTATGTATTGGTAGATAAAAGACTGTTGAGTAGACTTCAGGATGTACATGTTTATAGAGGGGCCACAGATATATCAGATCACTTTCTAGTTGTAGCTACACTGAGAGTAAAAGGTAGATGGGATACAAGGAGAATAGAAGCATCAGGGAAGAGAGAGGTGAAGGTTTATAAACTAAAAGAGGAGGCAGTTAGGGTAAGATATAAACAGCTATTGGAGGATAGATGGGCTAATGAGAGCATAGGCAATGGGGTCGAAGAGGTATGGGGTAGGTTTAAAAATGTAGTGTTAGAGTGTTCAGCAGAAGTTTGTGGTTACAGGAAAGTGGGTACAGGAGGGAAGAGGAGCGATTGGTGGAATGATGATGTAAAGAGAGTAGTAAGGGAGAAAAAGTTAGCATATGAGAAGTTTTTACAAAGTAGAAGTGATGCAAGGAGGGAAGAGTATATGGAGAAAAAAAAGAGAGGTTAAGAGAGTGGTGAAGCAATGTAAAAAGAGAGCAAATGAGAGAGTGGGTGAGATGTTATCAACAAATTTTGTTGAAAATAAGAAAAAGTTTTGGAGTGAGATTAATAAGTTAAGAAAGCCTAGAGAACAAATGGATTTGTCAGTTAAAAATAGGAGAGGAGAGTTATTAAATGGAGAGTTAGAGGTATTGGGAAGATGGAGGGAATATTTTGAGGAATTGTTAAATGTTGATGAAGATAGGGAAGCTGTGATTTCGTGTATAGGGCAAGGAGGAACAACATCTTGTAGGAGTGAGGAAGAGCCAGTTGTGAGTTTGGGGGAAGTTCGTGAGGCAGTAGGTAAAATGAAAGGGGGTAAGGCAGCCGGGATTGATGAGATAAAGATAGAAATGTTAAAAGCAGTTGGGGATATAGTTTTGGAGTGGTTGGTGCAATTATTTAATAAATGTATGGAAGAGGGTAAGGTACCTAGGGATTGGCAGAGGGATAAAAGAGAGTGCAAAAATTATAGGGGGATAAGTCTGTTGAGTATACCTGGCAAAGTGTATGGTAGAGTTATTATTGAAAGAATTAAGAGTAAGACGGAGAATAGGATAGCAGATGAACAAGGAGGCTTTAGGAAAGGTAGGGGGTGTGTGGACCAGGTGTTTACAGTGAAACATATAAGTGAACAGTATTTAGATAAGGCTAAAGAGGTCTTTGTGGCATTTATGGATTTGGAAAAGGCGTATGACAGGGTGGATAGGGGGGCAATGTGGCAGATGTTGCAGGTGTATGGTGTAGGAGGTAGGTTACTGAAAGCAGTGAAGAGTTTTTACGAGGATAGTGAGGCTCAAGTTAGAGTATGTAGGAAAGAGGGAAATTATTTCCCAGTAAAAGTAGGCCTTAGACAAGGATGTGTGATGTCACCGTGGTTGTTTAATATATTTATAGATGGGGTTGTAAGAGAAGTAAATGCGAGGGTCTTGGCAAGAGGCGTGGAGTTAAAAGATAAAGAATCACACATAAAGTGGGAGTTGTCACAGTTGCTCTTTGCTGATGACACTGTGCTCTTGGGAGATTCTGAAGAGAAGTTGCAGAGATTGGTGGATGAATTTGGTAGGGTGTGCAAAAGAAGAAAATTGAAAGTGAGTACAGGAAAGAGTAAGGTTATGAGGATAACACAAAGATTAGGTGATGAAAGATTGGATATCAGATTGGAGGGAGAGAGTATGGAGGAGGTGAATGTATTCAGATATTTGGGAGTGGACGTGTCAGCGGATGGGTCTATGAAAGATGAGGTGAATCATAGAATTGATGAGGGGAAAAGGGTGAGTGGTGCACTTAGGAGTCTGTGGAGACAAAGAACTTTGTCCTTGGAGGCAAAGAGGGGAATGTATGAGAGTATAGTTTTACCAACGCTCTTATATGGGTGTGAAGCATGGGTGATGAATGTTGCAGCGAGGAGAAGGCTGGAGGCAGTGGAGATGTCATGTCTGAGAGCAATGTGTGGTGTGAATATAATGCAGAGAATTCGCAGTTTGGAAGTTAGGAGGAGGTGCGGGATTACAAAAACTGTTGTCCAGAGGGCTGAGGAAGGGTTGTTGAGGTGGTTCGGACATGTGGAGAGAATGGAGCGAAACAGAATAACTTCAAGAGTGTATCAGTCTGTAGTGGAAGGAAGGCGGGGTAGGGGTCGGCCTAGGAAAGGTTGGAGGGAGGGGGTAAAGGATGTTTTGTGTGCGAGGGGCTTGGACTTCCAGCAGGCATGCGTGAGCGTGTTTGATAGGAGTGAATGGAGACAAATGGTTTTTAATACTTGACGTGCTGTTGGAGTGTGAGCAAAGTAACATTTATGAAGGGGTTCAGGGAAACCGGCAGGCCGGACTTGAGTCCTGGAGATGTGAAGTAAAGTGTCTGCACTCTGAAGGAGGGGTGTTAATGTTGCAGTTTAAAAACTGTAGTGTAAAGCACCCTTCTGGCAAGACAGTGATGGAGTGAATGATGGTGAAAGTTTTTCTTTTTCGGGCCACCCTGCCTTGGTGGGAATCGGCCAGTGTGATAATAAAATAATAAAATAATATAAAATATAAATATTTATATACATATATATATATATATATATATAAATATATATATATATATATATATATATATATATATATATATATATATATATATATATATATATATATATGTGTGTGTGTGTGTGTGTGTGTGTGTGTGTATGTGAGTAGTCACGAAAGCACTTGGAATTTCTCTATTCTTTCACAGTGGTTGTTTTGCATATTCTGAAATCACCTTTTTACTGTGATCTTATATATATATATATATATATATATATATATATATATATATATATATATATATATATATATATATATATATATATATATTACTATATAGAATAATATAAAGTGAATTAAAAAATCTTAAAGACAAAAGAGGAAATGATCTTATAAATACTAAGTAAATTTTGCATCTGGATCTTCACACTTACAAATACACATGTAAGTAATAACTTCCTTAAAAAGGAACACATCACACATAGAATACTGGTAGTGGTTAATATGAGCGTGTTCTCCGGTTGATTGGTGACGGAGGGTAGAACTCTCTGCTCTGAGGTTTCCCAGAGATTTTTCCCAAGTCTGGCAGAGGGATTTCCAGAGGGGCAGCCAGACCAGTTCTACCAGGAGCTGAGGTGGCAATATGGAAGGTAGACGCCGTCTCTTAAAATATTAACTTCCTCAGAATAGGCTGCTTTCTATCTCCTGCGGTGCCTAATAGATGAATTTCCAAGCACATGAACCACTCCAGAAGAATCCGCAACTTCCAGGTGTATGTCCGTGTCTTGAGTGCTGATGTTCCTAGCACAGCCTCAGCCTTGTCCAACCACAATGAGGAAAGAAAACAGAGGGTCATGAGAAACGCATTGCTGATGGCGAGAAGGACAGAGTGATGCAGAGTTAAAATTACATTAAGCCCCTAAGAATAGTCAGTGTTGACAACACACGAGAATTATAAATTAACAAAATAACAAAACCAAAGAGGATTACACAGGACCAGACACACTGCCGGGAAAACAATTGTAGTAAATTTCCTCACTTATGTTGGTTACCAGGACAGTAACTAAGAGACAAAAATAGAAATCTTAAGTTCCTAGGTTGAGAGCAAAGGTACGTACTCTGAAACACAGATGGCTCTGAACTTAGATCATCACCCGGAGGGAAAAGAGCCGGAACAACAGAAAACATACCGCCCCTTACATCCTGCAAAGCATCTGCAGTAAAAGGTGCATTTTCCTTACAAAGGAAAAGAGGTTTTAAAACCTTTGAATTAGAAGCTGCCACAGTGAACAGTTCTGTTCCTCAAGGCACAGTACTTGCTCAGATTCTCTTTCTCATTCTCGTATCCGACAAAGACATAAATCATAGGACTGTACCATACTTTGTAGACGATACTAGATTTTTTATGAAAATGGCAGCCATCTAGAACACAACAACCCTCCAAGCTGATATAAACTAAGTTTTTCACTGGGTCATTGACAACTATATGATGGTCAACGACGTCCAGTTTCACTCTACAGTGGGAAAAAAGTTGAGGAAATAATACCTGGAACGTAGTACACAACAAACTCGAATCATTCAATTAAGCAGAAGATTAATGTGAGTGACGTTAGGAGTGATATCAGAGAATATCACTTTCACGGATCACAACGATGTTATCATTGCCGCAAGGAAAAATAATAGGCTGGATAACTAGAGCCTTTAAAATAGGAGATGCTGAGCCATTGATTATACTTTTCTAAGACACTTGTTCTCTCTTTATGCTGGAATATTGCTATATACTAACAGTCCTTTTAAAGGCAGGCGAAATTGCAGAGCTGGAGAATGTACAAAGAACCTTCACTGAACATATAAGCTCAGTCAAGCATCTAAATTACTGGAAACGATTAAACTCTCTCTAAATGTAAGCGAGAAAGATACATAAAGTTTTAAACCTGGAAAATTTATAAGGATTGGTCCCAAATGTGCACTCAGAAATCACTCCATAACGGAAGGAAGAGACTCGGTAGACGGTTAAAAATACCTCTAATAAAGGTAGGGATGTAATAAGTACACTAAGAAGTACAATACAAAACACCATACATTAGGAACTTAATATATATGTATAAAACATCAATTTACAAAACCCACACAGTTCTCCAAGGTACATAGACCATCAGAACCCTGTTCACTACACTTCTACACCTCTTAAGGACCCATGACATCTACAATTCGTTACTCACGCACCATGACATCTACAGTTCACTCCCCACGACTCATGACGTCTACAACCCTCTCCCGGTGACCATATAACCATAAAGTATATTTCCACATCCTTTACATTCATCGATCTTTCTACATATGTATTTAGGCATTTAGATATTTTCATGGATAATGCCTAATAATAAACATGGATAATAATAAACATGGATAATGCCTAATAATATGGATAACATGGATAATGCCTAATAATAAACATGCCTAATAATAAACATGGATAATAATAAACAGGGATAATGCCTAATAATATGGATAACATGGATAATGCCTAATAATAAACATGCCTAATAATAAACATGGATAATAATAAACAGGGATAATAATAATAATGCCTAATAATAAACATGCCTAATAATAAACATGGATAATAATAAACATGGTTAATGCCTAATAATATGGATAACATGGATAATGCCTAATAATAAACATGGATAATGCCTAATAATAAACATCAAAATCATTAACTACATCCAAAATTTTGTTAAAAATTAATGAAGACGACAAGAGAAGACCAACATATGCAATAAATATCCTTAATATCTCCATTTGTTAACTTGCACATTATTCCTTATTATTAGACACCCAGTAGGCTGTTAGAGGCAGAGGAATCTCTAAATCCTCCCAAGAGCCTGATTCCAATTCATATTTAGTCAAGCTACATATAAATTCCACCAATATTATGCCTATATTTCTCTCTCAGAGTATTAAAGTAACTTTCTACATTCCCTGGTTAGACTGTCAAAGTTGTTGCCACAATAACTAAGTTGTGGTACTGAGATATATTTCCAAAATCAACAACCTGTTACCCCCTCCCTCTGTTTACCTGTCGTTGTCGGCCATGTTTATTCCTGGACAGCATGTGGGTACCTACTTACTCTTATTTATAAGTCAAATGGAACCCCAAAAATGCTGATTTGTATGAAAAAGTAGCTACTTCAGACTCATGGAGCCTCTACCACGGAGCTTCCACTACGGAGCCTCCACCACGGAGCCTCCACCACGAAACCTCCGCCATGGAGCCCCCGCCACGGAGCCTCCACCACGGAGCCTCCACCATGAAGCCTCCACCATGAAGCCTCCACCATGGAACCTTCACCACGAAACCTCTACCACGGAACCTCCACCACGGAGCGTCCACCACGGAGCGTCCACCACAGATGCACCGCTACCATTATCTTTCAAACAACACCACAATTCAGAAAAAAGAGGTCGCCCGCTCTCATCTCTGTTAACTGCATCTCAACTATGAACTACCAGCATCAGCCTCTGTTGCCTCCATCAGAAATGATGATGCCACTACCACATTATTGAAGTTCCTCACAACCACCACCATCTCTGCTGCTCACGGTCTCACCAGTACCACCATCCTACCAGTACCACCATCCTACCGCCACCACCATCCTAACACCACCACCACTACACTTTTGATATACCCTTGATGATATTCGTGGATTTTTATACTCCCGGAGCCCTGTTGCTTGCTTGGTCAACTCGGCTGTTTCTGCTTGTGGCCCGCTGGCCTACATATCCATCACAGCCTGGTTGATCTGGTACCTGGTGAAGATACTTGTCCAGTTTCCTCTTTATTTTTACATATGTCCCAGCAGTATTTCTGATATCTTATGGTAAGATGTTGAATAGTCTGGGACCACGGATGTTGATACAATGTTCTCTTATTGCATCCACTGCACCGCTGCTTTTCACTGGGGTTTATTTTGCATTTGGGACAAGACCCTCAAGTAGTGTTGTTGTTTTTCAATTTTTTTTATCCATATCAGTTATACGTTATTTGCCAAAAAAAAAAAAAACCCTCATATGACGAACATTTTGATGAGTTAGACATGTGTAATATCTGGGTATATATTTTGTAGACGTTTCGCCAACCAGTGGCTTTATCAGTTCAGTACAGAACTGTTAAAATTGAGGTAAGCAGTCCCTGGACTTAAAGTCAGGTGTTCAGTACCATAGACTTGATGAATCTGAAGCACAGGCGGGAATATGAACGATCATATACTGGTTGGCGAAACGTCTAGAAAATAAAGATATCCAGGTGTGGCACATGTGTATAATTAATCAACTTGTGAGTATTGTGTACCCCACTACTTGGAAAAGACCCGGGCCGGGAGAATACCGGCGAATAAAAAAAAAAAAAAAAAAATGGTCTATTGACTTATAGTACCGGTCTCAGCAGCGACACTTGTGGACCCTCACACCGTACCTAAAACAAATCTATTGGTTATAATCATAACTATATTTTTTAAAGGGATTGACCGGTAAGCCAGCGGAAGGCCTCGGTCAGATGACCAAAAGCTCCAGCTGCGGGTCATCATATGACTAAGACTCGTGTCAGGAAACACGTCCTATTTCCTGTCAAACCTTACCTCACCTAACCTAACCTAACCTCACACCGTTTTCTTACCATTAGATATTCCTCAAGCAATAGTTGCAGCTTTCCTGCTTAACTCTTTTTTTCTTCTAGTTTGTGGGTCAGGCTATACAAGGTGAGTACAAAGGTCTCCATACATAGGTCGTGTTATGCACTCATACACATCATAAATGCGTTCCTCACATCACAAATGCGTTCCTCACATCACAAATGCGTTCCTCACATCACAAATGCGTTCCTCACATCACAAATGCGTTCCTTCAGATGGTACTTGAAGGCCATGGTAGAGCATAGCCTCTAAGTGTCCCCTCATAAGTAAAAATCAAGGTGGTTGAAGTCTGGGGACCTCGCAGACCACTCCATGTGTCCATAGCGGCTCCTGTATGTGGAGACTTTTGGCTCACCCAGTTGTTGAAAACTGTATAAAATACCGACAAGTTGAAGATTAAGAAACATGTGCAACAGTTGGGTAGCTTTATTGTTGAAACATTTCGCCTACACAGTAGGCTTCTTCAGTCAAATATAGAGGCAGGAGTAGTAATGAAATGAAGATGATGTAATCAGTCCTTGGAGGAAAAGTATTTGAAGCACTTATTCTCCAAGGTTGATAGACTTATTACATCATTATCTCATTACTATTGATCCCTTTGTATTTGACAGAAGAAGCCTACTGTGTAGGCGAAACGTTTCATCAATAAACATACCTAACTATTGCACATGTGTCTTAATCTTTATCCAGCAGTTTTATACAGTAGTGTATGACTTCTTACGAGTCAGGATCTGCCATCTACTCACCTCTCTCATCCACCTTAGGTTAGGTTAGATTAAGTTAGGTTAGGTTAGCATCTATGTCACATTCAGGGGAAAATTGCAGGAACGTATTATCCTGTGTAAGAAAACAATCCAGGGCTGGATAACAGGTATCCCGAGGCTGGATAATAGGTATCCGTGTACCTAAGGATGTTAATAATATCTGTTAATTTTTCCGGAGAGCTTCAGTAGGATCAGCATTTTCTGCTTTATATGTAGTGCTAAACCCATGTGGTTCATTCACTGCAAAGTAGTTAGGTTAGGTTAGGTTAGCTGAGATTTGTCAGGAAACTGGGCAAGTGTTTCCTAACGCGGGGCTTCGTCATATGACCCTCCGCTGGAGCTTTTGGTCATCTGACAGAGGCCTTCCGCTGGCTTACCGGTCTACCCCCACCTTTAAAATATTATATTAATCAATGAGCCACATGGGTTTAGCAAAGGAGGATCAAACTTCCGAACTTCGTGCTAAATGACTTCCTTCAGTACGATTTTAAGAGAGGATTTTCCTTTCATAAATCTGTTGTAATTTTCCTTTTATAAATTTGTTATTTTCCTTTTCTAAATCTGTTATTTTCCTTTTCTAAATCTGTTATTTTCCTTTTATAAATCTGTTATTTTCCTTTCATAAATCGGTTATTTTCCTTTTATAAATCTGTTATTTTATTTTCCTTTTATAAATCTGTTATTTTCCTTTTATAAATCTGTTATTTTCCTTTCATAAATCTGTTATTTTCCTTTCATAAATCTGTTATTTTCCTTTCATAAATCTGTTATTTTCCTTTCATAAATCTGTTGTAATTTTCCTTTTATAAATCTGTTGTTATTTTCCTTTTAAAACTATCGTGATAGTGTTGTATTTATCGTCTGGTTTATAGATGTTCTTCTCTTGTGTTGGTTACCTTCTCCATCAGCTGAGATAATATGCTCGTCACAAATACAGGTTTGTAGTTCATCCTTCCTCTGTCCCCTTGAAAACGGAAATAACATTGACTGTTTTCCATTTTTATTGGTAGCTGCCTCGTTTTCTCGCTCTTTCATATAGAATCCATGGTGATACATTGTTTGGTGCCATTGCTTTTGATGTGTCCAGTCCACTCAAGTAATTTGAAGATCTTCTCGTGTTTGTGTATGGACTTACCGATTTGTGCTCAGTGTGTGTGTGTGTGTGTGTGTGTGTGTGTAGCAATACCCAACCTTCCCAAACAAGATACACGCACTTTTTTATTGAAGGATTGAGACAAATAAGTTATGTAAGTCACCTTATAAGTTACTAAAGGTGATATAAATAAATTACAGTATGTTAAGCAGATCCTGCACGTCTCCAGCGCTCATGACATGATTCTTGCCTTATTGTACCATGGAAACACCTTAGTTGTCCTCTTAAGACGATTGTTCAATAAAATCAATCCACGCTAGAGCTCTAACAATCGCGTTATTTAATAAAATATTCACATCAGGAAGTCTGGCTTCAGGTCGAGCTGCGGAACAGGTCAGAGGTGCGTCTCAAGTATGGCAGGTACATCTCAATGAAAATATCCATCAACCAGGCAATGATGGATATGTGAGGCAGCGGGCCTCCAGCAGCAACAGCCTGGTTGACCAGGCGAGCACCAGACGAGCCTGGCCCATGGCCGGGCTCAGAGAGCAGATATACTCTCGAAATTCTTCAATGGTATATCAAAGGTATATCAAAGGACCTTTTTGGGTTATCTTGGTGGGTAATTTACACACGTTACTATGTATAATTTGTGTAACCGTATTTATGTGTACCTGTACCAAAATAAACTTACTTTTGTTATTTAGAGGCAGTTGAGAGTGGTTCTGGGAGCAGGTTCTTGAAAGTGCTCACTAACACCTTGCTTCAGAGTTCTGTTCCATAGTCTGGAACAGAACTCTTCTCCAGGCTGAGGGACTGACAACCTCACATCTACGTCAGGGGTGATGGACTGATTACATCGTCTTCACATCTCTACTTTCTGTACTTTCTTTATACCAAAACGTTTCGCCTACGCAGGCGAAACAGTACTGTGTTGTTTATGACAGTACTGTATGACAGTACTGTGTTGTTTATGACAGTACTGTGTTGTTTATGATAGTACTGTCATAAACAACACAGTACTATCATACAGTACTATCACAAACAACACAGTACTGTCATAAACAACACAGTACTGTGTTGTTTATGATAGTACTGTGTTGTTTATGACAGTACTGTGTTGTTTATGATAGTACTGTATGATAGTACTGTGTTGTTTATGATAGTACTGTGTTGTTTATGACAGTACTGTGTTGTTTATGATAGTACTGTATGATAGTACTGTATGATAGTACTGTGTTGTTTATGATAGTACTGTATGATAGTACTATCATACAGTACTATCATAAACAACACAGTACTGTCATAAACAACACAGTACTATCATAAACAACACAGTACTATCATACAGTACTATCATAAACAACACAGTACTATCATACAGTACTATCATAAACAACACAGTACTATCATACAGTGCTATCACAAACAACACAGTACTATCATACAGTACTATCATAAACAACACAGTACTGTGTTGTTTATGACAGTACTGTGTTGTTTATGATAGTACTGTGTTGTTTATGACAGTACTGTGTTGTTTATGACAGTACTGTGTTGTTTATGATAGTACTGTGTTGTTTATGACAGTACTGTGTTGTTTATGATAGTACTGTATGATAGTACTGTGTTGTTTATGACAGTACTGTGTTGTTTATGATAGTACTGTATGATAGTACTGTGTTGTTTATGATAGTACTGTGTTGTTTATGACAGTACTGTGTTGTTTATGATAGTACTGTATGATAGTACTGTGTTGTTTATGATAGTACTGTGTTGTTTATGACAGTACTGTGTTGTTTATGATAGTACTGTGTTGTTTATGACAGTACTGTGTTGTTTATGATAGTACTGTGTTATGATAGTAACGTATGATAGTACTGTGTTGTTTATGATAGTACTGTATGATAGTACTGTGTTGTTTATGATAGTACTGTGTTGTTTATGATAGTACTGTATGATAGTACTGTGTTGTTTATGACAGTACTGTGTTATGATAGTACTGTGTTGTTTATGATAGTACTGTGTTGTTTATGATAGTACTGTGTTGTTTATGACAGTACTGTGTTGTTTATGATAGTACTGTATGATAGTACTGTGTTGTTTATGATAGTACTGTATGATAGTACTGTGTTGTTTGTGATAGTACTGTGTTGTTTATGACAGTACTGTATGATAGTACTGTGTTGTTTATGATAGTACTGTGTTGTTTATGATAGTACTGTGTTGTTTATGACAGTACTGTGTTGTTTATGATAGTACTGTATGATAGTACTGTGTTGTTTATGACAGTACTGTGTTGTTTATGATAGTATTGTATGATAGTACTCTGTTGTTTATAATAGTACTGTATGATAGTACTGTGTTGTTTATGATAGTACTGTGTTGTTTATGATAGTACTGTGTTGTTTATGATAGTACTATGCTGTTTATGCGGGTACTGTGCTGTATGTGATGTCAGAGTGTTGAATGTGATGTCAGTGTGTTGTATGTGATGTCAAGTGTGTTGTACGATGGCTGTTGCATGTGATGTCAGTGTGTTGTATGATATCTGTTGTATGTGATGTCAGTGTGTTGAATGTGATGTCAGTGTGTTCAGTGTGATGTCAGTGTGTTGTGCTATGTCAGTGTACTGTATGTGATGTCAGTGTGTTGCAGAGGGTGAAAAATTTTAGTGGCAGTAGGCGTGGAACATGAGCAAGAGAGAATAAGCCTGGTATAACTCTCACCACCACCAGGAGTAATAACACAGTCCTAATTTTACCAGGACTAGAATCTCTATTCATCGTTCTAAAACACTATGCATACAGCTTAAAAGTACCCCTTCTTGTTTACATAGAGGGAAGTAACAGTAGCTCTGTATTTACGGAGCATTGACCTCGTAGGACACTCACTGCTCATAGCAGTAAACATATCCACAACTCGTATTACAAACAATGATGAAATTATCTAACAAAAGCAACGAGCATAAGCACTCAACTCATAAATGCTATTATATGAAGTCAAAAAATCCTGAAAGTTCCCCGAGATCCCTACAGGCACCTCAGGTAATTGTGAAACCTATGACTAAGGCTGAGAAGCTTTTGTCACGGTATCTGCTCGTTCATTTTTCAGGATACTTAACATAGCGCCACATGTTTGTGCTGTGAGGGAAAATGCGCTAACCGCTCCTGAATCTTCTGGGTCCCAGGGTGAACAAAAGCATAACTAGGCCAGAACAGAGGGCACATTGGGACTCTGAGTACACAGTGAAGCAAGCACCAAGCCAGCTATCAGGAAAGTAGGAGCGATGATTGCATGAAACTCAACAGCTAACACAGAGGACCTTCTTAGTAACCTCACACAACAAGAGTCCTCCTCCTCCTCGACAGTCACAGCAAAGCCAACATCACTGTCGCTCATGGACCCATCAGTCAGGCAAGCGCCAGACGAGTCTGGCCCAGGGCCGGGCTGCCGGAATAGGTAAACATGAAGCCCTTCAAAGGTACTTCCTCTGATATATGTATGACAATATTATCCCTCTGTCGAGAATCGCATTAACTTCAAGAAATCTCTAGATTACATTTCTCTCACCTTGCAAGAGTGAAGAGCTGGTGAAGAGCTCTTGATCCGAGGGGCTGGAGATGTTCTTCCTTCAGTCACTTCCCATTCTCCAGAACAGCAATAGGAATAACAACATTAACAGCAAAAATAACAATAACAGTAATAATAATAATAATAATAGTAATAAAAGTAACAGTAACAATATTTAACAAAGTTAAAATTCATTGATCGCTGAATTACAGCAGATACAGAAAGTAGATTGTTGTCTACCTCTGGTAGGTCAGGTCAGGATAGGTCAGCCAGGACTCACAGCCATATACCCATGGTCAAAGACCTCACAGTCATACACCCAAGGCCAGGAAGGACCCACAGACACACACCCATGGCCAGGATGGGTCAGGCAGGACCAATAACACGGGTCATTTCCGCTGATAATTCAAAAAAATGAGGCACGTCAATCACAATGCCCATGTCAATCACAATACCCCCTTTTCAATTACAGTGTCCCCTTCCCCTCCTGTGTCAATCACAATTCCCCCACCCCTCTCCCCGCTATTTCCTCCCCATTCCTGATGACTCTCTCTGGGACCGCAGACTTCATTTCCAGGCTAATTAGGTCGGCGAAATGGATCACTGTGGTCACGGCCCTGTCACAATGACTGTCCTCCCCTCCCTCTACCCCTCTTTCTCGTTCTCTCTCTCTCTCTCTCTCTCTCTCTCTCTCTCTCTCTCTCTCTCTCTCTCTCTCTCTCTCTCTCTCCTGTCTGCAGTATAAAAGCTCCTTCTCGGCTTATATATTGTACTTTTATCAACACTGATGGACTGAACACTTCGACCTCAGGCTGAGGGACTGATCACCTCAAGCTCCTTTTCATCTTCCACTGTTCTTCTCTGTATTGGACTGATGAAGCCATTGGCTGGCGAAACGTTTCCATAATAAAGCTACCCAAATGTAGCACAATTATCTTATTCATCACTTTCAAAGTTGCGGACAGAGTACACTAGCTATATCTAAATCATGACTTAAAAAAATATACTAATTTGTGTTAACTATCTTGACTCTACTGTCAGTAGTGTTACTGTGTACTTGTGTAGTATACTTAGATAAACCCAGTTACTTTATAGGCTCCCTGGCTAGCTATGACGTCACGAGTTCCTCACACGTGAGCCGTAGGCCAGAGGCCCCGCTCTGTCTTTCGCAGTAAGATAAGATTTTCTTCGGATTTTTAACCCCGGAGGGTTAGCCACCCAGAATAACCCAAGAAAGTCAGTGCGTCATCGAGGACTGTCTAACTTATTTCCATTGTAGTCCTCAATCTTGACCTCCAGGATGCGATCCACACCAGTCGACTAACACCCAGGTACCTATTTGCTGCTAGGTGAACAAGACAACAGGTGTAAGGAAACGCATCGAAATGTTCCCACCCGCCGGGAATCGAACCCGGGCCCTCCGTGTGTGAAGAGGGAGCTTTAGCCACCAGGCCACGACTAGGCTAGGCATAGACAAGACAGCAAGCATCTGAGGTTCACCCAAATATGTGAAGCAAAACCCCTCCCAAGTTTCTCCCTCCTACAAGACTCTCATAATTATACGCCTCCAGACATCGTACGTGTGTATTTCTTACTCCAGTATCTCCTCACGAACCCCAACAACACTACAATCAGAAGCGTTTGGTATACAAATGAACATGAAACTAAGGGATCCAGCTGCTACACCTCATTTCCAGCTCCTTGACAGGAGTGTTCAGTGTCTCATGCACGAGAAACTGAACACTCATGTCAAGGCTGAGGGAGCGAACACATCAAACTTATCCTCTCAACTTCTGCGGGTATAAAATCACTTCTATATTAGACTGAAGAAGCCTGGCTAATAGGCGAGACGTTTCGGCAAGATACCCAAGTGTTGCGCATGCGTCTTATTCACCAACTTCTCAGTATTTTATTCCGTAAACAATATACCTGGCAGGATTGTTGGTCTTTACCCTTTGTAAAATAAACATGTTAGATGACAGGTATATCTTGCAAACTTCTTAAATTCAATATAAACTTATTATTAGTTAAGAGCGCAACATAACTTGTTAAAGGAGCAGTCAGTCAGTGGCTCTTTAGAAATTAATTTGCAAAATTTCTCTGTCTCTCTCTCTCTCTCTCTCTCTCTCTCTCTCTATATATATATATATATATATATATATATATATATATATATATATATATATATATATATATATATATACACATGTCGTGCCGAATAGGCAGAACTTCTGATCTTGGCTTAAATAGCAACGCTCATCTTGTCATATAAGTCAAGTGAAAATTTGTGTATGCAATAATTTAGCTAAAATCATTCTGAACCTAACGAAAAAAATATATTTCACTGTGGTTGTTTAGTATTAAATTATTGTAAACAAATCTAAAATAGATTTAGTTGGGTTAGGCTAAAATAAATTGAGCTTGTTATAATAAGGTTAGGTAAGTTTTCTAAGATTCTTTTGCTGCAAAATTAAAAATTTTTACATTAACAATAATGAAAAAATATATCTTTAAACGTATAAAAGAAAATTTTAGAAAGGACTTAATTTTAAATGAGTTCTTGCTAATTGACCAGTTTTACATATTCGGCACGACATTATATATATATATATATATATATATATATATATATATATATATATATATATATATATATATATATATATATATATATATATATATATATATATATACAAGTCGGCCGTCTCCCACCGAGGCAGGGTGACCCAAAAAAGAAAGAAAATCCCCAAAAAGAAAATACTTTCATCATTCAACACTTTCACCTCACTCACACATTATCACTGTTTTTGCAGAGGTGCTCAGAATACAACAGTTTAGAAGCATATACGTATAAAGATACACAGCATATCCCTCCAAACTGCTAATATCCCAAACCCCTCCTTTAAAGTGCAGGCATTGTACTTGCCATTTCCAGGACTCAAGTCCGACTGTATGAAAATAACCGGTTTCCCTGAATCCCTTCACTAAATATTACCCTGCTCACACACCAACAGATCGTCAGGTCCCAAGTATCATTCGTCTCCATTCACTCCTATCTAACACGCTCACGCACGCTTGCTGGAAGTCCAAGCCCCTCGCCCACAAAACCTCCTTTACCCCCTCTCTCCAACCCTTTCGAGGACGACCCCTACCCCTCATTCCTTCCCCTATAGATTTATATGCTTTCCATGTCATTCTACTTTGATCCATTCTCTCTAAATGACCAAACCACCTCAACAACCCCTCTTCTGCCCTCTGACTAATGCTTTTATTAACTCCACACCTTCTCCTAATTTCCACACTCCGAATTTTCTGCATAATATTTACACCACACATTGCCCTTAGACAGGACATCTCCATTGCCTCCAACCGTCTCCTCGCTGCTGCATTTACCACCCAAGCTTCACATCCATATAAGAGTGTTGGTACCACTATACTTTCATACATTCCCTTCTTTGCCTCCATAGATAGCGTTTTTTGACTAAACATATACCTCAACGCACCGCTCACCTTTTTTCCCTCATCAATTTTATGATTAACCTCATCCTTCATAAATCCATCCGCCGACACGCCAACTCCCAAGTATCTGAAAACATTCACTTCTTCCATACTCCTCCTCCCCAATTTGATATCCAATTTTTCTTTATCTAAATCATTTGATACCCTCATCACCTTACTATTTTCTATGTTCACTTTCAACTTTCTACCTTTACACACATTCCCAAACTCATCCACTAACCTTTGCAATTTTTCTTTAGAATCTCCCATAAGCACAGTATCATCAGCAAAAAGTAACTGTGTCAATTCCCATTTTGAATTTGATTCCCCATAATTTAATCCCACCCCTCTCCCGAACACCCTAGCATTTACTTCTTTTACAACCCCATCTATAAATATATTAAACAACCCTGGTGACATTACACATCCCTGTCTAAGACCTACTTTTACCGGGAAGTATTCTCCCTCTCTTCTACACACCCTAACCTGAACCTCACTATCCTCATAAAAA
The DNA here is from genome assembly GCF_038502225.1 of Cherax quadricarinatus. Lineage (NCBI taxonomy): Eukaryota > Metazoa > Arthropoda > Malacostraca > Decapoda > Parastacidae > Cherax > Cherax quadricarinatus. Next base: position 3,003,043 of record NC_091308.1, read on the forward strand.
CTCTTAACAGCACATAGTAACTTACCACCTATTCCATATTCTTGCAACATCTGCCACATTGCTCCTCTATCCACTCTATCATATGCCTTTTCTAAATCCATAAATGCAATAAAAACTTCCCTACCTTTATCTAAATACTGTTCACATATATGCTTCAATGTAAACACTTGATCTACACATCCCCTACCCACTCTGAAGCCTCCTTGCTCATCCGCAATCCTACATTCTGTTTTACCTCTAATTCTTTCAATTATAACCCTACCGTATACTTTTCCTGGTATACTCAGTAAACTTATTCCTCTATAATTTTTACAATCTCTTTTGTCCCCTTTCCCTTTATATAAAGGGATTATACATGCTCTCCGCCAATCCCTAGGTACCTTCCCCTCTTTCATTCATTTATTAAACAAAAGTACCAACCACTCCAACACTATATTCCCCCTGCTTTTAACATTTCTGTCATGATCCCATCAGTTCCAGCTGCTTTACTCCCTTTCATTCTACGTAATGCCTCACGTACCTCCACCACACTTACATTCTGCTCTTCTTCACTCCTAAAAGATGGTATACCTCCCTGGCCAGTGCATGAAATTACCGCCTCCCTTTCATCGTAGACATTTAAAAGTTCCTCAAAATATTCTCGCCATCTACCTAATACCTCCCTTTCCCCATCTACTAACTCCCCTACTCTGTTTTTAACTGACAAATCCATACTTTCCCTAGGCTTTCTTAACTTGTTTAACTTCAAAATTTTTTCTTATTTTCATTAAAATTTCTTGACAGTGCCTCTCCCACTCTATCATCTGCTCTCCTTTTGCACTCTCTCACCACTCTCTTCACCTTTCTTTTACTCTCCATATACTCTGCTCTTCTTATAACACTTCTGCTTTGTAAAAACCTCTCATAAGCTACCTTTTTCTCTTTTATCACACCCTTTACTTCATCATTCCACCAATCACTCCTCTTTCCTCCTGCCCCCTCCCTCCTATAACCACAAACTTTTGCCCCACATTCTAATACTGCATTTTTAAAACTATTCCAACCCTCTTCAACCCCCCCACTACTCATCTTTGCACTAGCCCACCTTTCTGCCAACAGTCGCTTATATCTCCCGCGAACTTCCTCCTCCCTTAGTTTATACACTTTCACCTCCCTCTTACTTGTTGTTGCCACCTTCCTCTTTTCCCATCTACCTCTTACTCTAACTGTAGCTACAACTAAATAATGATCTGATATATCAGTTGCCCCTCTATAAACATGTACATCCTGGAGCCTACCCATCAACCTTTTATCCACCAATACATAATCTAACAAACTACTTTCATTACGTGCTACATCATACCTTGTATATTTATTTATCCTCTTTTTCATAAAATATGTATTACTTATTACCAAATTTCCTTCTACACATAGCTCAATTAAAGGCTCCCCATTTACATTTACCCCTGGCACCCCAAATTTACCTACTACTCCCTCCATAACATTTTTACCCACTTTAGCATTGAAATCCCCAACCACCATTACTCTCACTCTTGATTCAAAACTCCCCACGCATTCACTCAACATTTCCCAAAATCTCTCTCTCTCCTCTACACTATATATATATATATATATATATATATATATATATATATATATATATATATATATATATATATATATATATATATATATATATCTGTCAATCACTTCACTTCAACAATCCTTCTTGTTTCGCCGTCTCTCTCGAGATATTCTCTGTCCTCCCCGTCTCCCCTGCTTCCCTCTGTGCTCCCAGTCTCCCGTGTTTCGTAACTTTCACTTTCTCTATGTCAAGAGCGACGTTGTTTACACAGCGTCGACCTAAAGGGCGCACGTCTCTCTGGAGAACATGTTTCCCCACATTAAGTAAGATTAAAAAGAGTAAATTATGCATTATAATTGAGGACCTTGTTCACAGTGTTTCTTCCAGCCACATGCACACTAATGACAAGACATTACATTAAGCTTCTTTTATTCCAGTTTATCTTTCCTCTTGTTTAATGCTCTCGTGTGCACTTCAAGGCACTGTTGTTTCACCAGCAAGTTTATATCTTAATCAGTCCAGTGTTTCCGCTTGCCCCTCTGTCCCTCACTGTAGTTTTCACCTGCAAGGCTTCTTCTGTTTGAAGAGAATGGCTTTATCATTCTGTGAGGAAAAGAGACAGGTTGCAGAACAAGCTTTCACTGGGATAATGTTTATCTTTGTGTATAGCTTTATCATGACCTGGTAAAGCTGTGCACAGAATGAGACGTGGTGTTTTCCTCACGGTATACGCGATGTTGTGGGGCGGTCACAGTAGTACTGAAGTGTTAGTGTTACGCAGGAGGCTGGAGTTTCCAACCTCCGACAAGTAGAGACTGTCTCGGTTCGGCTGTGACGGAGAGACTACCAGGCTGTGAAAGCGGGTATCAGCCACAGTAGTAAAAACCTTTTATGTTACTGATAATGTACGAAATATTCCACTGCCATTTTCCTGGCCAAAATTACGCTTGCTTACTTTTCATCAGATTACACTAGCACGTTTTTACAACCTGGCTGTTATTTTCATTTCCACAGTCTTTCTGTTTTAATTTAGACATTCCTTCTTTATTTACACATTCCATTCCATTCCCCCATTCCTTGTTTCAATTCCCACTTTTCATCTGTTTTCTTCTTTCATTCCTTACCACGTTCCGTGTGTTTTCTGTGGCACATTACATGTGTCTGCTGCCAGGTCTCCGGTGATCGACCTGCCAACCGGTTTGCCTGACCGTTGATAACTTGATACGTAATCATGCAATCATCATTACAGTTTGACTTTGATCATACAGGTGATGTCTGAGGAGGCCGGAAGTCTCCTCAAAGGTCCGGCCCTTTACAACGACGTCTTACTCACGGGCGAGACGAAATTTACAGCTGCAGGGCTTCCACTGAAGATAAAATAAAAAAGCCTCAGCCAAGACACGGAGCCACGACTTTCTTAAACTTGCAATGAATTACGCCACAAGAAATAAAACACTGTTAACGTAGGTTAAAAAACGTGTGGGTTGGCAGGTTAAGAATGGTGTCGTCAGCGTGGTGAGGAGCCAAGACAATACAAGAGGGAGCAGCTGCCTCGTCTGTGTCAGGACATTCTCGTCACTCCAGCCACTGGGGATAAATATGGCACAAGTAATTATACCTTCGCCAGTGTACTGCAACAATGGTATGGAGATTGAAGGATCTTTCACAACATATTATATATATATATATATATATATATATATATATATATATATATATATATATATATGTGTGTGTGTGTGTGTGTGTGTGTGTGTGTGTGTGTGTGTGTGTGTGTGTGTGTGTGTGTGTGTGTGTGTTTGTGTGTGTGTTTGTGTGTGTGTTTGTGTGTGTGTTTGTGTGTGTATGTGTATGTGCACAAAATAACCACAGGGGGAGTTAAATGATAGCTCTAGCCCTTTCGTGTTGTAATAATCACATCATCAGGAACTTGCAGTGTTGCAGAAATGAGGAAGAGTTCCCAGCAGATTTGTTCGGTGGAACGTTCTTGCCAAGAATGAGGTAGGGAAGCAGGAGACTCTTAGTGTCCCTGGCTTCACAGTGCCAGATGCGAAGGGCAGACAGCCATGGTTTATCTATCCTACCAGACTCTTTGGGCAAACATATATATATATATATATATATATATATATATATATATATATATATATATATATATATATATATATATATATATATATATATATATATATATATATGGTGAATAGGTAAAATTGGTCAATTAGAAAGAACTCATTTAAAATTAAGTCCTTTCTAAAGTTTTCTCTTATACTTTTAAAGACATATTTTTTTATTTATGTTATTATAAAAATTAAGAATTTTGTACCAAAAAAAAATTAGAAAACTTTCCTAACCTTATCATAACAAGCGTAATTTAATTTAGCCTAATCCAACTAAATATATTTTAGATAAGTTTACAATAATTTAATAAACAAACACAATGAAATATATTTTTTTTTCGTTAGGTTCAGAATGATTTTTGCGAAATTATTGCATACACGTAGGATATCGTAACTCAACACGTAGGATATCGTAACTCAACTCATAGGATCTCGTAACTCAATACCTAGGATCTCGTAACTCAACACCTTGGGTCTCGTATTTCGATCTAATCTCCGGATTTGCCAAGGTTCAACTTGGCACTCCCGCTAATGAGGCTTGCTACCAGCACTGTTGGGAGGTCGCTCTCTGTATGCCTTCGGAGGTTCAGGCTTCCATAGTTGATGGGAGGTCGTTCTCTGCATGTTGTGAGAGTTCTGGCACTCAATGCTGTTCTGAGGTAGTATGTCCTTTGTTTGTATAAATGGTTTATGGTCTGAGAGAGAGAGAGAACCTATATACTCTCAAGTATAACCCAAAAAAGTCTTATTCCACTGGGGTCCGTATTTCATGGCAGTATTTTCACTAGCTAAGTAAAACAAGCTACGACACTAAACAAGTAAACAAACTCACGTGGGAGTAATAAATTTGGCAAAAAAATTAAAGGAAAGGTTTTGCTGATTAAAAGTAATTTTGAGTGTTACAGCAATGTACTGTCTATATTACTTGTAACTAAGCCAGGCTTAGTTACAAATATTTCTGGCAGTTTGGCAGACGCACAGATCAGACTAAACGCAGAATATTTGGTCGGCCTCATGGTGGCTCTCCTTAATACTATGGGTTTCATTGTCCACTTAATAAGTAGAGACAAACAGTAAAATAACCTGTAATATATCAAGGTAATTTATTAATGGAAATATATCAGATATATTAAGAAAATATCCAAAACTGGCTTACAGCAAATAATACAATTGTAGATATAAATGCAGATGTATTCCAGTTGGCCATTATGGGGCCTAGTTCCTAGGCCTATTGTGTATCCATATGCTCTTGCGCTACCCTCCACAGGGTGGATATGGTGTGCACAATAAACTAGCCACTTCGTTGGCAAAATCTAAAAATGTGTGTAGAGCGAAACGTCGTTTCAATAAAAGCTTGTTCTGCATCAGAGTTTGGTAATCGTATGCTAATTCAGTAGTTTACGTTGTTTACCTGTATTGCATGTGCAATTGAGGTCAACACTAGCAACTCAGTGTTGCGAGTGTGTCAGCCATGGTCACCCGCATACTGAACACTGTATATTGAACACTGTATATTGAACACTCTATTGAACACTGTATATTGAACACTGTATATTGAACACTGCATATTGAACACTGTATATTGAACACTGTATATTGAACACTGTATATTGAACACTGTATATTGAACACTGTATATTGAACACTCTATTGAACACTGTATATTGAACACTGCATATTGAACACTGCATATTGAACACTGCATATTGAACACTGTATATTGAACACTGTATATTGAACACTGCATATTGAACACTGCATATTGAACACTGTATATTGAACACTGCATATTGAACACTGTATATTGAACACTGTATATTGAACACTGCATATTGAACACTGTATATTGAACACTGTATATTGAACACTGTATATTGAACACTGCATATTGAACACTGCATATTGAACACTGTATATTGAACACTGCATATTGAACACTGTATATTGAAACTGCATATTGAACACTGTATATTGAACACTGCATATTGAACACTGCATATTGAACACTGCATATTGAACACTGTATATTGAACACTGTATATTGAACACTATATTGAACACTGTATATTGAACACTATATTGAACACTGTATATTGAACACTGTATATTGAACACTGCATATTGAACACTGTATATTGAACACTGTATATTGAACACTGTATATTGAACACTGTATATTGAACACTGTATATTGAACACTGTATATTGAACACTGTATATTGAACACTGTATATTGAACACTACATACTGAACACTGTATATTGAACACTACATACTGAACACTGTATATTGAACACTGTATATTGAACACTACATACTGAACACTGTATATTGAACACTGTATATTGAACACTACATACTGAACACTGTATATTGAACACTACATATAATTCCTTAGCAAATTTATATCATCTGCTGATACGCTACTTTCTCTTTGTTGATTGGCTAGTCAGCAGTGAGGTCTGTAGACCAGAGACGGGTGACACAGACCACAAGTGAGGTCTGTAGACCAGAGACGGGTGACACAGACCACAAGTGAGGTCTGTAGACCAGAGACGGGTGACACAGACCGTAAGTGAGGTCTGTAGACCAGAGACGGGTGACACAGACCACAAGTGAGGTCTGTAGACCAGAGACGGGTGACACAGACCACAAGTGAGGTCTGTAGACCAGAGACGGGTGACACAGACCGTAAGTGAGGTCTGTAGACCAGAGACGGGTGACACAGACCACAAGTGAGGTCTGTAGACCAGAGACGGGTGACACAGACCACAAGTGAGGTCCGTAGACCAGAGACGGGTGACACAGACCACAAGTGAGGTCTGTAGACCAGAGACGGGTGACACAGACCGTAAGTGAGGTCTGTAGACCAGAGACGGGTGACACAGACCACAAGTGAGGTCTGTAGACCAGAGACGGGTGACACAGACCACAAGTGAGGTCTGTAGACCAGAGACGGGTGACACAGACCACAAGTGAGGTCTGTAGACCAGAGACGGGTGACACAGACCACACGTGAGGTCTGTAGACCAGAGACGGGTGACACAGACCACAAGTGAGGTCTGTAGACCAGAGACGGGTGACACAGACCACAAGTGAGGTCTGCAGACCAGAGACGGGTGACACAGACCACAAGTGAGGTCTGTAGACCAGAGATGGGTCACACAGACCACAAGTGAGGTCTGTAGACCAGAGATGGATGACACAGACCACAAGTGAGGTCTGTAGACCAGAGACGGGTGATACAGACCACAAGTGAGGTCTGTAGACCAGAGACGGGTGACACAGACCACAAGTGAGGTCTGTAGACCAGATACGGGTGACACAGACCACAAGTGAGGTCTGTAGACCAGAGACGGGTGACACAGACCACAAGTGAGGTCTGTAGACCAGAGACGGGTGACAGACTACAAGTGAGGTCTGTAGACCAGAGACGGGTGACACAGACCACAAGTGAGGTCTGCAGACCAGAGACGGGTGACACAGACCACAAGTGAGGTCTGTAGACCAGAGATGGGTGACACAGACCACAAGTGAGGTCTGTAGACCAGAGATGGATGACACAGACCACAAGTGAGGTCTGTAGACCAGAGATGGGTGACACAGATCACAAGTGAGGTCTGTAGACCAGAGACGCGTGACACAGACCACAAGTGAGGTCTACAGACCAGAGATGGGTGACACAGACCACAAGTGAGGTCTGTAGACCAGAGACGGGTGACACAGACCACAAGTGAGGTCTGTAGACCAGAGACGGGTGACACAGACCACAAGTGAGGTCTGTAGACCAGAGACGGGTGACACAGACCACAAGTGAGGTCTGTAGACCAGAGACGGGTGACACAGACTACAAGTGAGGTCTGTAGACCAGAGACGGGTGACACAGACTACAAGTGAGGTCTGTAGACCAGAGACGAGTGACAGACCACAAGTGAGGTCTGTAGACCAGAGATGGGTCACACAGACCACAAGTGAGGTCTGTAGACCAGAGACGGGTGACACAGACCACAAGTGAGGTCTGTAGACCAGAGATGGATGACACAGATCACAAGTGAGGTCTGCAGACCAGAGACGCGTGACACAGACCACAAGTGAGGTCTACAGACCAGAGATGGGTGACACAGATCACAAGTGAGGTCTGTAGACCAGAGACGCGTGACACAGACCACAAGTGAGGTCTACAGACCAGAAAAGGGTGACACAGACCACAAGTGAGGTCTGCAGACCATCGGCGAGCTGGTCTGGTATCTCTTATCTCCAGTTTAAGTGCGTATTTTAAGCGTGTAATAATTGTTAAAACAAAGCTTTACGACTACCCCATTTTTCTGGTATCTCTTATCTCCAGTTTAAGTGCGTATTTTAAGCGTGTAATAATTGTTAAAACAAAGCTTTACGACTACCCCATCTTTCCCACCATGGGAGCGACTACCCCATCTTTCCCACCATGGGAGCGACTACCCCATCTTTCCCACCATGGGAGCGACTACCCCATCTTTCCCACCATGGGAGCGACTACCCCACTTTCATGGGAGCGACTCCCCCATTTTTCCCACCATGGGAGCGACTCCCCCATCTTTCCCACCATGGGAGCGACTACCCCATCTTTCCCACCATGGGAGCGACTACCCCATCTTTCCCACCATGGGAGCGACTACCCCATCTTTCCCACCATGGGAGCGACTACCCCATCTTTCCCACCATGGGAGCGACTACCCCATCTTTCCCACCATGGGAGCGACTACCCCATCTTTCCCACCATGGGAGCGACTATCCCATCTTTCCCACCATGGGAGCGACTACCCCATCTTTCCCACCATGGGAGCGACTACCCCATCTTTCCCACCATGGGAGCGACTACCCCATCTTTCCCACCATGGGAGCGACCCTCCCATCTTTTACACCAAGTTGGACAATGTCACATTTTTCAGGTCCAGGTAAAGCTCTAGGAAAGATAAATGTCCAATACACAGAGGTGTGTTGTATTTCCTGCATTGTCTTGTGTGTGTGTGTGTGTGTGTGTGTTTGTTTGCGTGCGTGTGTGTGCTTTTGATGTGTATTGTGTTTATATAAGTTAGTGTTGTTGTCTTCTTGTGTGTTTGTATGCTAGCGTTTTGTTTGTATGTGTGTATGTTAGTGTGTTTGTAAGTTAATGTTATGTCTTGTTTGTTTGTAAGCTTTATGTTTTATTGTATGTTTCTCTAAGTTCTGATTGTTTACCGGCAACCTGTTAACGTTTATTTTTAAGTTATTGTGTTACTGAGTTAAGTTATTGCGTGTTTTAATTTGTTATGGGTCATAAGTTGTTGTGTATTTGTAAATGTTAACTGTTGCAAGTCTTGTTGTGTTTGCAACTTGTTTTGTGTTAGGAAATGCTGCAGTTATTAGTGAAATTATCCCTTATGCTGTCTTCTTAAAGATTGTCTTGATGATAGTATCCCATATATTGTCTTCTTAAAGATTGTCTTGGTGATATTATCCCTTGTACTGTCTTCTTAAAGATTGTCTTGGTGATATTATCCCTTGTACTGTCTTCTTAAAGATTGTCTTGGTGATATTATCCCTTGTACTGTCTTCTTAAAGATTGTCTTGGTGATATTATCCCTTGTACTGTCTTCTTAAAGATTGTCTTGGTGATATTATCCCTTGTACTGTCGTCTTAGTGATATTATCCCTTATACTGTTTTCTTGAAGACTGTCTTGGTGATATTATCCCTTATATTGTCTTCATAAGCATTTAGCCTTGTCTTCTAAATGTTTTCATGGCTTTGTCTTTCTTGTGTTTAAATAGTATTTTTTTCCCTTTGTTGCAGGTGAGTTCGGTGCCCACACACACTGATGATCGCTACAGTGTCAAGTGTAAACAATCCAGGAGTGTCAAGGTAAACAATCCACGAATGTCAAGGGTAAATCCAGAAGTGTCAAGGGTAAACAATCCAGGAGTGTTAAGGGTAAACAATCCAGGAGTGTCAAGGGTAAACAATCCAGGAGTGTTAAGGGTAAACAATCCAGGAGTGTCAAGGGTAAACAATCCAGGAGTGTGAAGGGTAAACAATCCAGGAGTGTCAAGGGTAAACAATCCAGGAGTGTCAAGGGTAAACAATCCAGGAGTGTGAAGGGTAAACAATCCAGGAGTGTCAAGGGTAAACAATCCAGGAGTGTCAAGGGTAAACAGACTAGTAAGGTTGGAGTTGTTCTGTTCTGGTCTCCAGTTTACGTTATTAAAACTTTTTAATATGTTAGAATTATTTTCTTGTATTCATTGTGATATTTGTATTGAATGTGATGAAATAGTCGTAGATACTGGAAAAATGGGAAGAGATCGTACATGCTACGATGGACTGTGAGGAAGATGTCGTAGATACTACGGTAGACCGTGGTGTTATCGTGATAGCTTGATCAGACCAACATTATTTTCGAACACAAATATTTTGTGGTATTTAAGTCAGGTTCATGGACTCGCTTCATTTACAATTATGATTCTGGGAAAGGCGTTGCGTGACGCCTCTAATAACCTAGAATGTATCGAGGAAGCTTTCTTGCTTCTCTCTCTCTCTCTCTCTCTCTCTCTCTCTCTCTCTCTCTCTCTCTCTCTCTCAAATAAATAACACCCTGGGTGGCGTGGTCTTAATTTTGAGCTGGCCAGCCGGAAGCTCATTCTTATGATAACTTCATTAGTTCTAACTTATTAAAGCTTCATGTAGTGGCTGGGATGCATCAGGTTGTGCCATTTCTAACTTCAAAATAACTTCATTAGTTCTGAGTTACTAGCAGTTAAAAAATCATTTGAAAAGTGCATAAAAATTTATATTATTGCATATTTCGACGTTTCAGAGTAGTTGAGAGCATTTTCTGACACACTTCAATTTTTACCTATAATATGCAGATTACTATACTTTTAATGGAAAATGATGATAATTTACGATTTTTCGGATTGTCTTCAGCCTGATTCAGCAGCTTCAGCAGTGACCGTCGTGTCTGTCAGCCTGATTCAGCAGCTTCAGCAGTGACCCACTTTACCTGTGACCGGCCGCAGGCTGCAGATACCAAAAATATTTTCCAGCCTAAGTTTGGAGAAGATGCCGAACTTTAAACCAATATTGTTTGTTGTTGTGAGTAAGGCTCTAGCAGCGATCAAAGTCTGCCTTACCTTTTATATTGTCAATATCCTGGCGGCGCCCCGGGAGGCTGGCACAAACTCAACGTTCATGGTTCCGCGCTGACCCGAAAACATTTTTTTTAACGAATGATGATAGCTTGAAACTTGTTATAAACACGTACGTACACATACACACACACACACACACACACACACACACACACACACACACACACACACACACACACACACAAGTACAAGGATTTGATCGCAGATGGCGGCGGCGAGATGTATGAACCAGTCACCTTTCATACTAGCGGTAAAGAGGCACACTGTGCTTACCTGTATGTGCTTGCAGAGGTCGACTTCTAGCTCTTGGACCAGTATTATGTGTGTTAGGTTACTCTATGGATCGCGTTCTGAGGTTATAAGAGAAAACCTTACATGGCAGAGGAAACTGTAGCTAAGAGATGACCGGCTCCGGCATGACGCCGTGCAGTATATAAGGGCTCATTCAACTCACGAACTTTAAAAACAGAATAAAAATGTGAATTTTTAATATTTTTAGATTTTTTTATAGCCGCATTAGTTTTAAAATTCTTTACTATCCTTCTACCTCTTCTGACGCCAGCCAGACGCACTTAATTTGATCGTGATAATTAAACGGGATTTTTTCCCCACTACTTTTGCACCAATACACTTGAGTTTCACTCTGTTGTCGTTGAATTAGGAGGCAGCTGTGTTAAACGTCTAAATCTCTGCTGCTATGAGTTATGGAAATTATCTGAGTCATTCCATGTTGCTGGGAATGGCTTCAATAAGTTTGGTTATAGGGCAGGTGAATATGCCAAGTGTTCCCAGAATTTGGTCCTCGTTACCGTACACTAGCATTTAGAGTTTGAATTCAGTAGGATGATGGTTTTTTCGAGTTATAAGCGAAAGAAAGCTGAAATGTTGAAGGGGGGAAATAAAAAGATAAAAGTTCAAGCAGTTACTTAAAGCTCCTCCTTCGGCTTTACATAAACGGTTAGAGAAATTATCGAGTAAACAGCGTCAGTGTAGAGCCACCATGTGATCATAGGGTAGCTGCATGTAATACGGGCCTTTAAAAGAAAAAGTTGTTGCCAGAAGTGAAGAAGCGAGAAAGGGAGCAATGAATCGACCCTTGCAAGCGCATCTAGGTGAGTACATAATAGAAAATACAGTAGTTGGAACTCCGAAGTATCTACGATTTTTCACGTCTATTTAAATTGCAACAGGATGCAACTAGACACAGACTTGTAATTGAACGTGACGTTCGTGCAACACTATGGTGTGTCAGTTTTCCCAGGCAGTGGCTTCATCAGTCCACTGCAGAGAAGGACGGTGGAAGATGTGAAGAGGGTGTTTGAGGTAATCAATCCCTCAGTCTAGAGATAATGAGTTCAGTCCATCAATCAGTGCTGTACTTATATCAAAACTGATGAATCGAATACATCATCTCTAGACTGAGGGACTGATTACCTCAAACACCCTCTTCACATCTTCCACCGTCCTTCTCTGCAATGGACTGATGAATCCACTGCCTGGAGAAGCGTTTCCACGACAGTCACACCCAAGTGTTGCACAAACATCACGTTCATCTTGTTTTAAGAACATAACATAAGAAAGGAGGAACACTGCAGCAGGCCTGTTGGCCCATACTAGGCAGGTCCTTTACAATTCATCCCACTAACAAAACATTTGACCAACCCAATTTTCAATACTACCTAAGAAATAAGCTCTGATATGCAAGTCCCACTCAAATCCAACCCCTCTCACTCATGTATTTATCCAACCTAAATTTGAAACTACCCAAAGTCCTAGCCTCAATAACCCAACTAGGTAGACTGTTCCACTCATCAACTACCCTATTTCCAAACCAATACTTTACTACATCCTTTCTAAATCTAAACTTATCTAATTTAAATCCATTACTGCGGGTTCTCTCTTCTAGAGACATCCTCAAGACCTTATTTATATCCCCTTTATTAATACCTATCTTCCACTTATACACTTCGATCATGTCTCCCCTCATTCTTCGTCTAACAAGTGAATGTAATTTCTCGGACTTCCCAAACTATCTCTGTGCTCGGTGGTGATTAAACATCGTCACTTCAACACGACTTTCAAAAATGACGAAAAAAAATCTAAAAAAAAAAAATAAAAATTTGGAATTTCCATTATATTAACGTAGTGAGGCTGAGCACTTTAAGATCTGTACAGCGGCCGAGTGATGGCGGGGTAATCAGATTTGATCAAAGGAAGGACATCGAAGATCCAGCTCTTGGCTTCAAAGAATTTTTCACCAAGGCATTCCCCCCTCCCCCCATCCCTCTCTCTCTCCCCCCTCCCCCTTCCCCCTCCCTCCCTTGAAGAGTGTAAAAGGTTGACGAGCTATTGAACGTTCAGTGAATGCAGCAGCAGCAGCAGCAGCGAATGCAGTAGCAGCATCAGCATCAGCGAATGCAGTAGCAGCAGCACCAGCAGCGAATGCAGTAGCAGCAGCAGCAGCAGCAGCACCAGCACCAGCAGCAGTAGCAGCAGCAGCAGCAGCAGCAGCAGCAGTAGTAGTAGTAGTAGTAGTAGTAGTAGTAGTAGTAGTAGTAGTAGTAGTAGTAGCAGCAGCAGCAGTAGTAGTAGTAGTAGTAGTAGTAGTAGTAGTAGTAGCAGCAGTAGTAGTAGTAGTAGTAGTAGTAGTAGTAGTAGTAGTAGTAGTAGTAGCAGCAGTAGTAGTAGTAGTAGTAGTAGGTAGCGACACAGTTCAGGAACACAGCACAGAACAGTTCAGTACAATACGAACACAATTCAGTGATACAGTGTATTACGTACACAATTTAATAATACAACACACCGCATACACAATTCAGTAATACAATGTAGCGGAATACAATACTTCGGAGTAAGATAATAAAGTTGACTTTAAAGATAAAAGAAGCAGTAAAGAAGAATGGAGGGTTCTTGATCCAAGGAATTGAACCTCTCCTTCCCATCCCTTGGATTAAACCTGATTACCTCACACATGCCCCGTATGGTGAGGTGTACGGAAGGTTGAATCAGCGTCTGTGCCTCGCAGTGTAGTTACAGTAGTTAGTCCCCAGTCCCTCCGGTTCGATCCCCAGTACTCTCTAGACAATTTATTTTCACAAAGTGGTGAAATAAACACACACACACACACACACACACTTCTTATGTCATTCTATTATAGGTGTGTAATTTCTAATTGTGTGTCTTGCAGTAACTATACTGACGGTTCCACTCCTGGTACTGTACCTGGTGTTCCAGGGTGACTGGATCAGCCCTGGTACTGTACCTGCTGGTGTTCCAGGGTGACTGGACCAGCCCTGGTACTGTACCTGGTGCTCCAGGGTGACTGGACCAGCCCTGGTACTGTACCTGGTGTTCCAGGGTGACTGGATCAGCCCTGGTACTGTACCTGGTGTTCCAGGGTGACTGGATCAGCCCTGGTACTGTACCTGGTGTTCCAGGGTGACTGGATCTGTACCTGCCAGGGTGACTGGATACTAGTACTGTACCTGGTGTTCCAGGGTGACTGGACCAGCCCTCAGCCAGGGTGACTGATCAGCCCTGGTACTGTACTGCTGTTCCAGGGTGACTGGATCAGACTGTACCTGGTGTTCCATCATCAGCCCTGGTACACCTGCTGTTCCAGTCAGCCCTATGCAGTCGTTGTCTGCACATTACAACACTTGATGGAAGTTGTAGGCAGGTTGACGCTCCAGGAAACTGTCGCTACCCTCTACTTCAACACTGATTACCCCCATGGGGTTTATCGGCTACCCAGGGTGATGAAGTGCCTTCGAATTGGATCACCTGGTAGTTGTCACGGAGGCAAGTCCATCTCTCCGCCGCAGTTGAAAATATGGAATTCTCTTATAAAAGTTACTAGGATTTTTCCAGCCAGCTTTTTTTTTATGGGCAATAAAGTGTCGTAGTTTAGAGTCGTATAACTTCATTCCCTGGTAGGGTGTCGGCCACCACTGCAGCCGCCATTGCCGCCGCCTCTGCCGCTGCCACTGCCGCTGCCACTGCCGCTGACTGCCACCCCCTGGGGTCCATATGTCTTACATCACTCTCGGATTTTCTGGCATTTGAAGGATGAACCTCAAGCGAGAACCTGAGGCTTCGTTATACACCAGAATAACTCCTGAACTATGGTAAATGATCCGTGAAGAGTGACTAGAAGAGCGGAACTGGAAGACTTTAGACGACTCAAGGACTACCTGGAGGTTACCTGGAGGTTATTCCGGGGATCAACGCCCCCGCGGCCCGGTCCATGACCAGGTCTCCCGATGGATCAGGGCCTGATCAACTAGGCTGTTACTGCTGGCCGCACGCAGTCCAACGTACGAGCCACAGCCCGGCTGATCCGGCACTGACTTTAGGTATCTGTCCAGCTGTCTCTTGAAGGCAGCCAGGGGTTTATTGGCAATTCCCCTAATGCTTGATGGGAGGCTGTTGAACAGTTTTGGGCCCCGGACACTTATGGTGTTTTCCCTTAGTGTACCAATGGCGCCCCTACTTTTTATTGGGGGCATTTTGCATCGCCTGCCCAGTCTTTTACTTTCGTAGGGAGTGATTTCTGTGTGCAGATTTGGGACCATTCCTTCCAAGATTTTCCAAGTGTAGATTATGATATATCTCTCCCTCCTGCATTCCAACGAGTACAAGTCAAGTGCTTCCAAGCGTTCCCAGTAGTTAAGGTCCTTGACAGAACTTTCACGTGCAGTAAAGGATCTCTGTACACTCTCTAGATCTGCGATTTCACCTGCTTTGAATGGAGATGTTAATGTACAGCAGTATTCCAGCCTAGAGAGAACAAGTGATTTGAAAAGGATCATCATGGGCTTGGCATCTCTCGTTTTGAAAGTTCTCATTATCCATCCTATCATTTTCTTTGCACGTGCGATCGTGGCACTATTGTGATCCTTGAAAGTGAGATCCTCAGACATTACTACTCCCAGGTCCCTTACATTATTTTTCCGCTCTATTGTATGGCCGGAGTCAGTAGTACACTCTGTTCTAGTTATTATCTCCTCCAGTTTTCCATAACGGAGTAGTTGGAATTTGTCCTCATTGAACATCATATTGTTTACCGTTGCCCACTGGAAAACTTTGTTTATATCTTCTTGGAGGTTAATTAACCGCGTCCTCAGCAGATGACTGCCTCATGCAGATCCTAGTATCATCCGCAAAGGATGATACGGTGCTGTGGTGTATATCTCTAGGAGAGACATGATCATGACGTACAAGATACATTTGAGGAAGACTGCTCGAAAAGAGGGAAATGCGAACAAGGGAGTTTAGATAGAATCCTGTGAAAATCCTGAGAGATTCTCTGGCTCTTCCACAGTGTTGTGCTGGTTATATTAGGAAAGCCTGTGTTATTCGGGCAAAGTGTGCCACTGTCTACAACACTTGTGCAACACTTGTGCAACACATATGCAACACATGTGCAACACTAGATAATAAAATTCCTGAGTGTTGCATATGACATTCCATCAACTTGTCAGTCCTGTGTATCAGAGATAGCATTAGGGTCAACAGCGTCAGCTGGACGTTAGCCACTTTCCCTCACCAACAAGTGAAGATCTAGCTCCTGGCCCATCAAAGTCAGTGTGCTCGGATTTGATTCCTGTCCAGATTTACGGCTGCGGCTATAGTAGTAGTAGTATTGATTGCAGTAGGGATGGTGATGATGGTAGTTAGGGTAGTGATGGCGGAGCTGGTGGGAGTGGAGGTGGGAGGATGTGGTACTAGTTTAATGGGCGGATATTAACCGTGGGTGAGAGATGCCAGCGCCGGCCTTGACCACCCTCATAATCCTGCTGCCTCAGTGAGGCATCACCTGCCTCTACCATGATGCGAAGCATTAGCTACCTCGTCCATACCATGATGAGACGCATCGAGTGTGCCTTTACCATGGTCGGAGAAGGTGTGTCTGCCATGGTACGAGGCATTAATGTGTCTGCTATGATGGGATGCATTTGCGGTCTCAGTACTATGATCAAGGGCAGTAGCTGTGTCAGTACCATGATATGGGATGTCTCTCTGCCTCACCGTGTACGTCTGACTCCCTCTGTCTGTCTCTCTCTCTCTCTCTCTCATAGTTTAGCAGTTCGTGTTTCCCATAGCATCATTAAACTAGTGTTCTCACTGTCTCACACAGTGAGAACACTAGTTTAATGATCCTATTCTTTCTCAACCATGATACAAACACATCCTCAGAAGGCAGGCAGGCAGGCAGGCAGGCAGGCAGCCAGCAGGCAGCAGGCAGCAGGCAGGCAGGCAGGCAGGCAGGCAGGCAGGCAGGCAAGCAGGCAGGCAGGCAGGCAGTCAGCAGGCAGCAGGCAGGCAGCAGGCAGCAGGCAGGCAGGCAGGCAGGCAGGCAGGCAGGCAGGCAGGCAGGCAGGCAGGCAGGTAGGTAGGTAGGTAGGTAGGCAGGCAGGTAGGCAGGTAGGCAGGTAGGCAGGTAGGTAGGTAGACAGGTAGGCAGGTAGGCAGCATACATGTTCTGAGATTGACGGAGTATCGAGCCTTCACCAATCTGCACTGAATGATCCCACACACACGATGTGTAATGCTTCACCCTGAATAACATTTCTGAGGAACTGACTGTCTCCTACCAAGGCTGACGGACTGATCCCATCAAACTACATCGTCTGCTGTCTCCAGCGTTATATGCGCCTATGTTCGACTGAAGAAACCTGCCATGCTGAGGAAGCTTTTCGACCATAATTATTCCTAGGTGTTGCACATGCGTCTAATTCATCAATTTGTCTGTATTGTGCGGCATCGGTAATATGATTCGTGGTAAGGAAAATAGGAAACAATGCAAAATAAGAAAGAAAGCAGAAGGCCGGGAAATAAAGCTTTCAAGATAATAGCACACGAAAAGAAAGTAGGAATGGAAATATAAGACGAAGGGAAACAACGCAGGAAAAGATGAAGACAGAAAAAAAAGCGTAGAGGGGAAAACCGCACGAAAAGAACACAGAACGCAGAGAGAACGAATAAATATGAGGCAGAACCAGTTTAACAGTCAGGTCAGTGAATTGAAATTTGCTGACACTTTCTGGCATAAAGTGTAGCATTGGGTCAGCCAGTGGTGTCTGATCCAGGGTGACCCATTAAGTCACCCTGGGGAGTGTTCCAGGGTGGCCCCACACAGTATTCTGTCAAAGAACACGGTAAAATCAGCGACATGACAACCAAGAACATGATGGGGTGGATAATGAGAACTTTAAAAATAATAGAAATAGTGCAAATGGTGACGCTATTCAAATCGCTTGTGCTCTTTTGTTTGGACTATTCCTCAGTGTTGACGGCCCCGTTTAGGGTAAGAGAAAAGCCCTGGAATACACAGAGATCATTTATTCCGAATAGAGACAATAAGGTATTTAATTTATTGGAAGCGTCTCAATTTTTTAAACATGTATTCACTGGAGAGGGGGAGAGAAATATATGATAATATATACCTTGAGGGCCTTGTCTCAAATCTTCCATAACATACTGGAGTGAGGTATATGGGACAAAGTGCAAAATAAACCCACTGGAAAGCAGGGACAAGTGCCAGATCACCCAGGGCTGTGATTGAGTGGTCCAGGGTGCCGCCAAGAGCAACACCCTGGTTGACCAGTCTAGCACCAGACATGCCTGCCCCAAGGAAGGGCTCCGCAAGCAGAAAAACTCTCGGAACTCATCAAAGGTAAAGGCAGTGCAAGTCTGTGCTGGGTCTCACAACTCTGGGTTACAAATGCAAAAAACAAAACTCTAGGAAAGGATTAGTCAGCAAGCAAGTCACTCCTTACAAGCTGCAGCTCGTCCTTTGTAGAATAGTGTTAAAAATAATTACTGCTGATAATTATAGGGATAATAATGACTAATAGTGATAATGTTATTACGGGTAAGAATAATTATTATATTTCGGCACACGTACACCGACGGCCAACACCAACAGTTTGATCACTCAGGAGATGTTGCGTCAGTGTAAACATTGGGTAAGAATGTTTACCTTGAGAGTTTTATTCCCCCTCAGCGTATACAGGCTGAGTTTACTTTTAATCCCCAGTTTTAGGATTAAAATATTCTTGTCTGGTGGTAAAAAGAGTTTACCGTGCAGCCTTAATGACCCTAGTGTAGTCGATAGGCTTTAAACCCCATCAACCAGCCAAGATTGAGAAAGGTGGCTCATTTATGTCCTCGACATCAACATTACACGCCAGTTGGCCTTCAGGGTCATCAACGCTGATGAGAGCAATCTCTATATCACCTCCATTAGTCAGGGAGGCAGTTAAATTGTCCAATTAGGTATATTCTGTATGATGATTTTCCTTAATGTTAACGTGGGTATATTTTGTATGATAACCATAACACTGACTTAAGCTGATGTATTGAGGGAAAAAAATGCACATTATCTTGCAGTGATGTCTATATCTTGCTGCAGAGAAGATAATATTGATGCTGATCTCTTGCTGCAGAGAAGATAATATTGATGCTGATCTCTTGCTGCAGAGAAGATAATATTGATGCTGATCTCTTGCTGCAGAGAAGATAACATTGATGCTGATCTCTTGCTGCAGAGAACAATGATGCTTATCTCTTGCTGCAGAGAAGATAACATTGATGCTGATCTCTTGCTGCAGAGAACAATGATGCTTATCTCTTGCTGCAGAGAAGATAATATTGATGCTGATCTCTTGCTGCAGAGAAGATAACATTGATGCTGATCTCTTGCTGCAGAGAAGATAACATTGATGCTGATCTCTTGCTGCAGAGAAGATAAGATTGATGCTGATCTCTTGCTGCAGAGAAGATAATATTGATGCTGATCTCTTGCTGCAGAGAAGATAATATTGATGCTGATCTCTTGCTGCAGAGAAGATAACATTGATGCTGATCTCTTGCTGCAGAGAAGATAATATTGATGCTGATCTCTTGCTGCAGAGAAGATAACATTGATGCTGATCTCTTGCTGCAGAGAAGATAACATTGATGCTGATCTCTTGCTGCAGAGAAGATAACATTGATGCTGATCTCTTGCTGCAGAGAAGATAATATTGATGCTGATCTCTTGCTGCAGAGAAGATAACATTGATGCTGATCTCTTGCTGCAGAGAAGATAATATTGATGCTGATCTCTTGCTGCAGAGAAGATAACATTGATGCTGATCTCTTGCTGCAGAGAAGATAATATTGATGCTGATCTCTTGCTGCAGAGAAGATAACATTGATGCTGATCTCTTGCTGCAGAGAAGATAACATTGATGCTGATCTCTTGCTGCAGAGAAGATAACATTGATGCTGATCTCTTGCTGCAGAGAAGATAACATTGATGCTGATCTCTTGCTGCAGAGAAGATAACATTGATGCTGATCTCTTGCTGCAGAGAAGATAACATTGATGCTGATCTCTTGCTGCAGAGAAGATAACATTGATGCTGATCTCTTGCTGCAGAGAAGATAACATTGATGCTGATCTCTTGCTGCAGAGAAGATAATATTGATGCTGATCTCTTGCTGCAGAGAAGATAACATTGATGCTGATCTCTTGCTGCAGAGAAGATAACATTGATGCTGATCTCTTGCTGCAGAGAAGATAACATTGATGCTGATCTCTTGCTGCAGAGAAGATAACATTGATGCTGATCTCTTGCTGCAGAGAAGATAACATTGATGCTGATCTCTTGCTGCAGAGAAGATAACATTGATGCTGATCTCTTGCTGCAGAGAAGATAACATTGATGCTGATCTCTTGCTGCAGAGAAGATAACATTGATGCTGATCTCTTGCTGCAGAGAAGATAACATTGATGCTGATCTCTTGCTGCAGAGAAGATAACATTGATGCTGATCTCTTGCTGCAGAGAAGATAACATTGATGCTGATCTCTTGCTGCAGAGAAGATAACATTGATGCTGATCTCTTGCTGCAGAGAAGATAACATTGATGCTGATCTCTTGCTGCAGAGAAGATAACATTGATGATTGTCTACTTGAGAAGGATAACATTACTAATAAATATTTATTCTAATTAATGTTTAATTGTTACAGAAAACTAAATTGACGATTATTTTTTGCTACGAAAACCCCCACAGTGTTAATTAACTCCTGGAAAAAATAACAGGTTATCATTACCTCCCATGATGAATTAGACACATGTCAGGTTTACTTTAATGTTAAAGAATGATATACCATGACGAATTGTTTAATAATAAGAGGAGCCACCATAGGAAGCAACATGGAAATGAAGTGAGGCGAGGTTGGGTCAAGTGATCAGCCAAGGTATAACAGCCTTTTCAGGTCCTTAAGACTTGGCCGGGTCACCACATGGAGAAGATTCGGGCCAGGATGTCCTGGCGAACCTTTCTGTATCTTAAGACTGCAATCATAATAATTTTTAAAGGGGTGGACTGGTAAGCTAGCGGAAGGCCTCGGTCAGATAACCAAAAGCTTCAGCGGCAGGTCATTATATGACTAAGACCCGCGTCAGGAAACACTTGTCCTGTTTCCTGACAAGTCTTACCTAACCTAACCTTAAGACTCCCAACAGCAACCCAGGCTGCTCTTCACACTAGCTAGTCCGGTCATTATATTTTTTTGGACTATTGGGGAAATCCTAGAGAATCTCTCCTGTCATTTGTGATGGCCTGACATTTGTAATGACTGCTCTCGGCTTTAAATGCCGGGATTAATGCAGCTTTTATTGCTATTGTTAAGGTGAGTGCTGAGAGCTGGAAAAGGTCAGTGCTGAGAACTGGTCGCGCCGCCCCCAACTTCCCATCACAGATCTGCTGAGCGCCTGATGTCGACTCTCTGGAGACTCACCAGGGAAGGGTGATGATGGAGGAACCAAGAGCTGGAGACTCACAGGTGTATGTTTCACTAACTTAATGACAGTCTTGCTTTCATCCTCTTCCTGTCTTTTCAACCTTCTTGTAGTTCCTCTTTGTCCTTCTCTCCCTCCGGTATCCCCTTCTTCCCTCTGTCCTCTCATTCTTCCTCCTCCTCCTCCTCCTCCCTTCTGTCATTTTTCTTCCTTCAAGTCGTGCTTCAACTGAGGACACAGGTCAGCAAACAGTCAGCAGAAACTGCACTTAGAAATCACCGGAAATGGGAAAACGAGAAGTTGGGATACTCTCTCTTTGATGGGTAAGACACGTGTGCAGCCTGAGCTGCGAGCTTCATCAGTGGAATACAAAGAATAATTATTCTCGGTATTCGACCTGATGGAGCCTGCCATGCAGACGAACAGTTTCACCAATAAAGATACCAAGTGTTGCACGCGTGTCTTACTCATTTGTGTGTACTATCACCATTTATAATACGATATTCCCTCTCCATCCTTGTGCATCTTAACAGTTCAGAAATACCCTTTTATTACTACCACCACCACTGCATCTACCATTACATTTACTGTTACAGATGCTACTAATCCTACTACTACTCCCTTATTCTCCCTCTTTCTTCCCAACCTAATTTCTGGTCCTCTGCTTTTTCTCGCTTAGTTGTGAATTGACAATGGTGCAAGATGGCCCGAAACGTCATCATAAATTTCCTCTAAGTGTGTGTGTGTTATTGGTGAATTCGTCAAGACTTCCGACATCATCAGAGGTTTAATGTGGAAGTCAGGAAGACATTGTGGCTGGCCAGGGAACATAAATGTCTCCTGGTAATGAAGTGGTAACTCCTTCAAAGTGTTTGTGCTTGTCTCTTACGGTGTTTTTTTTTTTCCTCAGATTTACGGGCGGAATATGTCGTAAATTCAAGGGTCGCAAATCTCGAGTGAAAGTTAATGGTTCCAGAAAACATTTTTCCCTTCACGGCGCATGTTCTTCTTGTTTTCAGATTTCCATTAACCTTGAAGAAACCTGGATGATACGTGAAAGATGTTTTCGGGGTCAACGCCCCCGCGGCTGTGTTCCGGACCAGGTCTGGTGGATCAAGTTCTCATCAACCAGACTGTTACTGATGGTCGCACGCGGACCAGAGCCCGGTTAATCAGGAAACGACTTAAGGACCGTGTAAAGTTCTCTCTTGAAGACATAAGGAATCTGTTAGTAATTCCTCTTATGTACTATAGGACCTTGTTAAAAAGTGTTATTTCTTACCTCTGTTTTTGATTGGGGAATTTTACACCCTCAGGCGAGCCTGAGGGTGTAAAATTTCTGCCTACTGGACTATTACATGGTTCAGTAGGCAGAGAAGTAGGCGCTACCTACTGCCCAGGGCTGTACAATTGTTGTGAAATCATGTGGTTAGCGATCTTGCTTCTTAAAAGTCTTTCAACGATTTTATAGTGTGGGATGCCATTGCTATCGGTCTATAGTTCTTCATTACTGCTTTTTGCCACATTCGTGGAGTGGAGCTATATACGTTGTTTTTAGCGACTGTGGGATGACCCTGTATCTGGGATCCCTCTGGATTAATAAAGACAGGGGTTTCGTTAAGTTCTTTATGAAGACAAGCGTCCACGAGTCCGAGCCTGGGGCAAAATGCGTGAGGATGCACTAGGTTAGGTAAGGTTCGTCAGGAAAGAGGACAAGTGTTTCCTGATGCGGGTCTTAGTCAGATGATGACCCGTCGTTGGAGCTTTTGGTCATCTTACCGAGACCTTCCGCTGGCTTATCGGTCCAACCCCTTTAAAAATTTTGGTCATAGTTATAACCAACATGTTAGTAGAGGATGCACTCTGCTCCAGGCAAGTGGAGTAATGCTTATGTCGAAAATGTTGAGGCTATTGAAACTGTCCATTCGGATAGTCAACCATTTGTCTGATTAACGGCCCACCGAACAGAACAGTACTGAGACTTCAGTAATTCACTCACTTCCTCGCTATCGTCGGTGTACGTTCTATCAAGGGTTCGATACACGATATGATTTTACCCTGGATTTTACATACACGAAAAAAAAATTTCGTTAGATTTCTCTTAATTTCGTTAAACGAAAGTGTCACAGTTGGTATGTTTAGTTGATTTGCTCAGAGTGATATTCTCTTGCTGTGGAAACAGTTTATAATATTTTTTTTCAGCTCTGGCAAACCATACAAGATTTAACTCTATTAGAAATCATCAAGCTACTACTAATGTTGTTTCTGATGTCACTGCCTTTGTTTCTGTCGCTGTGACTGCTGCTGTAGTCTTTCTTCCGTGTCTGATGCTGCTGGTTTTGCCGTGGCTGCTGCCAGCGCTTAGGCTGACTGTCCATGAATAATGTATGAGGTGTCCACTAATATTCGTGCATTTATATTTATTACTAATTCTACTTCCTTCTCTGTTGACTCTACTTAGTGTGTCGCTGCTACATTAGTGCTAGTAGTACTAGTACTTGTTGTTGTTGTTGCTGCTGCTGTTGCTGCTGTTGCTGCTGTTGCTGCTGCTGCCGTAAATGCAACAGCTACCTTGGATACTTTTAACACTAGTTAATTCTGCTCTTATTAACCTAGATCCTGTTACTACCACTACCACCCTAGTTTCTATTACTTCCACTACCCTACCTACTACTACTACTACTACCCTAACTACTTTTGCTACCACTACCACTCTAGGTACATCTAATACCACTGCTACCTGTATCTGTTCCTCATCTTCATCCGGCTGTACCTCTTGATCTTCTTCCGATTGTACTTGTGCACTGTTATCCAACTGCGACCATTACTCATGGTCAGCCTTGCTATTACTAACACTACTATTGATACCGTAGCTACTAATACCACTATCACTACTACTACTACAACCATTACCACCACCACTACACAGGTTACTTCTACCACCACTACACAAGCTACGACTACTTTCAGTACCACTGCCACTTCCCTGAAGACGTCTTGATATACAAACAATAACTGGGAGCTCTGGTCCTGCCTTTTCCTACCTGTATTACCTTTATGTAAAAAAGACCACACATTCTGGATTACGCCATTCTGTTGTGAAGACATTTCATCTATCAGCGACTGTCAATTCAGTGGATTAATAAAGTAAACTGATGAAGTCACTGGTGGCGGGCGAAACGTCTTTGCAATAAAATACCATATCCTGAATATTGCGTTTTATTTATTCACCGTCGGTATAACCTTCCATTGTATTACCTTGAACAACCTTCATTATATTCAACCTGAATTCATTCTATTTTAATACATTCTGCCGTGAACGAAAAAAAATAAGATTCACTCACGTTATTTTTTATGAAAGAAGTATAATTGAATGAGATGCAGTTATACTTTAGGTATAATGCTAGATCATCTCCCGCCTCCTGTGGTTCGTTTAAGTTGCATTACACGAACCGGGAAATCCGAACACTGAGTTGTATTCCAGCCGAGAGTGTCTCGGTTAAAAAAAAAAAGCGATTAAAGTTGATGGTGTCTTGAGAGTTCCTGTTGCTTCCACCATACTCAAGAACTCTCACTCTCTATAGCTCTTTCTTTTACTGTGTGACCTGTTGCGCCAACTTCGACTTTCCTTCTTCGTTCGTTAGTTCACTCTTCATACTACTTCCCTTTGGCAATAATTTTGCCACGAAGTTTGAAAGTTGTGAAAACCAGTCGTGGAACACCAGTGATTTTATAGGTGGGGGAATTAAGAGCAGCATCAGTGATGACATCGGATAGATTTGAAGATGCCTGGTCAGGGATGCTGCCTAAGATGGTACTTATGTTAGGTGTGTAGTGATGACACACACACACACACACACACACACACACACACACACACACACACACACACACACACACACACATTTTATATCTTTCATCACCAGCTCTGTCTTGTTGACTCTGTTACCCTGGCTCACCCTGCTACTCTGCCTCAAACTATGTATCTACATATATAATTACGGTGACTGGGGATCTGTCTACTGTTTGAGTCTGCTGGGATTCCTTGTAGGAATTTCAAACTTATCTGCTCTCAACACTTTCTCTGGAGTGGTGTGGGAGATGGTTGATGGACATACCTGCTCCAGTGTGGTCTTGAAGACCATGTGTGACCTATCAGAGTGGTATTGACTCACGAAATCGTAATGACACGATTGCAAACAATCCCGGCCGGGGTATGGTCAGCGTGGTATTGACCAGGTCTGGGTTACCACTGTGGTCTTAACGATCAGATCTGATTCACAAGTGTGATCTTGGTGATCAGGTCTGATCCACCAGTGTTATCTTGGTGATCAGGAGTGATTCACCAGTGTGATCTTGACCATCAGGTCTGATTCACCAGTGAGATCTTGACCATCAGGTCTGATTCACCAGTGTGATCTTGGTGATCAGGTCTGATCCACCAGTGTGATCTTGACCATCAGGTCTGATCCACCAGTGTGATCTTGACCATCAGGTCTGATCCACCAGTGTGATCTTGACCATCAGGTTTGTGTTATGTATAAAAAATAAAAGGATGGGGAAAATGAGATAGCTAAGGAAAAACCACCCTTAGTGAGAGGGGACGCAGAGACCATAATAAGCTCTATACCACAGGGAAGAATAGTGCCAGGTGGGAGGTGGAGGACAGAGGGTGGACGGGAGGACAGAGGATGAACGGGAGGACAGATGGACGAGAGGACATAGTTTGGACGGGAGGACAGAGGGTGGACGGGAGGACAGAGGTTGGACGGGAGGACAGAGGATGGACGGGAGAACTGAGGATGGACGGGAGAACAGATGGACGAGAGGACATAGTTTGGACGGGAGGGCAGGGAGTGGACGGGAGGACAGAGGGTGGACGGGAGGACAGAGGGTGGACGGGAGGACAGAGGGTGGACGGGAGGACAGACGGTGGACGGGAGGACAGAGGGTGGACGAGAGGACAGAGGATGGACGGGAGGACAGAGGGTGGCCGGGAGGACAAACGATGGACGGGAGGACAAACGATGGACGGGAGGACAGAGGGTGGACGGGAGGAGAGGGTGGACGGGAGGACAGAGGATGGACGGGAGGACAGAGGATGGACGGGAGGACAGAGGATGGACGGGAGGACAGAGGATGGACGGGAGGACAGAGGATGGACGGGAGGACAGGTGGACGGGAGGACAAAGGATGGACGAGAGGACAGAGGGTGGACGGGAGAACAGATGGACGAGAGGACATAGTTTGGACGGGAGGGCAGAGGGTGGACGGGAGGACAGAGGGTGGACGGGAGGACAGAGGATGGACGGGAGAACAGAGGATGGACGGGAGAACAGATGGACGAGAGGACATAGTTTGGACGGGAGGACAGAGGGTGGACGGGAGGACAGAGGATGGACGGGAGAACAGAGGATGGACGGGAGGACAGATGGACGAGAGGACATAGTTTGGACGGGAGGGCAGGGAGTGGACGGGAGGACAGAGGGTGGACGGGAGGACAGAGGGTGGACGGGAGGACAGAGGGTGGACGGGAGGACAGAGGGTGGACGGGAGGACAGGATGGACGGGAGGACAGAGGGTGTTGATTAATGAATATCACGACACTGTACCAGTCTTATTCACCTTCCTGTACACTGAACAATGGGACGAGATTCTAGAAAAAAAAAATCATGGGATCAATTTTTCAGGGGATAAACCGGTCATCCGTTGGCTTAATCAATCATCCAGGGGAATTAACAAGTCATCTAGGGATTAACCAGTCACCCAGGGAACCAACACACAAAACTATACATAAGGTCAGTTGACGAACAGTGTTATTACATAGTGTGGAAGGGAAACTCAAAACTGTTATTATTCTGTCATCCATCCATATATATAATATATATATATATATATATATATATATATATATATATATATATATATATATATATATATATATATATATATATATGTATTTTTTTCTATGAAAACATTGCTACTACCTAGTAAATACGACCTAAGCTCATTTGGTGTAGTTTCCCGTATTTGAAGTAGCTCTTGTTTTCTGTGTATGGCAGGACGGACAGTGTCGGTGTTGTCTGATACCTGACTGTAACTCTCCACTTTATTCTCTTTCAAAACGAGTAGAAATAATTATTTATAAATTTTCTTTTGCATTAGAGCACTTGTTTATAGTGCTATGTGCATATTAGTAGAGTGTGTGTATAATATATATATATATATATATATATATATATATATATATATATATATATATATATATATATATATGTGTGTGTGTGTGTGTGTGTGTGTGTGTGTGTGTGTGTGTGTGTGTGTGTGTGTGTGTGTGTGTGTGTGTGTGTATCCACACATGTCGTGCTGATTAGGTAAAATTTGTCACTTAGCAAGAACTCATTTAAAATTAAGCCGTTTCTAAAACTATCTTTTATACGTTTGAAGATATATATTTTTTCATTTATGTTAATGTAAAAATTAATAATTGTGTACCAAAAGAACCTTAGAAAACTTGCCTTGCTTTAGAATAACAAGCGCAATTTAATTTAACCTAATCCAACTAAATATATTTTAGATAAGTTTACGATAATTTAATAACAAACAAACACAATGAAATGTTTTTTTTGTTTTCGTTAGGTTCAGAATGATTTTTGCAAAATTATTGCATACACAAATTTTCGCTTGCCTTATTCGGCAAGAAGATCGTTGCTATTTAAGCCAAAATCGCAAGTTTTATCTATTCGGCACGATATATATATATATATATATATATATATATATATATATATATATATATATATATATATATATATATATATATATATATATATATATATATTAGTATAATGGTGGAGAGAGACTGACATACCAGTTACACGTTACACTGGTGGGTGGGTAGCGAGGTATGTGACCTGGACAACGAGTGCGTAACGACATATGTGAACCGAATAACGGGTGGGTTCCTCAGCTGTTCTAATCTCTTAAAAATGACTAGTAACATCCTTCACCATCACTTCAGCTACAATAGGACTTGGTCTTCGACCGAGCCGCAGGGACGTTGTTCCCCGGAACGCTCTCCAGGTAGACTCCAGGTTTCCTTCCTTTCATGGACTTTAGCCGAAGCAACACACACATTTAAGCCGAGCTTCCCGTACTGTCCCACACTCCTCAAGGTTAAGGGGATCTCGTTGCCCTAATTACCTCTCCACCAATTCCTCTGTCTTCAAGGTGAAAGTTGCCTCTGTATTCAACTGAAGAAACCTGCTGCGCAGACAACAGTTTTCGTCAATAAAAATACCCAAGCGTTGTACCTATGTCTTATTAGCTGGCCAATACTGTATATTAATAATATAATGATGTCCTGTTTGACGAGGAAGTACTCCTGTTATTGATACATCACCAGTGTGCTGATATCTTATTCGGTGTGATAGTTACACCATATTTCCCCCATCATACTCCATTACGCTGGATGGCGTTCATACAAGGTGCTGAAATATTCAGCCTGAGCTGGGAGACTTCAGTAGTGTCAGCCTGAGCTGGGAGACTTCAATAGTGTCAGCCTGAGCTGGGAGACTTCAATAGTGTCAGCCTGAGCTGGGAGACTTCAGTAGTGTCAGCCTGAGCTGGGAGACTTCAATAGTGTCAGCCTGAGCTGGGAGACTTCAGTAGTGTCAGCCTGAGCTGGGAGACTTCAGTAGTTTCAGCCTGAGCTGGGAGACTTCAATAGTGTCAGCCTGAGCTGGGAGACTTCAATAGTGTCAGCCTGAGCTGGGAGACTTCAATAGTGTCAGCCTGAGCTGGGAGACTTCAATAGTGTCAGCCTGAGCTGGGAGACTTCAATAGTGTCAGCCTGAGCTGGGAGACTTCAATAGTGTCAGCCTGAGCTGGGAGACTTTAATAGTGTCAGCCTGAGCTGGGAGACTAGGACAATGAGGATAATCGTCAAGTATTACGGTAATGGGTGACAACGAGAAAACTCTATGGATAACTCACTCCTTGTTTCAAGTACCTGAGATAAAATTTTATCAGCGTTGTTCTGGGTTTAGTAAGTTAGTCAACTTATTTACATAAGCAGGATTTCAACACATGTTAACGTCAAAATCTATAATAAACTAGTTTCTTCACATATTCTCTTTGAATTTGTTTACAAATATTTTAGATTAGGTTGGATTAATTACAGTTTGTTCATGACAAGCATTTTGGTGAGAACGTACAGCCACTAAAATAGCAAAGAGTATGTTGAATATCGCACTTATGATGTGATTACGTATGGTTCATGTGTCTGGACTGAAAGCCCTTATGTTATTACTTTTTACTTAACTCGTATAATATTGAAATTTCTTATAATTAGTAAGTAATTTACTTATGAATCTCTGGACACTGAAATAGATTCCATTCTAACTTAACTTTCCATGTTTCCTGTATCATCATCCTGCCATTCATATTCACATGAGACACACGACCTTGTGAGTCCAAATATAAGTCATTCTTACCTTGGAACGTTATTATTTGCTGAACGTCAAGAACCAGGCCCGGGGGGTTGCGATTCTCAAAACAGACTACAGGTAACATGGCATCAATACCACACCAGTACTACAGGTAACATGACATCAATACCACACCAGTACTACGGGTAACATGACATCAATACCACACCAGTACTACAGGTAACATGACATCAATACCACACCAGTACTACAGGTAACATGACATCAATACCACACCAGTACTACAGGTAACATGGCATCAATACCACACCAGTACTACAGGTAACATGGCATCAATACCACACCAGTACTACAGGTAACATGACATCAATACCACACCAGTACTACGGGTAACATGACATCAATACCACACCAGTACTACAGGTAACATGACATCAATACCACACCAGTACTACAGGTAACATGACATCAATACCACACTAGTACTACGGGTAACATGACATCAATACCACACCAGTACTACAGGTAACATGACATCAATACCACACTAGTACTACGGGTAACATGACATCAATACCACACCAGTACTACAGGTAACATGACATCAATACCACACCAGTACTACAGGTAACATGACATCAATACCACACTAGTACTACAGGTAACATGACATCAATACCACACTAGTACTACGGGTAACATGACATCAATACCACACTAGTACTACAGGTAACATGACATCAATACCACACCAGTACTACAGGTAACATGACATCAATACCACACCAGTACTACAGGTAACATGACATCAATACCACACTAGTACTACAGGTAACATGACATCAATACCACACTAGTATATCTAAAATTCTGATATCACCCAAACTGAAGCAGTTGCTCTTTACCTCCTTTATAATAGAACTTTTCCGTGAACTCTATTTTCCTCCCGAAGTTGTCATTATTTATGCGGAAACTTACGCGATAAGAGAGAGATCTAGGCAGCTTATGAATATTATCTCTAATAATATTGCTGCCTTGAAGAGGGCGCCTTAACCCAGACGAAGAGGTCCAGTGTGGTTGTGACCTCTACAGTGAGTACACACATTGCCTACAACACTACCTACACCACCACACATACTACTTACACCACCACACATACTACCTACACCACCACACATACTACCTACACTACCACACATACTACCTACACCACCACACATACTACCTACACCACCACACATACTACCTACACCACCACACCACCACACATACTACCTACACCACCACACATACACTACCTACACTACCACACATACTACCTACACCACTACACATACACTACCTACACCACCACACATACTACTTACACCACCACACATACTACCTACACTACCACACATACTACCTACACCACCACACATACTACCTACACTACCACACATACTACCTACACTACCACACATACTACCTACACCACCACACATACTACCTACACTACCACACATACTACCTACACTACCACACATACTACCTACACCACCACACATACTACCTACACTACCACACATACTACCTACACCACCACACATACTACCTACACCACCACACATACTACCTACACCACCACACATACTACCTACACCACCACACATACTACCTACACCACCACACATACTACCTACACCACCACACATACTACCTACACCACCACACATACTACCTACACCACCACACATACTACCTACACTACCACCACACATACTACCTACACCACCACACATACCACACATACTACCTACACCACCACACATACTACCTACACCACCACACATACTACCTACACCACCACACATACTACCTACACCACCACACATACTACCTACACCACCACACATACTACCTACACCACCACACATACACTACCTACACTACCACACATACTACCTACACCACCACACATACTACCTACACCACCACACATACTACCTACACCACCACACATACTACCTACACTACCACACATACACTACCTACACTACCACACATACTACCTACACCACCACACATACTACCTACACCACCACACATACACTACCTACACTACCACACATACTACCTACACCACTACACATACACTACCTACACTACCACACATACTACCTACACTACCACACATACTACCTACACCACCACACATACTACCTACACCACCACACATACTACCTACACTACCACACATACTACCTACACCACCACACATACTACCTACACCACCACACATACACTACCTACACTACCACACATACTACCTACACCACCACACATACTACCTACACCACCACACATACACTACCTACACTACCACACATACTACCTAGACCACTACACATACACTACCTACACTACCACACATACTACCTACACTACCACACATACTACCTACACCACCACACATACACTACCTACACTACCACACATACTACCTACACTACCACACATACTACCTACACTACCACACATACTACCTACACTACCACACACTACATACACTACCACACACTACCTACAACAACACCTACTACCTACACCAACACACATACACTACCTACACCACCACACATACTACCTACACTACCACACACTACATACACCACCACACACTACCTACAACACCACCCACTACCTACACCAACACACATACACTACTTACACCACCACACATACTACCTACACTACCACACACACTACCTACACTACCACACAGACTACCTACACTACCACACATGCTACCTACACTACCACACACACTACCTACACTACCACACATACTACCTACACTACCACACACACCACCTACACTACCACACACACCACCTACACTACCACACACACTACCTACACTACCACACATACTACCTACACTACCACACACACTACCTACACTACCACACACACACTACCTACACTACCACACACACTACCTACACTACCACACACACTACCTACACTACCACACACACTACCTACACTACCACACATACTACCTACACTACCACACATACTACCTACACTACCACACATACTACCTACACTACCACACACACTGCCTACACTACCACACACACTACCTACACTACCACACACGCTTCCTACACTACCACACACACTACCTACACTACCACACATACTACCTACACTACCACACACACTACCTACACTACCACACATACACTACCTACACCACCACACACTAAAATATATTAACCCCTGATATTTTTATACCGCTGTCGGAGCAAGTGTAGAAGTCTTGAAGAAGATACTTGACAAATACCTCCGCCATGTGCTGGATCAACCAAGCTGTGGTGGATATGTGGGTCAGCCAGCCGCTAGCAGCAACAGCCTGCTTAACCAGGCAAGCACCAGATATGCCTGACCTAGGGCGAGGCTGCTGCTGGAATAGGAAAGCTCTCTAATACCATCAGGTTGAACAAATGTGTGGGGGAATTTTTGGGTTAAATGAAGGACTTGCCAAGTATAGCAATAGTGGTTACATTGAGAGAGCACTTTGACAGCCCTGCCAAGTGTGTGCAAGTGGGTCTGTTGCAATGATTCTCCATTATGCTGTGTTTCTTACTCCCCAAGGAATGAAGGAGCTGTGGGTGGTGTCGTGAGGGTTGATAGTAAATAACAAAAAGGCACAATACCGTGACTGGAACGATACACAAATAACCCGCACATAAAAGAGAGAAGCTTACGGTGTCACAAGTATAGTAGCATCTACCGCTGGGGTGAGTGACGCAGCTGGCAGTCACTCCTAAGACTGGAGGACCTGTCATGAGATGGTAGGGCAGTAACTACCATCTGGGACGGTGAGGAAGGCTTGGTGTGGTTTACTCTCAGTGATAGCTGCGAGCACCAACACTCATAAAATAACCATATCGTATTTCAGAGGCCGGAAACTTTTATTGCTTCATATGAAATTCGCTAAAACCAGCCATTTAGGAGACGCGGGGTAAACACACCGACGTACTACAGGATTCTCTTCAGGAGCCTTTTAAGAGGCAGTCGACGCCCTTACAACCTTACCCAGCAGAGATAAGATTCTGCCTCACGAGTATGATAAAGGATCAAATCCTCCAGATAAAGTTTACGGACGAAGATAATGATGTTCGATACATTATAAGACTTATTACTATTATAATCATGGGGAAGCGATAAACCCGTAGAATTATACAGCGCTTGTGGGGGGATGGAAGGTATTCAGGCTTAATTCAGGGAACTGAAGCACAGATCCAATTCCCTAGATCAAGAGCCCCTCACCAGCGTCAAGGAACCTTCCTTGAGGGGTAATTGCCACCCTGGGTACTTGACTGGTAACTAAAAAACCCAGATGTCCCATAGGTAAGTTAGGTAATGCATTTCTTTACTCTTTGGATGGAAGAGGAGTCACATGTGGTAGAGGGTAACTCCATACACAGTTTCAATATGGGGTATGGCATCGGTCGTGACAACATGAATCAATAATGCCAGTCAATACAGTTTTAGAAGCAGGATCAGGAGATGCTATATTGATTCCAACAATCGCCAATTTGCAGGTACACATGATAATGTCTGAAATTGAAATGATTTGGAATGATCTGACTGAGCTGACTCTGATATAGGTTTTTAGGAGGCGCCTGGTGTAACTTTGTGGGCGGAGAGTGTGTTTGGTGGAGTGTGTGTGGTGGAGAGTGTGTGTGGTGGAGTGTGTGTGTGGTGGAGAGTGTGTGGTGGAGTGTGTGGATGGAGAGTGTGTGTGGTAGAGTGTGTGGTAGAGTGTGTGGTGGAGTGTGTGGTGGAGTGTGTGTGTGGTGGAATGTGTGTGGTGGAGAGTGTGTGGTGGGGTGTGTGCGTGGTGGAGTGTGTGGTGGAGTGTGTGGTGGAGTGTGTGGTGGAGTGTGTGTGTGGTGGAGTGTGTGTGGCGGAGTGTGTGTGTGTGTGGTGGAGTGTGTGTGGTAGTGTGGTGGAGAGTGTGTTATGGAGTGTGTGCATGGTGGAGTGTGTGGTGGAGGGTGTGTGTGGTGGAGAGTGTGTGTGGTGGAGAGTGTGGTGGAGAGTGTGTGTGGTGGAGAGTGTGTGTGGTGGAGAGTGTGTGTGGTGGAGAGTGTGTGGGGTGGAGAATGTGTGATGGAGAATGTGTGGGGTGGAGATCGTATGGGGTGGAGAGTATGTGTGGTGGAGAGTGTGTGTGTGGTGGAGAGTGTGTGGGGTGGAAAGTGTGTGGGATGGAGAGTGTGTGTGTGGTGGAGAGTGTGTAGGGTGGAGAGTGTGGGGTGAGGAGTATGAAGAGGGAGGGTGAAAGAGGAAGGGAGGCGGAGGTAAAGGTGAGGGGGTTGAGGATGATGGGAGGGGGAGGGAGAGGGGGGGAGGTCAGGATACTGGACGTGACTTGCTTTTAAAGGTAAGTCTTAGTAGAGTGTTCTTGGCTTGGTGTCAGAGGTTAAGAGTCATGTTATTGTCTGTCTCACACTGCCAACGAGGGAGTCGTTTGGGCTGTTATCCTGGTGTTGCAAGTCTTTGGTTAAGGGTGTTGTTATACTGGCATCACAAGTCTTTGGTTGAGGTTGTTATCTTGGCGTCACAAGAGTCTTTGGTTGAGGTTGTTTTCCTGGTCTTACAAGAGTCTTTGGTTAAAGTTGTTATCCTGGCCTCACAAGAGTCTTTGGTTGAGATTGTTATCCTGGCCTCACAAGAGTCTGGTTGAGGTTGTTATCCTGGCCTCACAAGAGTCTTTGGTTGAGATTGTTATCCTGGCCTCACAAGAGTCTGGTTGAGGTTGTTATCCTGGCCTCACAAGAGTCTGGTTGAGGTTGTTATCCTGGCCTCACAAGAGTCTGGTTGAGGGTGTTATCCTGGCCTCACAAGAGGTGGATGAGTATGCTCTAAACATGTCGTCAGCTGGATCATGTTTGGAGATGGGATCATTCTGGGTTAATTTAGTGTCAACGGTAAAAGCACCGAATTAAGGATAGTGATAAATCTGTTAATTGGGATCATTTGTTGGTGCCACCTGGATCTCTACCTGAAACAAGTGCCACATTAGCCAGATTTGGATGCCTGTTACTTCCAGGCACTGGAAGTAACAGCCTTGTTGACGTGCTTGTCTCACATCAGGCCAGGCTTAAAGAGCAGGATTTTCGACTCTGGTCAAAGGCGTGTCACAAATCGGAAGAGTAACCGGGACCTAGTGTCAGCAGAAGTGTCAAGTGAATGATCCGGGTCTAGTATAAAGAATCCTTGCTCAGTGTCCAAAAATATTTACTGTGATGTCAAGCAACATTAAAATTTGATATAAAAATGTGTGCCAGGCTTCTGTCACGAGAAAATAATTATTACATTTATAAGGAGGGCGCTAAACCCCTGGGAATGAGAAACAATCAGGTTCGACCCAAGGAAAGGGAGGAATGTCTCTCATTCCTTGAATCAAGAGAGCATCTGTGTTAACACATGCTTTAAGAGGGCGTGTCATCTAGCAATGGTTTGGCTTAATGTTAAGAAGAAGGAACCTTGGATTAATGTATGACACAGAAATAGCTGAGTGCCGGGAGGGAAGCCACTGGCTTCATGGTAAGACGGAGGAGAACCTCGGGAGGGAAGCCACTGGCTTGATGGTAAGACGGAGGAGAACCCTAGGAGGGAAGCCACTGGCTTGATGGTAAGACGGAGGAGAAATTGCAGTTATCACCTAATTTCTTGAGAGTCACGTCCTCAGTGAGAGTGTCAGGCGGACGTGCAGGAGGACGAGGCTGGACCACTGGGGATGTGGCGCTGGTCTCTGCGGACCGACGGACGGACGGGCGGACGTAAAGCCTTGCTCCCAGCCTCATCGGGCGGACGGAAGGAACGTACAGAAGGTCTCACTCACTCAACATTAACTCAGAAAGAGCAGAGGAAAAAAGTTAAAAGTAATTCCTGATGGTCACAATGAGCTAAATTTGGAGCGACGAAATCCTAGACAAATATTTTATTACTTTCATTAACGAGACGAAAGCAAGAATGACGGAAGGGATGATGAATGTTATCGAAATTACAAAAATAAACTTTGATGGACGGGGCTTTTAAATAGACATCAGGTTGTGACTCCAGCCAGTCTAAAATTATGTCACCTCTGTATCGGATTCAAAGTTAGTTTTGCCTTCTGCCACCAGGGTAAATATTACAAATTCCTTAACTTGAGTAAATTATCTAGAAAGAGAAGCTTCTGTCTTGTCCTTGCTGATACACGCACACATTCTCTCTCTCTCTCTCTCTCTCTCTCTCTCTCTCTCTCTCTCTCTCTCTCTCTCTCTCTCTCTCTCTCACTCTCTCACTCTCTCACTCTCACTCGTATTCATCATGCTGCCCTCTACCTAAAACTCTTCATTCTCATTAACCGATTTTCTGCATCCATCATCGACAAAATATTTCAGACTTTTACTGGAGTGTACAAGCGGGCACCGCAGGAGGGAAGGTCTTGTTACATCCTAAGAAATTCCCTCCCACTTGCCAACTCATCCTTAACTTTTGGTCTCTTTTGAGAACCCAAGAAACTTTAAAAAGCTTATTACCCTTCCTTTACACCGCAAATATATATATATATATATATATATATATATATATATATATATATATATATATATATATATATATATATATATATATATATATATATATATATGTACATACACACACAGGAATACATTATGTACTTGTATGCTGGCAAAACACTGGTATAAGTTTTTTTTTTAAGCATAAACTTAAATAGTCGAGCAACAATTCTCTAGTGACCTGCCCTGCGCTGCCCTGCCCTGCCCTGCCCTGCCCTGCCCTGCCCTGCCCTGCCCTGCCCTGCACATTTTATTTTCTGTCTTATTACATTTGTCATTTCAGTTTAATTTTCTGGCGCTGTCTGGCTCTGAATCCGAAAATTTTTTAGAAGGTCACCGAAGCATCTTCAATTAAAAATAAATGGTTATAACAATGACCATAATTTTTAAAGGGGTGGACCGGTAAGCCAGCGGAAGGTCTCGGTCAGATGACCAGAAGCTTCAACGGCGGGTCAGCATCTAGGACCCGCGTCAGGAAACACTTGTCTTGTTTCTTAACGAACCTTATCTAACCTATCATCAAAACTACAGTATATATGTGCATATTCTGAGGGAAAGGGTATATATCTTCATGTATATTCACTGAGCGTCGCAGTGTATATACATCGAAGGGTGTATCTCCCAGTATTTTAAGGATTAATAGAACAATGTGTGTGTTTATGTGTGTGTGTGTGTGTGTGTGTATATTTTGTGTGTGTGTTGAAAGTGTATATATATATATATATATATATATATATATATATATATATATATATATATATATATATATATATATATTTACATAATCAAATACATTATATACATTCACAAAAGACTAAATAACATGCTTAGATAAAATGACACTGAAGGTCTCACTTGAGAAAAAAACTTTGGTTAGAGTGGAAGTGTCTGGCTACAACCTACTCGCTGCTGATGCTAATGATGATAACAGGAAAATTAATTTTGAGTATAATGATGCATTTCAGAGAAGATGGTAAACACAGTTTGTTAAAGAGAAAACTTTGCGTTAAAGGTGCAGGGTAAGGCAGCGTAAGACAGGGTAAGGCAGCGTAAGGCAGGGTAAGGCAGCGTAAGACAGGGCAAGGCAGCGTAAGGCAGCGTAAGGCAGGGTAAGACGGGGCAAGGCAGCGTAAGGCAGGGTAAGGCAGGGTAAGACAGGGCAAGGCAGCGTAAGACGGGGCAAGGCAGCGTAAGGCAGGGTAAGGCAGCGTAAGACACGGTAAGGCAGGGTAAGGTTCCCATGGCTTTGTCCTTGAAAACACGAGCAGACTGTTCCCCATTACCCGATTCAGAGCTTGCTATTATTCCCAGACTTTTCCCGACATAATACCCGGCTTCATAGGTAATTTACTACTATCCTCTGGCACTCGTTTCGTCCAGATTTTTCTTTCAAAGATATATAAAAGACTATGAGAGATTTTTCCTCGAGTGTGGTGATTCAGTAAATGTGAAAAAAAGTGTCCATTAGGGCGACAAGGCAGCACCTGCTTCCCTCTGAGGCGGCCAACACCTGCACAAGAAACTGGATTAGTGTGAGATATTTGAGGGAGGTGTGGGGCGCAGGGTGCTGAAGGGAGAAGGGTGTGGAGTATCTCAGGGTACCAGGAAAGAGGTAGGGTGCTTCCTGGAAAGGGAGAGAAAGAGAGAGAGAGAGAGAGAGAGAGGTTAAGAGGAGAGTGCAAAGCCATCAGCAAGGTGAACGATGCACACCCAGGGGAATGCGAAATGTGTTGAAAAAGGGAATCATATGTTTACTGTCTTCTTTCCCCTCTGGTTGCCCCTCTTCCTTCCTCTTCCCTCCCACAACCGCCTGCTTCCCCTCCACTCTAATCCCCTCTTTCTCCTATATATAATTTTTATTGCCCCGCTCTGTAATGGAGGCATCTTCATACAAATTCCGTTTCTCCTGAGTATGGGATAGTCTGTCCTGAGAGATGGTAATTCCCCTGTGATAGAAATTCCAGCTCTGCTGGAAGGAAACCTTTGAAGCTGGCGTAGCTGATGAACCTTTAATGGAATACTTGACTGA
Source organism: Cherax quadricarinatus (assembly GCF_038502225.1). Lineage (NCBI taxonomy): Eukaryota > Metazoa > Arthropoda > Malacostraca > Decapoda > Parastacidae > Cherax > Cherax quadricarinatus. The sequence continues at coordinate 3,042,791 of NC_091308.1, forward strand.
CGCTACTGAAGTCTTCCAGCTCAGGCTGACACTATTGAAATCTTCCAGCTCAGGCTAACACATGTTCACACAGTGTATGTGATGATCCAGCCTGCGTGATGGAATATGACAGGACACCCTAACTAAGCTTTGCTCCCACTGGAACAATCATGTAGAAAGTGTAGCAGCACATTGCTACACCTTAACTACTACTACTACTACTACTACTGCCACTACTGCTGCCGCTGCTGCTGCTGCCGCTTCTTCTTCCTCTTCATCCCCATCCTCCACTCAGGAGTTGGCCTCACAGCTGCCCCACGTACCTCCATGGCCTCATGCCCCACTTTTACTTGATTGATTTTACGGCCAGATAATTACTACTTGCCAGTCCGAACGGACTTATAATTAATATCTTCGCCTGAGTAAATAATGGGGAATTTTCTCCAGAAATTGCCAGTCTGGGGGAAAATTACATTGCTGAAGTGTAATTCTTTGAAGGAATTCCAGATTTTTTTAATGGAATATTAATTCGAAAGGAATTTTTTTTTTTTACAGGACGACCTCAGTGTGCATCGTATATTAATGTTCTTAATAAGCTTAAACATGGAATTTATTTGAGGGTGATGAGTTAAGAATTTATTCATATATATTCCGAAAATGAATACACTGGCAGTGTGCTGTTGATTTGTCCTCGGTGGAAGTTGAAATGTCAAAACAAAAGTTAGCTGTCTTTTCCTGTCACGTTTAATTAAACAGGATGGGCTTCGTATATACGGTAATGAGCTGAAAGACTTCAACGGGGCAATGCGGATATCGTCCGTGTATTTGACAATGGGTTCTATAGCTGCGGAATTTCCTGAGGTTTCACTCCCGTTGAGTTGGTCTTGGACCAGCCTCGTTACTGATGGCGTGTGTAGGCTTGCTACACATATGAGTACAAAGACACAAAATAAGCTCTTACTGGGACTACATTTCGCTCGGGACAATATCATGTGATGGCATCTTTAATTTTTAAATGGGGGAGTCGATAAACCAGCGGAAGGTCTCGGTCATATGACCAAGAAGTTCAAGTCTGGAAGCATTTGTCTGGTTTCCTGACGAATTTTACCTAACTTAGATTTTAAATGATCCGCCTCTGGAGGTCACCGCCCCCTCGACCCAGTCCCACACCAGGCCTCCTGTTTGTTAGACTGGTCGATCAAGCTGTTACTACCCGCCGCCCACATTCCAACATATGCACTACAACCCGGTTGATCAGGAATTGTTTTGAGAAATCTGTCGAGGGTCCTCTTGAAAACAGCTAGGTGTTTATTGGTTATTACAACCCAGGAGTCCAAATGGCCTGTTATCCTGGGTGTAAAGGGAGCAAAATAAACACACCAGAAAAGTTTTGACTTATATTATCCTTCACCAATTTAGAACAGCAATATGTACACTATATACACTATGTACAGTGATAGGTATTAGTGCACTCCACGGTAAGCAAGGCAGAATAGAAGCCGCAAGAGAGCAGACCGTGCTTCAACCAGCTCTAGAATAGGAATGACAAGGGCAGACAGGAGAGTGGTACCCACATAACCTCTGCGATTGCCAAAACCATCTTCTTATTGGCTGGAACCTGGTTACTAGTTGAACGACGGGGCCCCATCGTCAACTCTCAGTCACCTGGTTCGCTGGTTGGGGGAAATAGCCTGTAAATGAGGATGTGTACATGCGCCGAATAAAGGTTACGTACTCTTTACATGCCACATTGGTAATCCCTATTATGCATGAAAGGAGGGACGTTGAGGAGTCGTGGTCCCTTAACACTTAATATGTTCTCTCTCTCAGTTCTCGCTCCCCTACTTTTCATTGGAGGTATCATGTACCGTCTGAAAAGTAGTAATATCGCTGAGCAGGTTTGGTATCAGTATCTTTCAGGTGTAGATTAAGATGTATCTTTCTCGCCTACGTTCCACGGAGTACAGTTCTAGGGAGTTCAAGCGCTCCCATGCAATCTAAGTGCTCTCTATACATTCTCCAGCTCAGCTATTTCACCTGCCTGAAGGTGGCCATTAGTATACAGCAATACTCCAACCTAGAGAGAATTTGTGACCTTGGTTAGGTTGAATTTATCATTTTAAGTTTAGGATATTTTATAAATAGGGTTTATGGTTCGAGCCCTGATCCATTCTTCTGTGTATTCTTACGAGTTTACCTTGAGTTTACACAAACATGCATACATTCATACATACATACATATACTCTCTCTCTTCCAGAGAGTTAGATAATAAAGAAGTGTATGCCACTATTTGCAATTGAAGATAATGCGTGCCAAGGCTGAAAGGTGCCCTGGTTCTGTTCAGTGGTGTCTGTTGTACCGATAACCGATTCCAGGCACCGTCGTCGAGATTGGATTCTAATAAGTTTGGCGTCTTCAAGAGTGAATGTTCAGGTGTTTGTTCCGATAAATCGTATATTATGATTCCAATATAAAGGTTATGCTGAATATTGTGTTACGATAACCATACCTCTCAGTATTATGTCTCTACATCTTGGCAACACAGGTAATCAAATTCATTCAGCCTATTTATAAAGATTACCCCAATATGTTGCCTCTAATATTCAGTGTTAATTATGTTCGCCTGTCCTGTACTGTACACACTGCTTGATAGTCTTTAGTATTATAAATGAAGAAACACTTGGGGCGAAACGTTTCTTCATTATTTTGAACTGTGCGTAAATATCTTAATCACTATCCTAAATTACCTGACTTTTAATCATGGGCGGTGTGGATCCTATCAGGACATGAAATATTAGGAACGTGAACTTGTGTGTAATCATAGTGATAGATCAGCCATGTTGTGATGGCTGTGTAAACCCACGAGCCACCAGACCTGGAAAATTCTGGAGGAACTGGTTCCAAATCTCCTCACAGAAATCACTCCCTCCGAGGGCAAGGGCCTAGGATGGGCTGGGAATGGTGAAAAATAAAACCTTGAAACCCATGACATTTATGTCAGTTGTAGTGCGTCTGAGCACAGTTTCCACGCTGACAGATGTAATCATGCTAGCCTCTTCGTTAAACTGTGTGTTCTAAGGAACTCTGAGCATGATAATGGCACATTCTGCTGACACATCTTTATTGCTGGTCAACTCTTCTTGGATGCTACCATCTTATATCCCTTTAACATTGTAAACATCTCTTCCTTAATGAGGCACAAATGGCCTTGAACCTTGATATTAATTACCTGTATGTATAAGAGAATTACCCAGGTAGAGAGGTGCCTACTCTGTTACTGTCTCTTATCCTTCCTGTGTCTGTCCTTCTCCTCTCTCTCTCTCTCTCTCTCTCCCTCTTCCCCACTCTCTCTCTCTTCACCTCTCGTCTCTCCACCTTCAGCAGCCGCAATTGTCAAGGAGAGGTAATTCCCGGACGAGGGATGCTGACGTGACCACGAGATGGTGAGGGATTATTGAGGAGGACCAAGGGGTGGGCTGGGGAGGGGTTGGGGAGGGGCTGGGGAGGGGCTGGAGAGGGGCTGAGGAGAGGCAGGAGAGGGGATGATGGCTCTGGCTTAACGAGGCTTCGTTAAGGACAGATATGTTGGTGTTACCGCTGCCCCCTTGATGCTTCCCACCTTCCATCACCCCTCCACCACCCTCTCCATCACCCCTCAACCACCCTCTCCATCACCCCCTCAACCACCCTCTCCATCACCCCCTCAACCACCCTCTCCATCACCCCTCCACCACCCTCTCCATCACCCCTCAACCACCCTCTCCATCACCCCTCCAAATTGGTGTCCAGGCTGGTTTCCGCCGAGTTATTGCAACAATGAACTTAGATTCGATGTTTGTACATGCACTTAGTTGCAGGGATAAAATGTTTCAGTATCTTTACAAATTCCATTTCTCCCATGTGAGAAATTAGTCATCCTGAGAGATATATACCTTACCTTTGATGAGTTCCGAGAGTCTTTCTATTCTCAGAGCCCGCTCTTGAGCCAGGCTTGTGTGGTGATTTTCTGGTCAACCAGGCTGTTAGTGGTCCGCTGACTCATATATCCATCACAGCCTAGTTGATCTGGCACCTAGTGAAGATATTTGTCCAGTTTCCTCTTGAAGACTTTTACACTTGTCTCACCAATGTGGAATAGTCTAGGACTACGGATGTTCGTAGAACGTTCTATTTTTGTGCCCACGGCGCCCCTGCTTTTCACTGGGTTTATTTTGCACTTCCTCCCATATCTCACTATTATGTTATGACAGTGTGCAGATTTGGGACAAGACCCTCAAGTACTTCCCAAGAATATATTATCATTATTATCTCCGCTCCAGTACTGGTCTGTAATTTTTGGCTAGCATTCTATCTCCCTTATACAAAGGAGCTATGTCTGCACTCTTTCAGGCCTCTGATATTTCTCCAGAGAATACTGAGGGCTCGTCCTAGTGGTATTTTGCACTTTTTTATACATAAGGAATTTCATGAATCTGGTCCAGGTGCTGAGTGATCGGGCATGTTCTGAATTTCTTATTCGAATTCTAGGGGATTAGGACTATTGTCAGTTATTTGGTTTGCACAGCCCTCAGATGGAATGATAAAAGGTTTCTGCATTCTTCACCCAGCTGTCATTTAGTGGGTTGCTGAACATCGACTCATATTGGCCTTTTAGAATTTTGCTCATTTCCTGTTCATCACTATATGAACCTTCTCGTATTAATAGAAATACGTGGGGGTCCTTGCAATATCCTGGATGACTTTTTGTTCCCTTTGTACTTCTTCTGTTTGGTACGACGGCTTAAGATTTTGCTCTAATTCGGTGATTTGTCGGCTGAGACAAATCACCGTGACATATTCACATTTTCTTCTTTTGTATCATCTCCGATGCTCTCTTTCTGTATCAAATATTCTTCTAGGTTTCCTCTATGGTACATATTTAAAACAGACCTTGTATATGTCTGTGTTCAGCTTTTCCAGGCACTGGCGAGGATTTAGGTTGCTCATGTCTGTTTCCCAGGACATGTCTGATAGTTCTTGGTTTATCTTGTCCCAGTCAATTCTGTGGTTGTTGAAGTTGAACTTACTGAACATCCCGTCTCTTACATTATTGCTGGAGTTCCCTAACCCTGAGTTTATACTCTTTTGTATTTCTATGATGCTATGGTCGGAGTATATTGTTTTTGTGATTATATCTCTGATTAGTTACTCGTTGTTTCTGAGAATTAAATCCGGTGTATTTTCACTTTTAATGGGATCAGTAATCTGTTGGTTCAATGGAAACTTTTCACGAAGCTTCATTAGTTTTCTCGTATGTAGCTGCTGAACCAGAAAGCTTCCAGGAAATATTTCTGGTATAATACACAAATAACCCTCACATAGAAGAGAGAAGCTTATGACGACGTTTCGGCCCGGCTTGGTCCAAGTCGGACCGTAACATCGTCGTAAGCTCCTCTCCTATGTGCGAGTTATTTGTGTATTGTTCTAGACACGGTATTGTGCCATTTTTTTCTTTATTTCTGGTATAATGTTGTAATAAACTATCTTCCACTTTACATTTAGGAGGTTGAAATCTCCATGGAAGATAATATCTGGTGTGGGATTTTCCAGCCTTTCACGACAACTATGTATCTTCCTTATCTGATCTGTGAATTCTTCAACCGTTCCTGACGGTGGTTTATATACCAGGATAATTACCAGATTTATATTTTCTACTTTAATATCTGGAATATCTACTGTATCATCCGTTCAATTCAGTAGTTCTAGGCAACAAAACGTATCTTTCACGTACAGTCCTACTCCTCCCTGTGATAAATTAACTCTGACAGATCTGTATATGTTATAGTTTTTAATCGTTATCGCACCGTTGAAAACATCCCTTGTGTGTGTTTCTGCAAATTCTCCAAACATGGCATTCACTTCTGTGAGAAACCCACTATGTCATTTTTATTTGATTTCAAACCCTGAATGTATGCCAAAAGGGAGCAGGGTTTACCACTTGAGATGTATTGGTTTAGTGTGTGCTTTCTTGGTACTACCGGTGATGTACTACTTCGTGTACATACCCTCTGCTTTCTCCAGTATTGATTGTGCATTTCTAAATTGTACATTCGACCCTGGTGAGTGTATGATTGACCTGGTTTGTCCCACTGTTGTGTACCTCTGTCTCACCTGTAGTATTTCCTTGCTTGTGCCCTTTGTGGGGGGTCTGAGTGTTTCATTTTTCCTCTAAAAAAAGAATGCTGTACATTTTTCGTCCCCATGCTTTCTCTGTAGCGCCGCGTTTCTTTCTTATGGTAGTCTGAGTAGCTAATATCATAAAATTCTGAGCTGCATTGAGGCTTCGCACATCTCTGGATGGAAGTATCTGCATTTCTTTTCAAAGCGACACTTCCCGTTCCTTATGTGGTGTGTTGATATCAGCATTTTCTCCCATATATGCAGATGTGCCTCATCTGCCCAGACTCTTGCTCCAGAATTTTCCAGTGGTAGAGATTGTGATTCATTTTTCTCGCCTACGTTCCAGCGAGTTTAGTTGAATGGACTTCAAACAGTCCCAGAGATTTAGGTGCATAATTTATAACGATAGTGGAAGGTCTTCGTATATTCTCCATCTCTGCAATTTTGCCTGCCTTGATTTGAAGAGATTCATCATTGACTTGGCATCTCGTGCTTCGAAAGTTCTAGTTATCCAGCTTATCATTTTTCCCTGCGGTTGTGATAGTAACATTGTTGTGATACTTGAAAGTGACATTTGATATTATCACTTCTGTGTTCCTTCATGTTCATCATCTGCTCTGAGTGATTCAACTTCGTTTTATACACTGTGTCACCCCCTGTACCACTCTGTGCCATCTTTACTTTGTATCCACTCACTGTATCACCCTTTCACAACCTAAATCACGATGTCCACCACACCAGTCAGTGTTGCTCCTACACTACACGGTGAGTTGTGGTGGTGAACAAGTATCATCGTTGTTATCACTGAGTCTCATCACGCCAGGATTTCTTCACTTCATTCAGCGACTCCAAATTACGACTGCGGTTCACTTGGTTGATTCATAATTTGTGTGGCGGGCCGCTGCTCGTGTGTTGAGCATTTACAAGCATAGTTATCACAGCTTGACTCCGAATTTACAATCTGTGGCTCATCGTCTTAAGAAACCTGTGCGGTGGCCTGGCCAGTACACACACACATTCCGAAGACTACTATTACTACTTATTAAAGGTTTATAGGGCCACTGACGGCTTACACCGTATCGAGCCCATTCCGCAGACCGTTGTGAGGCCTACAGAGATTTCGATATCATAAAATTTAATTCTTCTGAATAATTCTGGTTTCGACTCGGACAACTGTATCCATATTCCTAAGTGCTACGTACTCCTTTCTCCATGTCATGGGCAGGGTTCAGCCTTACTTTGTACTCCCGGCCGTTCCCGGCTGCACAGATGCGTCCCATACGACGGACGAATCGCGAGAGTATGTAAACACTAGGCTAACGTTTTACCACCACTCTTCTGGAAGCAAGGCTCGTACTGAATGAGCCGTCGCAGCCCTTTAAAAGCAATAACAACAACTGCCAGGCCCTGTCTTAAAGTGATTTTCAGTCGTGATTCGTAACTATCGAGTGGCGGAGTTTCGACCCAACGGGCACTACCTCTTACCGTCTCAACTGATTGGCCCAGCAGGTCCGTTGCTCACCATGAGTTATGTACGAACAACATCGCGCATATTTTCACGTGAAATATTGACAATTAGTTTAATTAGTAATTTATTTAATAGCAGATACACAGCGGGTCTGAGCTATTGCTTTCACGGGTGACACTGTCAGCTGATTGGTGGTGGCCAGGTGGCACCACCAACCAGTATTGTCTTAAACCAGCTAGGTTTAACAACTTCTTCAAAACTTCTAGAATTACTAGACAGTAGTTGATCGTAAGATGTTGACAATCTCACGGGTATCCCTAAGAGAATTTCTATACTATTGAACGGTGATCAAGAGTGACCTATTGTATTGGTTGGCATGATTTGTCTGACAGATGTGGCGTTGCTTCAGTATGAGTGTAAGTTCCACTTCACACCAGAAAATACTTCAACACGTATAACACTTTATACAGTATATTTGAAACAAGTTTGACTTTTGAACCATCTCTCTCTAACGCTCAAGACTCCGAAGTTCTTTTTCTAGAGTGGTCACAAAGGCGAGACCACAATTATGAGTAACATTAGCTATCTACATAAAGCAAGCGTCGTTCGCTAAACTTGTACTACAGAGAGTCACAATTTGCTTTTAAATTAAATATGCCAGGAAGTCTGGCTCTGGAGCGGGACGAAACCATCAGCAGGCAGACAGGTAGGTAGGTAGGTAGGTAGGTAGGTCAGTCAGTCTCTGGAGACTTGCGGCATGACCCTAACACCCAAGATCAAATTGACATCAGCACCCTAGTTCAAAATAGAACTGGTTATTCAAATATAATACCTAAGGTTTAGTGTGCTGCCATTTCCCCCACGCAGAGGTCACTGAAGTTTGACCATACAAGATCACCTCGGACCTATTTCTGCTTTCTACACCAAGACCAAGACGTGATATAATTCTCACGACGGAAGACAACGTTGGCCAGTGATCGTAACAGACTTGGTCACACACTGTCAACAATTAAGCTTTGTCCCCTTCAGATTACTGTGTCCTCTGCACTAATACTGAAGCATAGATTAACATTTGTTATTTTTGTATCTGATTGTAGTATTTAATAGTAGCTACTAAGGTTGTAGCAAAACAAATCCAAAGATATAATCGTAAGCTAAAATGTTAATGTTGAAGACTGGAAAGTTTAACATTCTCGTAAACCAAATTAATCATCCTTTAGTTATTAGTTAATAAAGTATCTCAATACTGTCACGTAATACTGTAACATAAGTATGGTAATAATAACCATCTGCATCAGCAGTGTTGGTTACACAGTGATCGTAGCACAGGTGGTCACAGTAATCGTAGCGGAGGTGGACATTCACTGTGATCGTAGCAGAGTTGGTCACTCTCACACAATGATCGTATCAGTGTTCACGTCCCCTCCGCCCTCCACACAATTACCGTAGCAGCTCTGTAATGAGGCTGGCCAGAGTTGAAGTGTCACCTTTAAGAAGCAACAGAGCAGTGCCGCGGCTGTGCCAACTAGGCACTATTGTTCCTGTATATCAAGTCAACAATGGCAGCCCTACGCTTCTTACCTTTCCACTAAAAAAAAAAATAGACGCTATTCAGTAATTTTTCTGGAACTATTCTTCTCTGAAGGTTCGCTCTTTTTCTCTCTTCCTCGACCAGTAACGTGTCTTGGGTTTGGTAGTATATTTCTCGGTAAGACAGTCTTTTTAAAGATGTATATTGTATGTGTACAAAGAAGTTCCTCTGACTGTTTCTCACATCAACTAAGAACCGAAATTTAACTTTATTATGAGAGTCTAGATAAGTAAAAGTCTCAAGTCCGTGGCTAGAATGATTGACAAATATACTCTGGACTTAATAGCGGTCCAGGACGGACCATTATTAAGTCCAGGATGGACCGAAACGTCATCAATGTGTGGGTTATTTATGGAAAAATTAAAAAACTAACTCATGAAGCCTAGATAACTTAACATTAATGATAAGTGAATAACTGATTAATATTTCTGAGGATCGTATTGCAAACATAGCTCTTTAAGAACTAACTCTCACATAATGCATATGATATGCCTATCTGTATTGACTTTGAAAAATTTTCTACTCTCTGAGTCCGGCCTGAGTCCAGACTTTCCTGTTGATTGTCCCTTAAACCAGGCTGTTGTTGTGGACTAGTATAAAAGATCCTCTTGGGTATTGGAAACGGACAGGAGTCTAGTGGCAGAATGGTTTTGTCTTATATGTATTGCGATATATTCTCGAAACCGGTCACAGGTATGTTACGGGTGCAGTGCAATAAGTCTCCTCGTTCTTGTAAACACAGTATATCATATATACAAATGCGATATGTTGACACGAGTGAGGCTGTGGAACTTCCTGATAGCACACTCGGAGAATTACCAACGAGCCTCTCTCTGGCTGTCTTCAAGAGAACTTGACAAGTTCCTCAGATGAGTTCCTGAGAAACCAGATTGTGGTTCGAACGTTGGAATGCGTGTGACCAGCAGTAAGACCTTGGCTGATCAGTCCTCGATCCACCAGGAGGCATGGTATGGGACCAGGCCGCGGGGACGTTGACCCCAGTAACCATCCTTCAGGTTGTGAAATTTTATTCGACAAAATACACCGCTTCTTGACGCGGGTGAGTCGCACTTCTTGCTGACTATAAATTATACTCACATGAACGAGGATTTCAACTGGTTTCCCAGTCACACCATATAAAGAGAGTATACAAGTAGCTGAGTATCCAGGACACCTGTTTCTCTCTTCGTCGAGGCTATTCAGTCACCGCGCCTCCCTCTGTCTCACTAATATATGCACCAGGAAGTAACGCCCTCCTTACTAAGCTGATTCATCCTGCGTGCCCCTTCACCTGAGATCGGCAGCGGCTCATGTATCATGCAACACCTGCCTCCGACTCTCATGGCTCACATTATAAATACCTTCAGTAATTCACCCACTTTGCTCCCTTCTTACTCAACTCTCTGGTTTCATAACTCTCGTTATCTGTGCTAATCGTCGTCAGTGTTCTTCATAGCCCGCACCAGTTTGCCACATTTTAATATGATATCGCCGGGAATTTAATGAGTTTGTGTGTGTTTATTATACGGACAAAAATACACTAAACCCGGCTGGGTCACAGCAGCAACTAATCTATTCCTACTTTTTTTCTCTGCGTAGATTTGTTTCAGAAAGTAATAAACGAGGCTATATATAAAAAGAGTGTAATTTCAGTATTAAAAATCTGTTATTTAAAAAAAAATTTTTTTGTGTGTGTTTATTAATTTTGTCATCTCTCTTAATAATAAATTTGCATATTTTTACATCACTTTCACTACCCTGAAAATATCGTGCCGACGGCTGGAAGCCTCTTATTATACTTTTCTCCATTTTTTTTTACAGGTTGATAGACATTTTTTCATTGGTATTGAATGTAAAAAAAATTACCTAACCTAACTTAGAAACCTCACCTAACAAAATCTCATGTAACCTAACCTAAACTATCCTAAGCAAACCAAATAAAACCAAACCTCACCTAACCTAACCTAAAATAACCTAACCTCACCTCACTTCACCTAACCTAACCTCACGTAACCTGACCTAACCTAACCTAACCTAACCTCACGTAACTTGACCTAACCTAACCTAACCAGACCTAACCTCACCTAACTAAACCAAATCAAACCAAACCAAACCAAACCAAACCTCACCTAACCACACCTCACCTAACCTAACTTAACCTCACCTAACCCCACCTAACCTAACCTCACCTAACCTAACGTAACCTAACCAAACCTAACCAAACTAAACCAAACCTCACCAAACCAAACCAAACCAAACGTCACCTAACCTAACCTAACCTAAACTAACCTAACCTAACCTCACCTAAGCTAACCTAACCTAACCTCACCTAACCTAACCAAACCAAACCAAACCAAAGCAAAGCAAACCAAACCTCACCTAACCAAACCAAAACTCGCCTAACCAAACCAAATTAAACCAAACCTCACCTAACCTAACCTAACCTAAACTAACCTAACCTCACTTAACTTAACCTCACCTCACCTAAACTAACCTAACCTAACAAAACAAAACCTCGCCTAACCTAACCTAACCTCACTTCACCTAACCTAACATAGCCAAACCTAACCGAACCAAACCTCACCTAACATAACCTCACGTAACCTAACCTAACCAAACCTAACCAAACCAAACAAAACTAAACCTAACCTGACCTAACCTAACCTAACCTAACCTAACTTAACCTTACCTATCCTAACCTAACCTAACCCAACCCATCCTAACCTGAAACCTAACCTAACATCTCCTAACCTAACCTAACTTAAAACCTAACCTAACCTGACCTAACCTAGCCTCACCTAACCTCGCCTGACCTAACGTAACCTAACCTCATCTAACCTAAGCTCACCTAATCTAACCTCACCTAACCTAACTTCACTTAACCTAACGTAACCTCACCTAACCTCGCCTGACCTAACCTAACCTCACCTAATCTAACCTCACCTAACCTAACTTCACTTAACCTAACGTAACCTCACCTAACCTCGCCTGACCTAACCTAACCTCACTACACCTAACCTAACTACACCTAACCTAACCTGACCTAACCTAACTTGACCTAACCTAACCTCACCTCTCCTAACCTAACCTTACCTAACCTTATCTAACCTCACCTAACTTCACCTAACCTGACGTAACCTAACCTGACCTCACCTAACCTGACCTAACCTAACCTAACCTTACCTCACCTTACCTAGCCTATCCTAACCTCACCTAACCTCACCTTACCTAACCTAGCCTCACCTTACCTAACCTTACCTAACCTAACCTCACCTTACCTAACCTTACCTAACCTAACCTCACCTTACCTAACCTCCCCTTACCTAACCTTACCTAACCTAACCTCACCTAACCTCACCTAACCTAGCCTCACCTTACGTAATTATTTTTAGTCAAATTCTACTAAATATACCAGAGATCATTTTATTTTTTTGTATTGCTTTAAATAAGCGATATATGAATAAAACAGGTGTTTGTTCCTTTATCGGAAACATCTACTGACTTGGACCGGCAGCCAGTCTGCTCCTCGCTGCTGGTAACCTGTTTCCCTTAACTAACTCCAACCACTTAACATTCATTGCTAAACTTATCCAGGCAAATTTTCGGCTTCTAATTTCCCTGTGTGTGTGTGTGTGTGTGTGTGTGTGTGTGTGTGTGTGTGTGTGTGTGTGTGTGTGTGTGTGTGTGTGTGTGTATGTGTGTGTGTGTTTGTGTGTGTGAACGCGCGTGCGCTTGCATGCATCAGCAAAGAGGTTTTTCAGCGATTTAAAAAATCGCATGTTGTTGATGGGCTAATCTTATATTATGTAAACAAGATCACAGTACAAAGGAAGGTGGTAGCAGCGAGAGCAACTGAATTAGTCCACCGGATGACAGTATCTCTCTCAGTTGTTATGCAAATTCAATTTTCCCCCAACTTTGAAGCAAGGTAGAGTGATGCCTCGAGTTCTGTATATATTAATGTTGTCCAAACATTCTTCAGCTAATTAACCGAGGGCGCCCTGTTACTGTATGCAGATTTAGTACAAAGCTTTTAGTCTGTTTATAGAGCAAGAATTTCACCTGCCAACAGACTCTGTGAAGATCTGACATGTTGTAGAGAATGTGAACAGTCAGTTCCATTATGTAGAATACATGAATGGCCTCACACTTTATGTAGAATATGCAAAGAACAAAAAAATAATTATGTAGCTGCAACAAAAAAAAAAAAACTCACATGGGAGTGGAAACGTTTAACGTTGTTTCGGTCCGTCCTGGGTCATTATCAAGTTATAACTGGGCGAGAAGGAGCAGAGACAGCTAGGAGATAGGACTGGAGGAGGGAAAACTAAAATATATTAGTGGTAGAAGCGACGGCGGCGGCGGCGACTGCAGCAGCTGGGTAGCATTAGTAACAGAGTAACGACAATAAATTTGCACCTCAAAGCTGTGGAGATCACACTGACTCACCACTAACATCTGCCACCAAGAGGACAGAGAAACACTACAGTAGTTCAACTGACCTAAGACAGCAAAATAAAAAGAGGAGAAAACAGCAAAGGCAGAAGATAGGAAAGGCAAATGGAACACAGAAGATAGGTAAAGAGGAACGGAGAGAAGGAAGCAAAGGCCAGGTGAAGTCACGAAGTGTCCTGAAGATTAGAGCATTTGATAATGTATTGAGAAAGGCAAGTATGTACAGAAATAAAACCAGGACTAAGATTCAAGTTAGGAATGTTATGTATAAGATCTGATTCGACAAGACAGTTGTCAAGGCTAGAAGAGTAGATTAAATTAGCAGAGGCCATTATTAGCATTGGCAAGGCGAGCACTTCTCTTGTTCTCCTGAAGTCTGTCGGAAAGAGACCGGTTGGTTTCATGGTGGCACTGGAGAGGGCAGGAGGAGCAGGACGGAAGCATCAGTACCGTGAGGACAAGTATGAATTAGATCACTGCGAAGGGTGTTACCCACTACCTTATTATTACTACTGTTGCTACCTTTACTACTACCACTTCTACGGCTGATTCTGCTACCATTTCTACAAATTCCTCTGGTTTTCTTTGTGTTTCTCGCACTTATGTCACTTAACAAGCTTCAAGGACGGACCTTAACGTCGTCATAAGTTTATTCCTGAGAATTCATGTAAAATATACATATAAAGTGTTCTCAAACTGAACACAAAACAATGACACATTATACAGAGCATATAACAGTGTGATGCATCATATAGAATAACAGAACAGTGACACTTTATGCAGGACACAAACTGTTCTGACACTTAAGAAAATATAAACACTACGACACCTCATATAGAGGTAATGAAAGAAATTGACTCTACTGGCGAATTATAATTTATATTTCAAGAGTTGTATATTAAATTATACCTTAATAAAAGGTAATCGAAAATTTTAATTACACAAATCTAAAACAACTTCAGATTATATACTGCAAATCTTTGCAGGATTACAGAAGTAATATAAACATTCTCACCACGAACTATACTTGTTTTCCCTCAAGATATATACTACAATCTTTTTCCCCTGCCTCCTTTTTCTCGGGATATTTGTCTGTGGGATACTCGACACTTGAATATATCGTTGGTGTGTTTGGCTCAGCTACGAGGAAGGGAAAGGCATCATCATAACATATATACCAATACGAGGAGCATTGAAGCAAGTTATGGACAGTTTATGGGTTATAGAATTTCGTGCCACCAGCGGTCAACAACAACACAAGTCACACACACACACACACACACACACACACACACACACACACACACACACACACACACACACAGGTAATCAGACTGAGGAAGGGTGATGGGGAATTCAAAAGCAACGACCGAGAGGTATGTCAGGAGCTCAACACGAGATTTAAAGAAGTATTTACAGTGGAAACCAGTAGGACTCCAGGAAATCAGAACAGGGGGGTACACCAGCAAGTGCTGGATGAGGTACATATAACCAAGGAGGAAGTGAAGAAGCTGCTATGCGAACTTGACACCTCAAAGGCGGTGGGACCAGACAACATCTCTCCGTGGGTCCTTAAAGAGGGAGCAGAGATATTGTGTGTGCCATTAACAAAGATCTTCAACACATCATTTGAAACTGGGCAACTCCCTGAGGTATGGAAGATGGCAAATGTAGTCCCAATTTTTAAAAAGGGAGACAGACATGAGGCACTAAACTACAGACCTGTATCACTAACGTGTATAGTATGCAAGGTCATGGAGAAGATCATCAGGAGGAGAGTGGTGGAGCACCTGGAAAGAAACAAGTGTATAATTGACAACCAGCATGGTTTCAGGGAAGGAAAATCCTGTGTCACAAACCTACTAGAGTTTTATGACAAGGTGACAGAAGTAAGACAAGAGAGAGAGGGTTGGATCGACTGCATTTTTTTGGACTGCAAAAAGGCCTTCGACACAGTTCCTCACAAGAGGTTACTGAAAAAGCTAGATCAGGCACACATAACAGGAAAGGCACTGCAATGGATCAGAGAATACCTGACAGGGAGGCAACAACGAGTCATGGTACGTGACGAGGTGTCAGAGTGGGCGCTTGTGACAAGCGGGGTTCCACAGGGGTCAGTCCTAGGACCTGTGCTGTTCTTGGTATATGTGAACGACATAACGGAAGGGATAGACTCAGAAGTGTCCTTGTTTGCAGATGATGTGAAGTTAATGAGAAGAATCAAATCGGATGAGGATCAGGCAGGACTACAAAGAGACCTGGACAGGCTACAAGCCTGGTCCAGCAACTGGCTCCTTGAGTTTAACCCTGCCAAATGCAAAGTCATGAAGATTGGGGAAGGGCAAAGAAGACCGCAGACACAATATAGTTTAGATGGCCAAAGACTGCAAACCTCACTCAAGGAAAAAGATCTGGGGGTGAGTATAACACCGAGCATATCTCCTGAGGCGCACATAAATCAGATAACTGCTGCAGCATACGGGCGCCTGGCAAACCTACGAATAGCGTTCCGATACCTCAGTAAGGAGTCGTTCAAGACACTGTATACCATTTACGTCAGGCCCATACTGGAGTATGCAGCACCAGTTTGGAATCCACACCTAGTCAAGCACGTCAAGAAATTAGAGAAAGTGCAAAGGTTTGCAACAAGACTAGTCCCAGAGCTACGGGGATTGTCCTACGAAGAAAGGTTGAGGGAAATCGGCCTCACGACACTGGAGGCCAGGAGGGTCAGGGGAGACATGATAACGACATATAAAATACTGCACGGAATAGACAAGGTGGACAAAGACAGGATGTTCCAGAGATGGGACACAGACACAAGAGGTCACAGTTGGAAGTTGAAGACTCAGATGAATCGAAGGGATGTTAGGAAGTATTTCTTCAGTCATAGAGTAGTCAAGCCGTGGAATAGTCTAGAAAGTGAAGTAGTGGAGGCAGGAACCATACATAGTTTTAAGGCGAGGTATGATAAAGCTCATGGGGCAGGGAGAGAGAGGACCTAGTAGCAATCAGTGAAGAGGCGGGGCCAGGAGCTATGACTCGACCCCTGCAACCACAAATAGGTGAGTACACACACACACACACACACACACGGACGGACGCAAGCTGTATTATTATAATCAAGGGGGAAGCACTAAACCCGGAGGATTATACAGCGCCTGAGGGGGGGATGTGGAAGGCATTCAGGCTTAATTCAGGGAACTGGAGCACAGATCCAATTCCCTAAATCAAGAGCCCCTCACCAACATCAAGGAACCTTCCTTGAGGGGGACGCACGCTGTAAAACTCACTTGTGTCACGGCTGGACGCTAGAAGGTTGACCTAACATTCTCTGGTAGATATCAATGATAACAGATATCGCATTGTAAGAGTGAAGTTTTAAATAACTCACTGATGTTTTACACGGAATGAAACTTTGTGGTAACACAAGTATGTTTTGCAACTTGTGTCTTTCTACACTTGTTAACAGGGAAGGACTGAATGTGGCAAGTACCTGCCTAGCATGGGCCATTAGGACTGCGGCATAAAAAAGAAACTCACTTTTTAGGAAGGCCTCTTGTAGTTTTTTGCCGCGATAAAATGTCAGAGAATATTTTATTAATAGTATTACAAATATTCTAATATTATATTTATACAAAGCGTTAAGCCCATGTGAATCATTGAGATCAAAAACTGGCGGAGGCTCGATCCTGTACACGAGACAATAGTAACCAGGCTTCCCCATTATTACGAGTAAGTTTTAAAATGCTTATTTGAGTGAATTAATCAGAAGCTTAATTGAATTACTAAATATACCAAACACTCACAAATTTAAACAACTCGTATAGCTAGAGCTGTAGAATAATAAATAACTTGGAAATTGCATTAGTTCCATTAATGTGAAAGTATAGTAGGAGTGTCCATCCTCCTGCCTCTGTTGCACATTGATCAAGGTTTAGTAGATGGAACATCAATCAAAGCTGACGGGACTGATTACCTTCCAGTATGTAATCTTGTATTGAACTGAAGAAGCCACTAGTTGACACGTCTTTAAAGATACAAAGTTGTTGCACTCGTGCCTCATTCCTCATTAGTATACTTGAAGAATTTCACTTGTGTGGAAGCGAGTGTGGCTCACTTGTCCTTATTCTTTTAACCTGGTCGTTGGCATAGTGATCCTGTGGGAATGCGGATCCTCTTTAAATTGTAGGTACATAATATCAGTGTTATCATAGGTTCACAGTCATGAACATAAGTGATGGTGATGGACTGAAGTATGATAATCCTGCCCGAGTGTCAGGAGACCCCAGGTCTATTTAA
The DNA here is from genome assembly GCF_038502225.1 of Cherax quadricarinatus. Taxonomy (NCBI): domain Eukaryota; kingdom Metazoa; phylum Arthropoda; class Malacostraca; order Decapoda; family Parastacidae; genus Cherax; species Cherax quadricarinatus. Next base: position 3,060,746 of record NC_091308.1, read on the forward strand.
GGATATAAGCGAACTAATACTTATTTTCTTTCTAATTATCGCATGAATGTGGCGAACCCGAGCAAATAAACATGTAATAAGCCACGGGGGAAGGTGGGGCAGGATGATAATAGCTTTAGGGATTTCGGCAGTGAGCCTTCATCAGAGGATAGCTCATTCGAGAGATAGCTCAGAGGATAGCTCATTCGATAGCTCATTCCAGGGATAGCCCATTCGATAGCTCATTCCAAAGATAGCTCAGAGAATAGCTCATTCGAGGGAGTGTTGTTTGTGTGGTACACAAGCAACACTCCCCGACTTGTTTCTTCTGCTTACTCTGGATCCCGTAGCCTCAGGTGTCAAGTTGTTAGTAACAGCACATCACAATCCCAAGCTCCACACCCCGGCTGGTGAAGAAGACTGCCTGGGGGAACTAGTCAAGATCCTTCCTGAAGCCAGTGATGAGCCTGTCGGTAAAGTTACGTGTTTCTTACACAGCGAAAATCAGTCTCATCTCCTGTGACATATCTTATTAAAGCTAAGATATAAATCAGTATTTATGGTGACGTTAGGTAAGTTTGGTTGATTGGTTGGTTAATGGGGTTTAAAACCTATTCACTATATTAGTGTTGTTAAAACTGCACGTAACCATTCCACCTCAAGACAATACTTTAAAATAGGTATTAAAGTCAAATCTCGGCATATGTAAGCTGAGAAAAAAAAAATCTCTCGGTGTATAAGCTAAAGCAAATTTTCTTAAAAGCTAAAGTTACTAAGTATGTGTAAAATAAAAATATATTAATGCACGAGCAGTATGATAGTGCATAAAATAAACCATTTTGTAGTTAGATGCAGACAGGTCATCGTCCTCGTCCTTGTCATCGTCCTCGTTATCGTCCTCGTCAACCAGCTTGGCTCGTCGTGCCTATTAAAATATTTCTGTTAAACGGAACAAACGACCTTAAAAAGAGATTTTCTTGACCATTTTCTTCTCAGTTTGACCACAGTGAAAAAGAAATTTCAAGTGATTTCACGACTTTGTGATTAATCAACCACAGGGAGAGGCCTTTCGTGTTGCAATGAACACACCATCAGAAGCTTGCAATGTTGGAGAAATAAGTAGGAAGTTCAAGCGGATCAGTTCAGGAGAACGTTCTAGCTGGCATTCGATCCAGAATGTTCTTGTATCGCAAAGTTATAACTTCTCGTAATTCATGATTGATAGTCCTACTTTGCTAGGTCTTAGGCCTGTCGGCTGAGCGAAGGTGCTTATGGTGCTTATACCATGACCTGGTCAATGATGACCTGGTCAGCAATGACCTGGTCACTAATGACTGGTCAGCAATGACCTGGTCAAGCATCCGACATTCTCTTGTAATCTTTTACGAAATTCAAACACCTTCGGTAGATGCTAATTTCTTGGTCTATGTAAAGTTCACAACTCTTGGTGAATATACACTGAGATACACACCTCAGTATATACAGTATACATACCTTTGTATAAACAATGAGTTACACATCTCTGTGTAAATATACCGAGATACAAACATCAATGTGTATATTCAGCGAGACAGGCATCTCCCGATGTAGATGTATATCACACACCCACACATTATATATATATATATTGTAAGCACGGACGAGTTGTATTGATCAATAACAACACTGCGCTAGCCAAGGATTCGAACCCATGCTGTACTGGCCCGCCATTGTGAGCGAGAACGAGCAACATTTATATGTAAGCTTCAAAGCTCCCATACCTCCGTTTGTCCTCGGACCAAGGCAAAACACACATCTCTGCTGGGTGCTTGGTTCTTGTAGGATTGGGTGGCCCTGTGGGTTAAGGCGTCATGTGGTTCTCGCTCACAATGGCAGGCCAGTACAACACGGGTTCGAATCCTTGGCTAGCGCAGTGTTGTTATTGTACCAATACCACTCGTTCGTGGTTACAATATATATATATATATATATATATATATATATATATATATATATATATATATATATATATATATATATATATATATATTTCAACAAGTCGGCCGTCTCCCACCGAGGCAGGGTGACCCAAAAAAGAAAGAAATATATATATATATATATATATATATATATATATATATATATATATAGATATATAGAGATATAGAGATATAAAGGTAGTAGGTTGGTAGACAGCAACCACCCAGGGAAGTACTACCGTCCTGCCAGATGACTGTGAAACAAAAACCTGTAACTGTTTTGCATGATGGTAGGATTGCTGGTTTTCTTTTTCTGTCTCATAAACACGCTAGATAACAGGGATATCTTGCTACTCCTACTTACACTTTGGTCACACTTCACAGACACGCACATGCATATATATATATACATACATCTAGGTTTTTCTCCTTATTCTAAATAGCTCTTGTTCTTTTTTATTTCTTCTATTGTCCATGGGGAAGTGGAAAAGAATCTTTCCTCCGTAAGCCATGCGTGTCGTATGAGGCGACTAAAATGCCGGGAGCAATGGGCTAGTAACCCCTTCTCCTGTATACATTTACTAAAAAAGAGAAGAAGAAAAACTTTATAAAACTGGGTTGTTTAAATGTGCGTGGATGTAGTGCGGATGACAAGAAACAGATGATTGCTGATGTTATGAATGAAAAGAAGTTGGATGTCCTGGCTCTAAGCGAAACAAAGCTGAAGGGGGTAGGAGAGTTTCAGTGGGGGGAAATAAATGGGATTAAATCTGGAGTATCTGAGAGAGTTAGAGCAAAGGAAGGGGTAGCAGTAATGTTAAATGATCAGTTATGGAAGGAGAAAAGAGAATATGAATGTGTAAATTCGAGAATTATGTGGATTAAAGTAAAGGTTGGATGCGAGAAGTGGGTCATAATAAGCGTGTATGCACCTGGAGAAGAGAGGAATGCAGAGGAGAGAGAGAGATTTTGGGAGATGTTAAGTGAATGTATAGGAGCCTTTGAACCAAGTGAGAGAGTAATTGTGGTAGGGGACCTGAATGCTAAAGTAGGAGAAACTTTTAGAGAGGGTGTGGTAGGTAAGTTTGGGGTGCCAGGTGTAAATGATAATGGGAGCCCTTTGATTGAACTTTGTATAGAAAGGGGTTTAGTTATAGGTAATACATATTTTAAGAAAAAGAGGATAAATAAGTATACACGATATGATGTAGGGCGAAATGACAGTAGTTTGTTGGATTATGTATTAGTAGATAAAAGACTGTTGAGTAGACTTCAGGATGTACATGTTTATCGAGGGGCCACAGATATATCAGATCACTTTCTAGTTGTAGCTACACTGAGAGTAAAAGGTAGATGGGATACAAGGAGAATAGAAGCATCAGGGAAGAGAGAGGTGAAGGTTTATAAACTAAAAGAGGAGGCAGTTAGGGTAAGATATAAACAGCTATTGGAGGATAGATGGGCTAATGAGAGCATAGGCAATGGGGTCGAAGAGGAATGGGGTAGGTTTAAAAATGTAGTGTTAGAGTGTTCAGCAGAAGTTTGTGGTTACAGGAAAGTGGGTGCAGGAGGGAAGAGGAGCGATTGGTGGAATGATGATGTAAAGAGAGTAGTAAGGGAGAAAAAGTTAGCATATGAGAAGTTTTTACAAAGTAGAAGTGATGCAAGGAGGGAAGAGTATATGGAGAAAAAGAGAGAGGTTAAGAGAGTGGTGAAGCAATGTAAAAAGAGAGCAAATGAGAGAGTGGGTGAGCTGTTATCAACAAATTTTGTTGAAAATAAGAAAAAGTTTTGGAGTGAGATTAACAAGTTAAGGAAGCCTAGAGAACAAATGGATTTGTCAGTTAAAAATAGGAGAGGAGAGTTATTAAATGGAGAGTTAGAGGTATTGGGAAGATGGAGGGAATATTTTGAGGAATTGTTAAATGTTGATGAAGATAGGGAAGCTGTGATTTCGTGTATAGGGCAAGGAGGAATAACATCTTGTAGGAGTGAGGAAGAGCCAGTTGTGAGTGTGGGGGAAGTTCGTGAGGCAGTAGGTAAAATGAAAGGGGGTAAGGCAGCCGGGATTGATGGGATAAAGATAGAAATGTTAAAAGCAGGTGGGGATATAGTTTTGGAGTGGTTGGTGCAATTATTTAATAAATGTATGGAAGAGGGTAAGGTACCTAGGGATTGGCAGAGAGCATGCATAGTTCCTTTGTATAAAGGCAAAGGGGATAAAAGAGAGTGCAAAAATTATAGGGGGATAAGTCTGTTGAGTGTACCTGGTAAAGTGTATGGTAGAGTTATAATTGAAAGAATTAAGAGTAAGACGGAGAATAGGATAGCAGATGAACAAGGAGGCTTTAGGAAAGGTAGGGGGTGTGTGGACCAGGTGTTTACAGTGAAACATATAAGTGAACAGTATTTAGATAAGGCTAAAGAGGTCTTTGTGGCATTTATGGATTTGGAAAAGGCGTATGACAGGGTGGATAGGGGGGCAATGTGGCAGATGTTGCAAGTGTATGGTGTAGGAGGTAGGTTACTGAAAGCAGTGAAGAGTTTTTACGAGGATAGTGAGGCTCAAGTTAGAGTATGTAGAAAAGAGGGAAATTTTTTCCCAGTAAAAGTAGGCCTTAGACAAGGATGTGTGATGTCACCGTGGTTGTTTAATATATTTATAGATGGGGTTGTAAGAGAAGTAAATGCGAGGGTCTTGGCAAGAGGCGTGGAGTTAAAAGATAAAGAATCACACACAGGGTGGGAGTTGTCACAGCTGCTCTTTGCTGATGACACTGTGCTCTTGGGAGATTCTGAAGAGAAGCTGCAGAGATTGGTGGATGAATTTGGTAGGGTGTGCAAAAGAAGAAAATTAAAGGTGAATACAGGAAAGAGTAAGGTTATGAGGATAACAAAAAGATTAGGTGATGAAAGATTGAATATCAGATTGGAGGGAGAGAGTATGGAGGAGGTGAACGTATTCAGATATTTGGGAGTGGACGTGTCAGCGGATGGGTCTATGAAAGATGAGGTGAATCATAGAATTGATGAGGGAAAAAGAGTGAGTGGTGCACTTAGGAGTCTGTGGAGACAGAGAACTTTGTCCTTGGAGGCAAAGAGGGGAATGTATGAGAGTATAGTTTTACCAACGCTCTTATATGGGTGTGAAGCATGGGTGATGAATGTTGCAGCGAGGAGAAGGCTGGAGGCAGTGGAGATGTCATGTCTGAGGGCAATGTGTGGTGTGAATATAATGCAGAGAATTCGTAGTTTGGAAGTTAGGAGGAGGTGCGGGATTACCAAAACTGTTGTCCAGAGGGCTGAGGAAGGGTTGTTGAGGTGGTTCGGACATGTAGAGAGAATGGAGCGAAACAGAATAACTTCAAGAGTGTATCAGTCTGTAGTGGAAGGAAGGCGGGGTAGGGGTAGGCCTAGGAAGGGTTGGAGGGAGGGGGTAAAGGAGGTTTTGTGTGCGAGGGGCTTGGACTTCCAGCAGGCATGCGTGAGCGTGTTTGATAGGAGTGAATGGAGACAAATGGTTTTTAATACTTGACGTGCTGTTGGAGTGTGAGCAAAGTAACATTTATGAAGGGATTCAGGGAAACCGGCAGGCCGGACTTGAGTCCTGGAGATGGGAAGTACAGTGCCTGCACTCTGAAGGAGGGGTGTTAATGTTGCAGTTTAAAAACTGTAGTGTAAAGCACCCTTCTGGCAAGACAGTGATGGAGTGAATGATGGTGAAAGTTTTTCTTTTTCGGGCCACCCTGCCTTGGTGGGAATCGGCCAGTGTGATAAAAAAATATATATATATATATGTGTGTGTGTGTGTGTGTGTGTGTGTGTGTGTGTGTGTGTGTGTGTGTGTGTGTGTCGTGCCGAATAGGCAGAACTTGCGATCTTGGCTTAAAAAGCAACGCTCATCTTGCCATATAGGACAAGTCAAAATTTGTGTATGCAATAATTTCGCCAAAATCATTCTGAACCTCACGAAAAAAATATATTTGATTGTGTTTGTTTAGTACTAAATTATTGCATACGTATTTTAAATATATTTAGTTGGGTTATGCTAAAATAAATTGCTCTTGTTATAATAAGGTTAGGTAAGTTTTCTAAGATTCTTTTGGAGCAAAATTAAAATTTTTTACATTAACATTAATGAAAAAAATATATCTTTAAACGTATAAGAGAAAATTTTAGAAAGGATTTAATTTTAAATGAGTTCTTGCTAATTGTCCAGTTTTACATATTCGGCACGACATATATATATATATATATATATATATATATATATATATATATATATATATATATATATATATATATATATATATATATATCACACACACACACACACACACACACACACACACACCAGCCACACATCTTAAACCAGGATTTTGAAACACACTGTTTCCCAACTTTTTCACGGGGGGGGCGGAGCCGAAGATTTTAAAATAAAATATCCCGACACTTCCCTCAATATTTTTTACACCTTTTCAGAAATGTTCTGCTGAGTCGACTCCAAATTTTACCTGCCTCTACCTTGGTTTAGTCTCATTAAACTTTCTTGACGAGATTCTTATTTTTTTTTCTTTAAGCGATTTCATAAAATTTCCAGAAATCTTTAACTGAGCGACCGTGAGGATTTCTTCAGTCTTTTTAGTTTTAGTCTTGTGTTGAGGGTACTGTGTCAGTCTTACAGGTATTGTGTTGAGGGTACTGTGTCAGTCTTACAGGTATTGTGTTGAGGGTACTGTGTCAGTCTTACAGGTATTGTGTTGAGGGTACTGTGTCAGTCTTACAGGTATTGTTTCGAGGGTACTGTGTCAGTCTTACAGGTATTGTTTCGAGGGTACTGTGTCAGTCTTACAGGTATTGTTTCGAGGGTACTGTGTCAGTCTTACAGGTATTGTTTCGAGGGTACTGTGTCAGTCTTACAGGTATTGTGTTGAGCATACTGTGTCAGTCTTACAATAAAGCGAAAAAGCAATGTGAAGGACCTGGGAGTGGTAATGTCCGAAGACCTCACCTTCAAGGACCACAACAATGCCATTATCACATCTGCGAGGAAACTGATAGGATGGATAATGAGAACATTCAAGACAATAGATGCTAAGTCAGTGATGATCCTTTTTAAATCACTTGTTCTCTCTAGGCTGGAATACTGCTGTACATTAACATCCCCATTCAAGGCAGGTGAAATTGCAAATCTAGAGAATATACAGAGAACCTTTACTGCACGTATAAGTTCCATAAAACACCTTAACTACTGGGAACGTCTGGAAGCACTTGACTTGTACTCACTGGAGCGCAGGCGAGAGAGATACATCATAATCTACACCTGGAAGATTCTGGAGGGACTGGTCCCTAACTTGCACACAGAAATCACTCCCTACGAAAGCAAAAGACTTGGCAGGCGATGCAACATACCCCCAGTGAAAAGCAGGGGCGCTACTGGTACACTAAGAGAAAACACAATAGGTGTCTACGGCCCAAGACTGTTCAACAGCCTCCCACCAGCTATAAGGGAAATTACCAATTAACCCCTGGTTTATTGGGACTGGAGCTGGCCAGATACCTAAAGTGAATGCCAGATCAGCCGGGCTGTGGTTCGTACGTTGGACTACGTGAGGCCAGCAGTAACAGCCTCGTTGGTGGACCAGGCCGCGGGGGCGCTGATCCCCGGAATGCCCTCCACGTAGGGTACTGTGTCAGTCTTAAAGTTCTATTATTATTAATCTGTGTATATGCACCGAGAGGCGTATATCCTTCAATGTATATACACAGAGGTGTATATCTCTCGTATTTTCGCCCATACTTTGCTTCAGTCTGTATTTTAGGAATAAAGTATCCTTGGCGTATAGGTGAAATGCAGCCTTAATTACCCCTGCAGATAGTCTTGAAACCCCATAAAGCAAGCAAATAAGCATCTTGCATCTTAACGAGCCGGTGAAGGGCTCTAGATCCCAAAAAAGTGGATCGAATCTGATTCTCCTCCTTGTCTAATTCCCCTGCCGCTGTATGATTCCTACAGGTTTAGCGCTCCCTATGAATGTAATATTTATATTTGTTCCTCATGCTGGTTCTGTCCCTTTCAAGCTGTCTTTTGCAATTCCTGGATATCTTTTGAGTATCTCTCATGTTGTGATCAAGTGTCTTTAGTCTTCCTTCTTAAAGTCTCATGTTTACTTCTGTGTTCTAATTTTCAAGTTTGTTTTTTACTCTTAATTTAACGATGAAATTGATGAATTTCTTACCCCTTCCTTACCCCCCTCTTCCCTTCCGTCCCTTCACGAAAAAAAAGATCAAAGGAAACACAGAACTCAGGTTCTTATTAGATAACCGGTTCATTCACCAGGACTTTTGTATGACTTCCGGAAGAGACGTGTTGGACTCGCTGATCATCATTTATAACATGACAAAGGTTATGCAGATAATACAAGTCTGTCTTCCTTTACATGACGTTAATCTTGAAACTTGTTGCAACGACACAGTCTCCTAGAAACCTTAGCAACATGTCCTCGGCGGTAATATCTGTCTAAAATATTTCAAAGGTTATGCCACAAAGAGACCCAAACAATCTAGGCACTGAGGAAGTGCCATTGCCTATGCAAACTGTTGCCCAATAACCGTAAAGCTTGCCGAGTGCAACCTGGACCATTACTCCAGGGTGAGCCTTTATGCTAGCTGCGGGAGGTTCAGTGTGGATGGCAGCCTCAGCTCACCACCTGGCTACTAAACACACTCACACAAACACACACACTATGAACGGCCTTTAGAAACTTGAACAAAGAATATTCCACAGTGCTATTCACCAGTTATATATGTAACCGAGTCTTGAATTCGCAGCACAGGCGTGGAGCCCACACCTGCATGTGCGGAATAATAATAATAATAATAATAATAATAATAATAATATTATTATTATTATTATTTCTAAATGTGCAACGTATACAGATCTATCTGAGATCAATGATATACGATATAGAAAACCTCTTGTCATGCCAAATGCACGAATGTTGGAACAGACTAGTCGTCTCAGTATAGAAGAATGTATGAGACAACGAAAGGACGATTAAAAGAGACGATTTCAATATACATAACAGTATAAGAAATTATTAGGGGGAAAATAGAAATAGACCAGAAAGTACCAGTGAAAAATAAAAACACAGTCTCGGGTTCTTTAAAAAAATGAAATTGGTTGTATGAGGAAATACAGGAAGCGAATTTAAAACATTCTAAAAGTAGTTATGAACCGCTGTTAGGAATGTTCAATATCTCTACTCCCGTTAGCATAAATCTTTAAGTACAAATATATGAGTACGTTCACACACACACACACACAAAGGAGATAGAAGGTCCTAAATTACGCATGCTGTGAAAAAAAATTGAAAATAATTAGATTCAACAACTGGAGAGAAGAAAATTTGTTATGGAGAAGCAGGTTGGTCAGGGAGTATATTCCGCCTCACAACCAGATACGTTCCTGTGAGGGTGACGTTACTTGAACAGGATATAGTAGATCTGACAGACTGTATATTCTGAGAGCAAGGGAAGATCTTTGACAGTGTACTTCATCATTGACTAAGAACATTCCAGAGATATAGTCAGAGACGTTATGGAGTAAGTCACAGCATAACTATGCATAATAACCATATTATAATGCCATATGATAAGTTATGAACGTCGACATTAAGTCACCACTCTCACATCAGGCCAGTCCTCGAGTACGCAGCACTAGTGTGGCACCCAACGCTGTTTGATACAAATGTATGGAGATTCGGAAAGCTGAGCGGGAGACAGTGGCCAAGCAGGAAAACACAAATGCAACTTCGACTTGGAAGGTCATACTAGTAGTAGACGTGATTTATAACCCACAACCAGACAGTAGGAGATGGACAGGAGAATGACGGTGATAAGAGGGGTATAAATACCATGGAAGTGGCAGGGAGAGCTTACTGAACCAAACTTATTTATTACAGGAATCTTCAGTTACAAGGAAATAGTGTGAAAACTGGTAGCCACGCGTGGGACCTGACGGAAGTTGTGGTGATGGGGAGAGAGAGAGAGAGAGAGAGAGAGAGAGAGAGAGAGAGAGAGAGAGAGTTCAGATCAGCAAGATTGGATTTAGTCTTCACCTCAAACGCATCAGACCTGAGATACAGACACTAGCGAGCCTCTGAGTGCCAGTGACCACTCTGTCCTGATCTTTGACTATCATGATGGTAGTGAATCTGGAGACGCAGTAGAGAGTTAAAAGTGTGCACCACAGTGAGCAGCAGCATGCCTTGCAGGAGCACCTGCCAAGTCTCAGTCTACTTGGATATTATCATTCCTGTGGAGAAGAGATAGAGAGACATGGGGGGGGGGGACACCCACGTCCTGGCGAACCCCTTAACATCTATTGCTCGTCTGTGGGTCCCACCGTAGAGCAGCAGTTTCACCTGTAACTGGTTTGGGGGCTCTTCTAAGCCAGCAACCCGGCCTAAGGCCAGGCTTTCCTGCTAACTGCCTGGTCAACATAACTGTTCTAGCGCGCTCAGGGCCACCTAGTGATCACAGAGAGCAAACTTTTTTCCAAAAACAAGGCAATATGATACAAAGCGGGTACAAGAGCTGCTATTCAATCCCAGAAACTTAACTAGGCAATTATATAGGCGCGCGTACGCGCACTCAGACACAGGAAGGCCTGTCGTTAAGCTAGGATCGTTACCAATGCTTTTAATTCAATATAAGACTGAGACATTAATTCTGGCAGACTGACTATAGATTTGGGGTATCAGAAAGCAGTATTATACGCCATTAGGGTAATGTGTGCGCTATCTGTTTGAATCAAATGGAAACACACACACCATGTAGCCTCCACACACGTTACTATTATTCCGCTGGATCTAATAATTTGGCGCTCTGTGCGGCGTAGGCGGCTGCGGCAGCTGCAGCGGCTGCTGCGGCGGCTGCGGCACCGGCACCTGCGGCGGCTGAGAGTTGAATTCCTAAATTCCCAAAACTGCCGGTTTAAGCGTGTATAACTGAACGATTCTCACTCATACTAATGTATATAGCTCAGTGGTGGCACCCTCGTGCTTGGCAGCGGTCACAGCCGAAAGACCCGTGTTCAGTCTAGGGAGGGTGGAAACGCGTAGTGAGATGTCCTTTTAACTGCTGCCTCTATTCACCCAGATTATTATATTATTACATCCATGACGGGGGAGTGCTAAACCCGTAGGGGTCTTGCCTAGAGGAGTATATAGATACTTAGAGAGCTAGTCAATAGTGTGGGTGGCATCCTGGGAGAGGGAAAGTGTATGCCTAAGAACTGAGCCTGTCAATGAGCTCACGTAGAATAAATTTTAGCCTATCAGTGAGCTGACGTAGAATAACAGCTCGTCGTAGCCTGCAAATTGATTGTTGCAAGAAAAATAAAAATGTCAACTTTTGATATAAAAAAAAATTCCGTATCATTGGGTCACGTTACGTGACCTTTTATGTGGCGTAACAATACTGACGTAATAATGCTCATTATCGTAATAATATTGTTTATCATCCGTTTGTCATTCATTTTGATATTATTGCCTTGACTTTATCGTAAAAAAAAAAGTTTATGTTGCTGTTGCGTTTTCACTCGTTTGTACCTTTTTTTTTTATTCATTTTTTCCCACGTTCTTGTACCAGCAACTACCAGTGCTGAGGCTCGGTCAACCAGCGTGGGTCACAGAGTGGGTCACAACCAGCGTGGGTCATAACCAGAGTGGGTCATAAATAGTGTGGGTTACAACCAGCGTGGGTCACAACCAGAGTGGGTCATAACTAGAGAGGGTCACAACCAGCGTGGGTCACAACCAGAGTGGTTCATAACTAGTATGGGTCACATCCAGTGTGGGTCACAACCAGAGTGGATCATAACTAGAGAGGGTCACACCCAGCGTGGGTCATAACCAGAGTGGATCATAACTAGTGTGGGTTACAACCAGCGTGGGTCACAACCAGAGTGGGTCATAACTAGAGAGGGTCACAACCAGCGTGGGTCACAACCAGAGTGGTTCATAACTAGTATGGGTCACATCCAGTGTGGGTCACAACCAGAGTGGATCATAACTAGAGAGGGTCACACCCAGCGTGGGGTCATAACCAGCGTGGGTCACAACCAGAGTGGGTCATAGGACGTGTTACACACGGCTTGGATGTTTAAGGAAGACACTGAAACCACTAGTACCACCAAACCACTACCACCAATAAATCACTGGCACCACCGATGCCACTGTCTTCTCCACTACACCAGTCTTAGTGGCACTCACACCTTCTCTTCGACCTCAGTCTAACTCTTGTCAAATAAAAATTCCTTCAAGTGATATGTCTTGGGGAATAAAAGTGTGAGCGCGTATTTTTGACTGAGGTGCTGAGAGTGCCGGTTAATGGGCGCGGCCAATCTGCCTAATGGAGGGTAAATGTAAATTACTTTTTTCCGGGATTCTGAAATGGATCCGGACTGCTGCGAAAACGGATTGCTGGCACAACAGATTGCTGTAGGAACGGATTGCAGGCACAAGGAACTGCAGGCACAAGGCACTGCAGACACAAGGCATTGCAGGTGCGCAGCGCAGCACACTGCAGGTGCACAAAGGATTGCTGCTTAATATATAATCCGTGTTGTTTACAAGAAATAGTAGATTATTGTAAATCTTGAGCCAGACATGCCGTGAGGTAGGGAGACACAGATGGGGAAACACTGAAAGAAAGGGAGACAGAGAGGGAGGCAGATATATAGAGAGGGGAAGAAACCGCATACACGATTCTTAGTTTCGCTTTCCCTCTCAGTTTACCATGCACGAGGATAGCGATGACTGTCCCTCCTCTAAGATAACTCGATGTTAAGATGCAACACTTCGATCGTCTTTAGCAAAACGATTAACCAAAACGACTTAACACACTATTACTCACACCTTTCAGGTTACTCTCTTTCACAAGGAACACAGTTTGCAGTCAGTCCTTTTAGGAGGAATATCAGTACTTGTTAGAAATATTTCCAATACTGAAGTGCCCCCAGCTTTTCATCAAGGGATAGAGAGTGTCACGCTAGTGTGACAAGTAAACTTGATAAACGGATCGTTCTTTCGACAGTTAACTCTGCCACAACCATCCCCCAAATTCTCATGTCAAATAACATCATTTATTGCATTTACAAAGAAACGTTACATTCACATGTCATACAACACCTCCAGAAACACTAGGATGCCTTACCAGATAAATTATTACAAACATCAGAGAAACCAGTGACGGAAACAATGGATGTGCACGTGGGCATCTACATAATTCTTTCATGGATCAAAAATCACAAGCCAATAACATAGGTATGCTTAAGCACAGATAGCAACACGGGATATAAAAGTTCTCTGTACATTCTGCAAGACTGCAATTTTGCCTGCCTTAAACAGGGTAGTTTATGTACAGTAAAATTCAGATATAGAATAAAATTACCTTAAAAATGAATATCATTGACTTGTCATATCGTGTGTTTAGGTTTCTTAATGTCCAGCCTATTATGTTCCTTACAATTGTGATAACCAACCTTCCCAATCGTACATTGACTCGTACATTTCACAGTCGGTGCAACATTTTAACCACAAAATATTCCTGTCATTGATTGCCAACTACCCAATAATCGCGTTAAATGTTACCCCTCACAAATTCTCTTCAGATTGAAACTTGTGTTCCAGAATTCATATTCCAGAGGAAATCCAGTAATACACTGAATGGAATTAGTCATATCCGATAATAAATGACCGTAACGTTTGTCAAAACACACATTGTTTTCCCTGCTGGTGGTGACCTTGTGGTGGCAGTGTTGTCTGTGATGTTTGTAGCGATCGTGTTAATACGGCTGGTAGTGATGCCCATATTGGTGATTTACAGCCCCGTGTTGCATGAAAGCCTACCGTATTGCTGGGCCAGATGCTTTCCTGCAATGAGCGGAATCACTTGCAATTTCGTTTTCTGTTGCTTCTGTAACGTGTGTGTGGAATGTTTCAGTGTTTGCAATGCCTCTCATGGCATCTCCAGTCATTACAAACCTATTTTTTCTCTAGTTCTTCCATCTGTATACAGTTTGACTTAAAAGTAAACACCTGATGAGATGCACTGTGTGTGTGTGTTAGTTAGTTACCATTTTGTCCTAGGCACATGTCGATTAGACACTAGGCCTGTTGTATATGCGTGCGTGTGTGTGTGTGTGTGTGTGTGTGTGTGTGTGTGTGTGTGTGTACTCACCTCACCTAGCTGTACTCACCTAGCTGAGGTTGCAGGGGTCGAGTCCTAGCTCCTGGCCCCGTCTCTTCACTGGTCGCTACTAGGTCACTCTCCCTGAACAGCGAGCTTTATCATACCTCTGCTGTGTGTGTGTGTGTGTAAAACTGGTCAATTAGCCAGAACTCATTTAAAACTGAGTCCTTTCTAAAATTTTCTTTTATACGTTTAAAGATATATATTTTTTCATTGTTGTAAAAAATTAATAATAATAAACAAACACAATGAAATATATATTTTTTTCACTAGGTTCAGAATGATTTTTGCGAAATTATTGCATACACAAATTTTCACTTGCCTTATTCGGCAAGAAGAGCGTTGCTATTTAAGCCAAAATCGCAAATTTTACATATTCGGCACGACATTATATGTATATAACACCGGTGTCTCCCACCGAGACGCTCAAGTTTTTCTTCTTATTCACACTTAGTAATTAATACAGGAGAAGGGGTTACTAACCTCATGCTCCTGGTATTTTAGTCGCCTCTAAACACTCACGGCTTACGGAGGAAGGATTCTTCTCCACTTTCCCATGGACTTTGATCTTTGGTAACTCATAAAAAAAATTAAAAATGTTGAACAAATATAAAGTCGAGAGAGTTACATTTGAGGAGAACCTGCCTAACATGGGTCAATAGGCATACTGTATTGCTCTTACATTATGTTATAAAAGTGTAAAGGCCAAAAGGCCTACCGGCCTATGCCAATAGAGAGCTAGTGACCTTTGTAGTACCAGTAGATATAATATATTGTTACTACGTTAAGTTGTAAAATTATGATACCATGAATTAAAATTACGTTGTGATAAAGAACTGTCGACGAATCAGCAGAAGGGTGGACAAGGTGCTCGAACTGAGGTCCATAAATTGACAGTCCGTGTTGATTGGTTGTTCTATTCATGATCTGATACATGTAGGACCGGAATGTGTTTCTGGGAAGAAATGAAGATGACTTTCCATTGTGTCCCTGACAGACTGACATTCTCTTGGGTGTCATTTCATCTAGATTGAGCCATTTTCCTAATATGACATTGATGTACAATACTGAAAAATTGATGAACTGCAGACACATATAACACCTGGGTATCTTAAATTTGTAGACGTTTCGCTCTCCTGTGGCCTTATTAATGAAATGCAGGAACATACTGTGGAAGAGGGGGTAATTAGTTCCTCAGCCTAGGAGCAGATATTGAGCACCGTGGTCTTAATGATACGGTGCTCAACACCTGCTCCTAGGAGCGGAGACTAATTACCTCATCTTCTATTGTCTTATGATTATAAATAATTCTGCGAACCTGAGAGGACTGATTACCTCCTCCTCCTCCTCTTCAATATTCCTTTTATATCCAAGTATTGTACTGATGAAGCCAGCCACTGATTGGCGAAAAGTCTAATTCATAATTTTTTTCTTTTGTATGGGCAGGTGTTTGTCTGAGTAAGAAACTTCTCTCCAGTTGTCAGAATGGTTTCAAGTTTCCTTGTGTTTCTGCATGTGGGATACCCTTCACACACACACACACACACACACACACACACACACACACACACACAGTCACGTGTTTATTATTTCGTTGTAGGTGAGGTGACAAAACAACAGAGGGTTGGTATAATGAACATGAACATTCCAGGGTACGTACTCCGTGGACGCTGGTATCCCAGGGTTCGTACTCATTTTCTAGTGGAAGTGTACTCCATTGCTTTGATCACGGTAAATTATTGACACACTACTCACGTTCACAGGCTATTATTATTGCCTAGCAAACACCTTAATGCCTAGTTCTAACATATTTATCATAGCACTTAGAGTTTCATACGTCTCCTAGTCACTTTTCGAACATTACATAGTAGTACGTAGTCTACTTTGCACAGCATTATTATTAATTATTATTACTGTTATTAACAAAAAAGGAAGAACCCCACTTGTACACAGTCAACTAAAATCTATCATTTGTAACATGCGCATCTTATTTCTTCTGTTGAATTAATGATACTTCATTATCAGGGAAGAAAAACATACCAGTGTGTGTGTGTGTGTGTGTGTGTTTGTTTTATCATGCTATCTATTTAGGCGTCCTAAGACTACCAGAAACAGAAGCTTCTCTGTCTTGCGAGATCTCAAGCTTCAGCAGAAGGATAGCGAGACCTTGTTATCTATCTTGGCGTTAACCATTACCTAACTTACCATAACCAGGTTAAAAGTCGAGATCTCATTAGTTTAGCATAAGGCTGACTTGCTCGGCGGACCGTGTACATATCTAGGCTGGTAATTTCTCTGACGTAGGTACGGCTGGAAAGCCAATGTACGCGAACTGAAATCTCCTTTACCACCACAAGAACCTGGTTGAACACAATGTGGTTTATGATACCAGTATGTATTTTATGGTTGAAGACGCTTAAAAAAGCAGAACTTTAAGTTGGAGATAAGTTTCCATCTAGGGGAACTTGTTCACTCGTAACAAATGGGTTTACAGTGAACAAGGTTGGTTGGTCGGTGGGGGGGGGGGACTGTGTGTTTATATATACTCTGTTCTCTCTTCCTTCTCTCTCTCTCTCTTATTCTTCTTCACATATACATTTGCGTATCTTTCTGCTTCTTGGTTTCCCTTATCTGCTTTCCCATATAACCCTCCATCGCTTCTCATGTTTCCATATTTTTGTCCTGTCACCCTCCTCAGTTTAATCGTATCTTTATTAATCTCCTCAAAACGTGTTCCAGTGCTGTTATCCTCCTGTCTATTGTTATTCTCCTGTCTATTGTTGTCCTTCTCTCCTTCACACATTAGCCGCTTTCCCCTCTTTTCCAATCTTTACTTTTACGTATAAGATCGTGAATTAATCTGTTTACAGTATGACACACACAAACACACACACACACACACACACACACACACACACACACACACACACACACACACACACACACACACACACACACACACACACACACACACACACACACACACACACACACACACACACACACACACACCTTGCTTGCTTCTCTGCATTCCTTGCATTCTCACGATAGTTATCTCGTGTTTCCAACCCATTCTTCTTCATTCCCCCCCCTCCTCTCCCTCTCTCTCTCTCTCTTACTGTCATGATTTTTTCCCAGCTAACACGTAAGAGCAATACAAGATGAGGGTTCATACCTTGTAGCCTAAAAGCTAAAAGCTGTTTGCTCTCTTAAGCTCATTTCACTGCCAAGTCCAACCACTTGCAATATTATAATTATTACTCTTAATCATTATTTTTATTAGTAATCGCTATTTAATAAAATTAATAATTAATCGCTATTTAAGAGTAAAATAATTAACAATAATAAACAGTAAATAATAATTAATAAAATAATAATTGAAAGTAATTAAAAATAACCAAAGAGGATTTTAAAAATTAAAAACTAAAAATAATTAAAAAATAGAAAATAATTTATTATTATTTGTTTGTTGGTCTGCCACAGTAGTTTCATTATTCAAGCGTAATCAGGGAAATGCACCTGACACGTGGTAGGGGGGTAATCAGAAGGTAGTAGGGTTACTCCATTTCCTTGGATCGAGGTCTTGGGACTGACTGCTTTGTTAGAAAGTGATTTAATCTTCTTTCAAGGAATCGGAGCTAGCCTCCCCTTTCCTGGATCAAGGTTTGACGACCCCCCTACGGATTTATCGCTTCCAGATTAGTATAATAATTTCTCTCTCTCTCTCTCTCTCTCTTCCTCTTGTCACCTTGTCAGCTTTCCATTTTTTCTCTCTCAAATGCCAAGACACTCCCTTTCTTCTCTGTAATTCCTATGTGCCATCACACTACTTTGTAGCTTTGTGTGCTGACATTTTGCAGCTATGTGCTGACTTTGTAGCAGCTACGTGTTGACTGCAGCTATGTGCTGACACTATTCGTCTCTGCCACACATCTCTGCTCCTTTTTTTTTCCTCCTACTGACTTAGAATTTCCAAACTTCCTTTCGTTTATTAGATTTCCCGCGTGAAAGCTTCTTGAGCAGTAGTGTGAGGGTGGTCAGTGGTCGTCTTTCCTCTGCCCTCCACTCCACTTCTCTAACCTCCATTCCACTTTCTCCCTCCTTCGACTTCTTTCCGCCTTCTACTTGCCTCCCTTCCTTCCAGTACGCTACTTCCATTGCACGTCTTCTCCTCTTTATGTTTCAATTTATAGGGGCTACTGATAGCTTACGCCGTATCGAGTCTTTTCGCATCACTCCAATTCCTTCGTCACCTGCCTTTTGTCTTTCCAGCATTTCCTTGGCTTTCTTGTATCCTCCGTGGCTTCGTGCCTGCAGACCCAGGCAGCTGCCGTGTCTCGGCCATGTACCACCGCCACCGAGGCCGTGTACAGCCTAAACCGTTGCCTCGGGAAATTACGGATCCGAATTTTTTCGCCACATTGTCAGTGTGTGTGAGGTGGAGAGGCCAGTATTGCAGCCAGAGGCTCTCGTCTCATGGTCCACGCCGCATCTTTTATCGTGTTGCATGAGCAAGGGGCCATGCCGGCCCCTTGAGTGCGAGTTCCACCTACCTGATTCTCCCCTCTTCCTCTTCCTCGTCAGCTTATTCTTGCCTTGTCACTTTTTATTTTACTCAGTTTTTCCTCTCATCCTAATGCCTTCCAGATTTCACAAGTCTCAGGATCTTGTCTTCTATTCCAGTCCTTCCAGCTTCTTCAACTTTTCCAAAATTACTTGATCGTTTCAGTTCGACATCAGGGCCTCTCCGGTCTTTTGGGCTCTTAGAATCCTTGCAGTTTTCTACTTCTTTCTGTCTGCCTATTCGTCGGATGTCTTCTATTCCTTGTTACTGCTCTAGTGAGCTCTCTGCTTGATCAGCCTCTGGGAACTTTTTGTTATATCAAGCTCTCTCGAGCCTCGACTGTTGCCAGCTCAAGTGACTATAATCCGGAGAGGTCTTTTCAACTGCTGTTTCTTGCCGGTGTTCCTTCAGCTGCTGTTCTCTGCCGGTGTTCCTTTATCTGCTTTTCCTTGCTGGTGTTGCTTCAGCTGCTTTTCCCTGCTGGTTTTTCTTTTTATTTAATATATTCAAGTTTTTTATTTACGTTTTGCATTACTTCAGCTCATATAGTTATTTGCAGTTCTTTATAGTTCTTTGTAGGTCTGATGGTTAGACAGTGCTTGGGGAGTGGGACAGCTCAGATTCCTGGATCAAGAGCACTTTACCAGTATTAATATGTCCCCCAGAGATTAAGAGGACTGTCTCAGAAAATTTAGCAATAAAGGATGGTGGTACGTGAATGTTATACAATACTGACAAGATGAAGAATTAGACACATTGTATGATCACTCATTCTCACTCTGGCAGCCGACGTCATTCAAACAAAAAGCCTACTCTCTCTCTCTCTCTCTCTCTCTCTCTCTCTCTCTCTCTCTCTCTCTCTCTCTCTCGCGGGCATGGCCCTCCGGACCTGGGCCACCACAACACTGCCTGTGTAGAAGACCCCAAATAAAGTAAGCCTCTGAAGCCTATCATTTATTCCCGCTACCAGATCCACACGCATCAACTTGCAATAACATGAGCAATATCTAGGTATCTTTATTTGTAGACGTCTCTCCATCTGGTGGCTTTATCATAACAAACTCAGTAAAGGGCGGTACTGAAAACAAACTAAGAATCCTTGAGATATGCAGTAACTGTGAAGGTATTGAAAACAGCAGAGAAGTTAAGTCAAGACAGATTAAAGAAAACTGAGAAGTGGAAATAGTAGATGAAACAAGAGACTCGGAAATCGTATATTAAACCAGATAAAACACACTTAGAGAAAGATGTAAATGGGGGAGGCAATACTCGCTCATCTTTCTACCTGGAGTTTGCTTTGAGTCTGCCTGGAGTCTTCCTGGAGTTTACCTGGAGTCTTCATGGAGTCTTCCTGGAGTCAATTTGGAGTTTACCTGGAGTCTGCCTGGAGGTTGTCCCCGGGGTTCGTGCGAGGGGCATGAGCGACCTACTCTAAACCTAACACGCTTGTCAGATAGGTGTGGAGACAAGTGTTTTTTTTTTATGATTTGGCGTGCTGTTGGAGTGTGAGCAATGTATTATTTATGAAGTGATTCGGATAAATCGGTTAGCCGGAAAATACTCTACCCATCTCTGTGATAAGTGACAAAGGTCCTGGTGAACGAAACGACTTAATAAGTGTCTGAAGTTGTCGGTATAAAATGCTAATAACTGAATGTGATAGAGAAATGTGTAGCTTACATACCAGCGAATTACATACGTTATTTGTCACACTTTTAGCTTCCCGAGCCTTCGAGGTGGGAAGATTTTAGGTTATTGAAAATCTCTTGATTCACTGAATTCGAACTACAGTTCCCTTTTGGATATAATCGTCTTTTGGGTGAAACCCGATTTCCTTCCATTTCCCTTCGTTCTCTGCTACAAGCCTTCCATTTTACCTTCCCTTCCATCACAAGTCTTCCCTTCCATCACAAGTCTTCCACCTCTAACACAGCTTCTCCCTCCCGCCTGAACATTGTATTTCACAATTCCCATTCTGCTCATAAGCTTTCCTCTAATTCTAGTGAAAGCCTCTTTACCCCTTGTAAGCGCTCGTTTTTGCACATTTTTTTTTTACTCTCATCCAAATCTCTGCTCCTTTCCCCTTCCCTCATTGATTTAGTCTTTTGATGTTCTTGTACCTCTTCTTTATCAAGGTTGATGGACTGATCGCATCATTACCTCTCCACTGCTGCTGCTATCGCCATATTCACTATCCCTGTATTTGACTGATGAAGTCTACTGTGTAGGCAAAACGTTTCGGAATTAAGATACCTAAATATTGCACATGTGTCTTATGTACTTCTCTGTTAACTTCTGGTCTTAAGAGTGAACAAAAGGACGGTGACCTCCTGAATAGGCTACAGGAACCCGTCACTCCCTGCTACACGCCTGGCTCCAGCCTCACTTCTCAGTGCCAGCCAAACTCTTACCAATGTCCTCTACCAATTTTGATATAAAACGAGAAAAGTACATTCCGAGTACACCATTTTGCTTTCAGTATCTTCTCCCTTCTTTGCACTCTAATGTTACCCTCTTTTTTTATCCTTTCTACCCTTTCCCCTCACATGCAATTATTTTTATCCAATCTCGCGGTTTTCCTATCCAGTTTGCGGAATCCATTCCACTTGCATGATCTACGTAAGTAGGTTTTAACCTGGATGTCTGACGCTTCCATTCTCACTCCTGTCTTCCATTACCCTCTTCTTGTCGTCTATATTTTTTCCTAACTCCATTCCAGCCCTCTTACCAATTTTTCTTCCCTCTTACCAATTATCAGGTTCTATTGCCCGTCTTCCATTCTCGTATTAGTACGTTTGAATCTATCATCTAGTGTAGCTTATGCAAAACTACTTCCACTCTCATTCCACCTCATTCACACACCATCCGTAACTACAGACACACACACACACACACACACACACACACACACACACACACACACACACACACACACACACAACTACAAAGAGGTCTAGACAGGCTGCAGGCCTGGTCCAGAAACTGGCTCCTGGAGTTCAACCCCACCAGATGCAAAGTCATGAAGAGTGGAGAAGGGCAAAGAAGAATGCAGATGGAGTACAGTCTAGGGAGGCCCGAGCCTACAAACCTAACTCAAGGAAAATGATCTTGGGATGAGTATAACACCAGGCACATCTCCTGAGATGCACATCAACAAAATAACTGCTGCAGCATACAGGCGCCTAGCAAACCTAATAAGAGCATTCCGACATCTTATTAAGGAATCGTTCAGGACTCTGTACACTGTGTACGTTAGGTCCATATTGGAGTATGCAACACCGGTTTGGAACCCACACCTAGCCAAGCACGTAAGGAAACTAGAGAAAGTGCAAAGGTTTGCTAAGGGGTATGTCCTACGAAGAGAGGTTAAGGAAAATTGACCTGACGACACTGGAAGGCAGGCGAGATAGGGGGGATAGGATAACGACATATAACATACAGAGAGGAATCGACAAGGTGGGCAGACAGGATGTTCCAGAGATGGGACACAACAAGGGGTTCACAGTTGGAAGTTGAAGACTCAGATGAATAACAGGGATGTTGGGAAGTATTTCTTCAGTCACAGAGTTGTCAGGAAGTGGAATAGTCTGGGAAGTGATGTAGTGGAGGCAGGATTCATACATAGCTTTAAGAAGAGGTATGATAAAGCTAATATAGCAGGAAGAGTGACCTAATAGCAGCCAGTGAAGAGGCTGGGCCAGGAGCTGTGATTCGACCCCTGCAACCACAAATAGGTGAGTACAACTAGGTAAGGTGAGCACACACACACGACTGTAAGAAGGCTTTCGACACAGTTCCGCACAAGAGATTAGCGCAGAAGCTAGAGGAGCAGGCAGGAATAACAGGAAAGGCACTGCAATGGATTAGAGAATACCTGACAGGAAGGAAACAACGAGTGATGGTAAATGACGAGGTGTCAGAGTGGGCGCCTGTGACGAGTGGAGTTTCACTAGGGTCAATCCCAGGACCGGTGCTATTTCTGGTATATGTGAATGACATGATGGAAGGGATAAATTCAGAGGTGTCCCTGTTTGCAAACGATGTAAAGCTAATGAGGATAATTCAAACGGATCAGAACAGGCTGCAAAACTGGTCCAACAACTGGCTCCTGGAGTTCATTCTACCAAGTACAAAGTCATGAAGATAAGGGTGAGTATTATTCAGAGCGCATTTCATGAGGCACACATCAAAAAAATAACTGCGCCTGGCTAACCTAAGAATAACGTTTCGACACCTGAGTAAGGAGGAATGACGTACACTGTACACCGTGGACATCATTGTCATATTGGAGTATGTAGCACCAGAATGCAACCCACATCTGGTCAAGCATGTCAAGAAATTAGAGAAAGTGCAAAAGTTTGAAGCAAGACTGGTCCCGGAGTTAAGGGGTATGCCCTACGAGGAGAGGTTAAGGGAAATCAGGCTAACATCACTGGAAGACAAGAGGGAAAGGGGAGACATGATAACGATATATAAAATACTGAGAATAATTGACAAGCTGGATACGGACGTAAATGTTTCAGAGATGGAACACAACAAGGGGTCATAACTGGAAGTTGAAAACTCACATGGGTCACAGGGATGTTAGGAAGTATTTCTTCAATCACAGAGTTGTCAGGAATGGAACAATCTGGAGATTGATGTAGTGGAGGCAGGATCCATACATAGCTTTAAGATAAGGTACAAAAAATCTCATGGAGCAGGGAGAGAGTGAACCTAGTAGCGACCAGCGAAGAGGAGAGGCCAGGAGCTGTGGATCGACCTCTGCATCCACGAATAGGTGAGCACAAATAGGTAAATACACTGAGATGCCCCTGGCTTGACCTCTACCTTTAATCTCAGAGAGATTCTTAAGCCTCGCTCAGGTTGCCTCTCACCCACGTCTTGTCTGTCCTGCCTTACACTCGCTTCCTATTGCTTTCTTTCCTTCAGCACATATTGTTGTTTAAACTTCTTTCTTCCCTGTTTCCAGTGCCTCCCACGCGCTGTCTCTCGCTTTGCGTATTACTGACAGTTCCTCCCACACAGATTCTCTCCTTCGCGTCACAAGTTACTGCTGTCTCACCGTTTTCCAAGATGCTACCTCCAGTCTCAGCAATTGTTTGAGTTTTTTCTCGGCAGAACGTGTAGCACTGCTTTTTGCGTATTATAATTATATATATATATATATATTATATATATATATATATATATATATATATATATATATATATATATATATATATATATATATATATATATATATATATATATATATATGCAATAAGATCACAGTAAACAGGTGATTTCAGAATATGCAAAACAACCACTCTGAAAGAATAGAGAAATTCCAAGCGCTTTCGTGACTACTCACATTATCAAGGAACTAAGTATATATATGGTAGTAGGTTGGTAGACAGCAACCACCCAGGGAGGTACTACCGTCCTGCCAAGTGAGTGTGCAACGAAAGCCTGTAATTGTTTTACATGATGGTAGGATTGCTGGTGTCTTTTGTCTGTCTCATAAATATGCAGGATTACAGGTATGTCTTGCTACTTCTACTTACACTTAGGTCACACTACACATACATGTACACGTTTATTTATACCCACTCATCTGAGTTTTCTTTGATTTTATCTTAATAGTTCTTGGTCTTATTACTTTTCCTTTTATATCCATGGGGAAGGGGAATAAGAATCTTTCCTCCGTAAGCCATGCGTGTTGTAAAAGTCAACTAAAATCCCGGGAACAATGGGCTAGTAACCCCTTTTCCTGTAAAGATTACTAAAAAGAATAAGAAAATTGTCAAAGTGGGAAGCCTGAATGTGCGTGGATGTTGTGCAAATGATAAGAAAGAGATGATTGTGGATGTTATGAATGAGAAGAAGCTGGATGTCCTGGCTTTAAGTGAAACAAAGCTGAAGGGGGTGGAGAGGAATAAATGGGATTAGATCAGGGGTTTCAAATAGAGTTAGAGCTAAAGAAGGAGTAGCAATAATGTTTTAGGATAAGATATGGCAGGAAAAGAGGGACTATAAATGTATTAATTCAAGGATTATGAGGAGTAAAATAAATGTTGGATGCGAAAAGTGGGTTATAGTAAGCATATATGCACCTGGAGAAGAGAGATGTGTAGAGGAGAGAGAGAGATTTTGGGAAATGTTGAGTGAATGCGTGGGGAGTTTTGAACCAAGTGTAAGAGTACTTGTGGTTGGGGGTTTCAATGCTGAAGTGGGTAAAAATGTTGTGGAGGGAGTAGTAGGTAAATTTGGGGTGCCAGGGGTAAATGTAAATGGGGAGCCTTTAATTGAGCTATGTGTAGAAGGAGATTTGGTAATAAGTAATACATATTTTATGAAAAAGAGGATAAATAATTATACAAGGTATGATGTAGCACGTAATGAAAGTAGTTTATTAGATTATGTATTGGTGGATAAAAGGTTGATGGGTAGGCTCCAAGATGTACATGTTTATAGAGGAGCAACTGATATATCGGATCATTATTTAGTTGTAGCTACAGTTAGAGTAAGAGGTAGATGGGACAAGAGGAAGGTGGCAACAACAAGTAGGAGGGAAGTGAAAGTGTATAAACTTAGGGAGGAGGAAGTTCGGGTGAGATATAAACGACTATTGGCAGAAAGGTGGGCTAGTGCAAAGATGAGTAGTGAGGGGGGGGGTGAAGAGGGTTGGATAAGTTTTAAAAATGCAATATTAGAATGTGGGGCAGAAGTTTGTGGTTATAGGAGGGTGGGGGCAGGAGGAAAGAGGAGTGATTGGTGGAATGATGAAGTAAAGGGTGCGATAAAAGAGAAAAAGTTAGCTTATGAGAGGTTTTTACAAAGCAGAAGTGTTATAAGAAGAGCAGAGTATATGGAGAGTAAAAGAAAGGTGAAGAGAGTGGTGAGAGAGTGCAAAAGGAGAGCAGATGATAAAATGGGAGAGGCACTGTCAAGAAATTTTAATGAAAATAAGAAAAAATTTTGGAGGGAGTTAAACAAGATAAGAAAGCCTAGGGAACATATGGATTTGTCAGTTAAAAACAGAGTAGGGGAGTTAGTAGATGGGGAGAGGGAGGTATTAGGTAGATGGCGAGAATATTTTGAGGAACTTTTAAATGTTGAGGAAGAAAGGGAGGCGGTAATTTCATGCACTGGTCAGGGAGGTATACCATCTTTTAGGAGTGAAGAAGAGCAGAATGTAAGTGTGGGGGAGGTGAGGCATTACATAGAATGAAAGGGGGTAAAGCAGCTGGAACTGATGGGATCATGACAGAAATGTTAAAAGCAGGGGGGGGACATAGTGTTGGAGTCGTTGGTACTTTTGTTTAATAAATGTCTGAAAGAGGGGAAGGTACCTAGGGATTGGCGTAGAGCATGTATAGTCCCTTTATATAAAGGGAAGGGGGACAAAAGAGATTGTAAAAATTATAGAGGAATAAGTTTACTGAGTATACCAGGAAAAGTGTACGGTAGGGTTATTATTGAAAGAATTAGAGGTAAGACAGAATGTAGGATTGCGGATGAGCAAGGAGGTTTTAGAGTGGGTAGGGGATGTGTAGATCATATATGTGAGCAGTATTTAGATAAAGGTAGGGAAGTTTTTATTGCATTTATGGATTTAGAAAAGGCATATGATAGAGTGGATAGGGGAGCAATGTGGCAGATGTTGCAAGTATATGGAATAGGTGGTAAGTTACTAAATGCCGTAAAGAGTTTTTATGAGGATAGTGAGGTTCAGGTTAGGGTGTGT